>NW_024044839.1:1249375-1560000 GCF_015852505.1 Tachyglossus aculeatus | reverse complement strand
TTTCTCGGTGTAAAATTTTCTCTACAATTCGACGTCTCGATCCTTTTTTGCTTTTAAAGACCTATGCAATTACTCTGTAAACTGTCAACTTGCTGTACGGCCTCGCAGTTACAGTGTTGGGTTACTTTCTGGTGCTGCTGCTGCTGCTGGCACTCCCTGGGGAGTGGGGTCTGCCTCCTGGCACTGACAGGAGGGTGAAGCGGTCAGCTTGTGATCTTTGCCACCCCTAGGGCTTGGATCGGGCCTTGTGAAGTTATCGATGAGTAAGACACCTTTAGAAGACTCAACTCATTTCCCCTTTCTTGAAGTAAAGGTGATCCAAACCCTTCAATAAAACATTGTCCTTTGCTATGGTGGTTGCATCGTCTGCTTATTTCCAGACTGCTGCTCTTTCTTTAATAGGTGATGGTGTAAGTTCACACTGCCTGGGGGTGGGCGGGGGGAGAGGAATGCAATTCACTGGCTCCTAAAGCAGTTGCCACCTGCCACAAGAAGGGCCTGGCAGAGCTCAAAGCAGTCTGCGTCCAAGGACTCAAGAAGGCACCTCCCTGGGAGAGATGATGAGCATCTCAATCGTGTGTCTTCCCGGAAGAGCCGATCCGGCCAGGTGTTCTCTGTCGGCATTGAAAGAGTGGAGAGGCACGAGGACACACTTCAGGTCCCATTTATGGAGCAAAGCTTCAAGCGACCACTCAGCACTGGAAAGAATGATATTTCAAGGCTCATAAGGCTGGCCTGACTGCCAACATCACTGGAGCCTGTTCTAGGGGCTGCTGTATAATTTGAAGAGGCCTCCCCTTGGAATAGGCAATTTAGGCCTTTGACTTTACCCTTGTATGCCCCTTGAGTGTTGGGTTCAACTAACTTTACTTTGGTATGATCTGCAATTACTACTGCTTAATCAGTAGTGGTCTGCTTTTTAAGTGCTTGGGAAGATGTAACAGGATCCTCACTAGGACCTGCCACTGACTAGGAAGATGCCACCAGCGTACACACAACTAAATTTGTGTCTTCCTGGGGAGAATGTCGGTAGGGTTTGTGATATTTTTAACTCAGACTGTCCGGCACCCAGGTGCTCAAACCATAAACCCACAAATTGGTGATATGAAAGGGTTGCCAGATTCACCCCAAGGCAGTAGAAAAGGGGGCTCGTTAGTCAATTGTATTTGAGCACTGGGAGACTATAACAGACGTGGATAACTAGTTGGTAGTTCAGCATAGAAGGGCTCTTGTGCATAGCTGCCATCTGTTTTGGGTTAAGGAGCAACCTTAAAAATCTCAAAAGTCTCCAGTGGCTACCGATCGACCTTCGCATCAGGCAAAAACTCCTCACCCTGGGCTTCAAGGCTGTCCATCCCCTCGCCCCCTCCTACCTCACCTCCCTTCTTTCCTTCTAAACCCAGCCCGCACCCTCTGCTCCTCTGCCGCTAATCTCCTCACCGTGCCTCGGTCCCACCGTCGACCCCCGGCCCACGTCCTCCCCCTGGCCTGGAATGCCCTCCCTCCGCACATCCGCCAAGCTAGCTCTCTTCCTCCCTTCAAAGGCCTACTGAGAGCTCACCTCCTCCAGGAGGCCTTCCCACACTGAGCCCCCTCCTTCCTCTCCCCCACCCTACCTCCTTCCCCTCCCCACAGCACCTGTATATATGTTTGTACAGATCTATTACTCTATTTTACTTGTACATATTTACTATTCTATTTATTTTATTTTGTTAATATGTTTTTTGTTGTCTATCTCCCCCTTCTAGACTGTGAGCCCGCTGTTGGTTAGGGACCATCTCTATATGTTGCCAACTTGCACTTCCCAAGCGCTTCATACAGTGCTGTGCACACAGTAGACAATAAATACGATTGAATGAATGAGTAGGTTGAGCTTTGGGACAAGAAAGACCTGACTCCGAGGAGGTCTACCCATTGGAGAACGGTGGGAAGGGGCTTGAATTAATTACCTGGAGAACGGTGGGAAGGGGCTTGAATTAATTACCTTCGGACCTGATAGGTTGTCCAGAGCTGGGCCCGGGGATTCCTTTGCAGTAGGAAGTAGACTGTCGTTAGAATGTCTTCAAAGTCTGTGGAAGCATTTTGACAGGGTAGTACGTTTTACACCCAAGCCCTAATGGAATTCATGTTCAAAAGTATAGATTATCACGCTTTGATCCTGTAATTGACCATTTGTTTCACACCTGCAGCCTAGGGTGGTCTAGTAGAAAGAGCGCAAGTTCGTGAGGATCTGGGTTCTTCCCTGCTCTGCATCCTTGGGCCAATCGCTTAACCTCTCCGGGCCCCAGTTTCATTCTGTAAAATGGGAAGATCCCCCCGCTTCCCCTCTCTGTAAACTTCGGATCAAATGGATTGTGTCCCAGGGCTGATCACTTGGAAAGCGCTTAATAAACACCTTAATAGACAGCACTGACCCAATGAGAAGCAGCGCGGCCCATCAGAAAGAGCTATAGGCCTGGAAGTCGGATGACTCGGGTTCTAATGAAGAAGTCGCTTCTTCATTTCTGTGCCTCAGTTTCCTCATCTCAGAAACGAGGACTTAATACCTGTACTCCCATCTACTTAGAAAGTGAACCGCTTGAGGGACCTGTTTATCTTCCACCCACCCCAGGGCTTAGTACGATCCTCAGCACAGAGTAAGCGCTTAACAAATACCGTGACTATGATCATTGATTATTTACATCATTCCCTAAGAAGGCCCACACGAGAGAGTCCCCGTGTGCGGCTTTACCTTCTGGCTCGAAGAAGACGTCGGAGGCAAGGATGATATCCAGGGGAGGCAGGGAGAGCAGCTCCGGAGAGACCTGGCCCCAGGTGAGGCCGGTGACCCGCACCTCCGCCAGCCCGTTGGCCCGACAGCTGTGCGCACAGTTTTCCAGGCAGTGGGGCAGCTCGGCGCTATCCGACAGGATCACCTTGGCCCCGCACTTGGCGGCCAGCACGCCTGGAAGGCTCACTCCGGCTCCGATCTACGGAGAGCGACGGGAATGTGTCAGTCGTCGTATTTACTGAGTGCTTACTGTGTGCAGGGCACCGGACTAAGCGCTTGGGTGAGTCCGATGTAACAATAAACAGACACAATTCCCGCCCAAGACGAGCTTACGGTCTAGAGGGAGAGGCAGATGTTAAGAGAAATTAATAAATGGTAGATATGGACATAAGTACTATGGGGCTGGGAGGGGGGATGAATAAAGGGAGCAAATCAGTGTCAGGAGGCCTCACTTGACCGGTCACATCCGAGCTGATGAGAAACTCCCAAGCCAAATAACTGGGACGGAGGAGAGCTGAGGAGCCGGGGGAACGTGGGTCCCCACAGCTCCATCCTCCTCTTGCCCCTGATGAGGATGAATGTGGTTATTGTTAATTTACTATGCACCAGACACTATACTAAACACTGGCGTGGATACTTGGGTGGACACAGTCCCTGTCCCATGTGGGGCTCACAGTCTCAATATCCATTTTACAGATGAGGTAGTGAGGCAGAGAGAAGTGAAGTGGTCACTGGGAGGCTAATAGTCAATCCGTCATTTGTATTTACTGAGCACTTACTACGCGCAGAGCACTGTACTAAGTGCTTGAGAGAGTACACTCGAAGAATAAAATGGACACATTCCCTGCCCATAACGAGCTTACGGTCTAGAGGGTACAGCCTATGGTCAATACTCTAAATATACGCAGTACCCTGAAAAATGGGCAACTTTGGAAAACTGGTTTTAGTCACAAGAGGCCCTGCTCGAACTGACTCCAAAGTGATATAGGGGTACTGAGTCAAGCACTCAATCGATGTATTAATTGATGTACTAATCGAACACTATATTAACCACTTGGGAGTTTGTTGTTTTTTAATGGTATTTGTTAAGCGCTGTTTATTATGGGCTGGGCACTGTACTAGGAACTGGGGTAGATGTAAGAGAATCAGATTGGATCCAGTCCATGTCCCATGTACTTCCCAAGCGCTTAGTACAGTGCTCTGCGCACAGTAAGCGCTCAATAAATACGATTAATTGATTGAATGTAGGGATCTATCCCTAACCCTGCTTCACGCCCTTCTCCCTGCCCAGAACTCCCACCCCATCAAATCTGCCAAACCATGGCTCTTCCTTCTCTTGAAAGCATTTCTTAAAATCCCATTTTTTCCAAGAAGCCTCTGATTATTCCCAATGCTCCAAGCAGCATCGACGCAACAGATTCTTAGCTCTTAAATGTGTCGGAATAATCCTGGTTTTTACAGCTATTTCCTTCTGACACGGTTGTGCTGTTTGATTTGTATCCTTGCTCTCCCTCCTGCTCCTTCTACTTGTAAATAATTATACCTGTCTGTCATCCTTTCAGATTATAAAATCCCCGAGGTTAAGGACTGTATCTTTTGCTTCTGGTGTACTGTCCTAAGCAATCTGTTCAGTGTTCTGCACACAAGAAGCGTTCACTAAATACTGATAGCAGTGCTGATGGACTGACGGAGAAGAGAGAGACGATAATAGACCATTTTCCTTAGAGATGTCTTACAATTCAAGGATAGAAATCACGAGTAAAATTCATCAAAAATGCACAAAAACCTCCATGGTTATTGGTGAAATGGTAATGGAGCCCTTAGGCAAAAGTGCTTGGGAAGCCCAGCATGGCTGGGACTGAAGGAAAGCAGTGTGGCCTAGCAGATCGAGCTAGGAACCCAGGAAGACAGAGGACCCTGGGTTCTGATATCGGCTCCACAAATCGCCCGCTGTGGGACCTTGGGCAAATCACATCACTTCTCTGTGCCTCGGTTTCTTCACCTGGAAAATGGAGGTCCAACACCTGTTCCCCTCCGACTTTTAGGCAGCGAGTCCCAAGTGTTACAGGGACAGCGTCCAACCCGACTACTTTGTATCTCCCCCAGCCCTTAGTAGATGGTGAGTGATGAACAAATACTACAATTATTACCACCATTATTATTGTCCCACACTGGCCTTTTCAATGACCCCGGCACCCTTGAAGAGATCTTCTTCGAGCACAGAGGACGGCTCTAAACACGGGCCAGGCTGGTACCGCCACCTGGCATTGCCCTTCACGACAGCATTTACCTCTAACACTGTCTTGCCGGTCAGCCTTCTCCGGTGAAACCACAGGTACTGAGCAAGAACCACGGCACAAGGCCACACGTACATGCCATACTGGGAATGCAGAACCTGAGGAAAAAAAAAGACCAGGGAAGCCAAGTCAAGTGGCCCTGACTTCAATTCAATCGAATTATTTATTGCGTGCTTACTGCGTGCAGAGCACTGTACTAAGCGCTTGGGAGAGTATATTACAATAAACTGACACATTTCCTGTGCACAACAAGCTGATGGTCTAGAGGGAGCTTACCTTTCAGGCAAGAATGGAAAGCAGCATGGGGCTGGGAATTAGAGGACCTGGGTTCTAATCCAACAATGATTCCCCCCGCCCTTCAAAGCCTTATTGAAGGCACATCTCCTCCAAGAGGCCTTCCCTGATTAAGCCCTCCTTTCCTCTTTTCCCACTCCCTTCTGCGTCACCCTGACTTGCTCCCTTTATTCATCACCCCCCCCCCCCACCCACACACCACTTACGTCCATATCTGTCATTTATTTATTTCTATTCATGCCTGTCTCCCCCTCTGGACTGTAAGCTCAATGTGGGCAGGGAATGTGCCTGTTTACCGTTATACTGTACTCGTAGCACTTAGTACAGTGCTCTGCACACAGTAAGTGCTCAATAAATGCGAACAAATGAATGAATGAATGAATGATCCTGGCTCCACCACCTGTCTGTTAGGTGATCTTGGGCAACTCACTTCAATTCTCTGTGCCTCAGTTACCTCATCTGTAAAATGGGAATTAAGACTGTGAGCCCCTTGTCCCACCTGATGATCTCATATTTACCCCAGCGCTGGGGTAAATATTGTGTTTTCTCCCAAGGGCTTAGTAAAGTGCTCTGCACACAGTAAGAGCTCAATAAAGAGTAAGAAAATCAGCACGGTGTAGTAAATACAGCACGGGCCTGCGAGTCAGAAGGTCATGGGTTCTAATCCCAGCTCTGCCACTTGTCTGCTGGGTGACATTGAGCAAGTCACTTCACTTCTGTGGGCCTCAGTTACCTCATCTGGAAAATGGGGATTGGGACTGTGAGCCCCATGTGGGACAAGGACTGTCCAACCCGATTTTCTCGTATCCACCCCAGTGCCTGGTACAGTGCCTGGCACACAATAAGCGCTCAACAAATACCGCAATTATTAATAGATACCATTGATGACATTAATGCATGCGTGGGCAGGAGAGGTCTGAGCTAAGCTCAGACAATGGGGGCCACCGGTATTTATTCCCATTTTACAGATAATAATAATAATAATGATGGCATTTGTTAAGCGCTTACTATGTGCAAAGCACTGTTCTAAGCGCTGGGGAGGTTACAAGGTGATCAGGTTGTCCCACGGGGGGTTCACAGTCTTAAACCCCATTTTACAGATGAGGCAACTGAGGCCCAGAGAAGTGAAGTGACTTGCCCAAAGTCACACAGCTGGCAGTTGGCGGAGCTGGGATTTGAACTCATGACCTCTGACTCCAAAGCCCGGACTCTTTCCACTGAGCCACGCTGCTTCTTATTCTTAATCAATCGTATTTATTGAGCGCTTACTGTGTGCAGAGCACTGTACTAAGCGCTTGGGAAGTACAAGTCGGCAACATATAGATAGTCCCTACCCAACAGTGGGCTCACAGTCTAGAAGGGCGAGACAGAGAACAAAACCAAACATATTAACAAAATAAAATAAATAGAATAGATATGTACAAATAAATATGTGCTTCTCTGAGGAAACAGAAGCCAAGTCAAGGGCCTTGCCCAAGTTCACTCGGCAGACACCCACTGTTGGGTAGGGACCGTCTCTATATGTTGCCAATTTGTACTTCCCAAGTGCTTAGTACAGTGCTCTGCACACAGTAAGCGCTCAATAAATACGATTGAATGAATGAATGACACGGGACCAAAGCCCACGTTTCCTGACTCCCCGTCTTAGGCTTCTTCCAAGAAGCCGCGTGGCTCGGTGGGAAAAGCAAGGCTTTGGAGTCAGAGATCGTGGGTTCAAATCCCTGCTCCGCCACCTGTCAGCTGTGGGACTTTGGGCAAGTCACTTCACTTCCCTGGGCCTCAGTTACCTCATCTGTAAAATGGGGGTGAAGACTGCGAGTCCCAAGTGGGACAACCTGATCACCTTGTATCCTTCCCAGCGCTTAGCACAGTGCTTTGCACATAGTAAGCGCTTACCAAATGCCATTATTATTATTATATACGTTTGTACATATTTATTACTCTATTTTACTTGTACATATTTATTCTATTTATTTTATTTTGTTAATATGTTTTGTTTTGTTGTCTGTCTCCCCCTTCTAGACTGTGAACCCGCTGCTGGGTAGGGACCATCTATGTTGCCAACTTGGACTTCCCAAGCGCTTAGTCCAGTGCTCTGCACACAGTAAGCGCTCAATAAATACGATTGAATGAATGAATGACCGCCCACGGCACCTGTATATGTTTGTACATATTTATTACACTATTTATTTACTTGTACATATTTATTCTATTGATTTTATTTTGTTAATATGTTTTGTTGTCTGTCTCCCCCTTCTAGACTGTGAACCCGCCGCTGGGTAGGGACCGTCTCTGTATGTTGCCAACTTGGACTTCCCAAGCGCTTAGTCCAGTGCTCTGCACACAGTAAGCGCTAGCTGTGTGACTTTGGGCAAGTCACTTCCCTTCTCTGTGCCTCAGTTCCCTCACCTGTAAAAGGGGGATTAAGACTGTGAGCCCCCCGAGGGACAACCTGATCGCCTTGGAACTTCCCCAGCACTTAGAAGAGAAGCAGCGTGGCTCAGTGGTAAGAGCCCAAGCTTTGGAGTCAGAGGTCATGGGTTCAAATCCCGCCTCTGCCAACTGTCAGCTGTGTGACTCTGGGCAAGTCGCTTAACTTCTCCGTGCCTCAGTGACCTCATCTGGAAAATGGAGATTAAGACTGTGAGCCCCCAGTGGGACAACCTGATCGCCTTGCAACCTCCCCAGCGCTTAAAACAGTGCTTTGCACATAGTTAGCACGGCCTGCACAAAATGGAGTGTTACTGTCAGCATACACAAAATGGAGTCAGTCATGTCAAGTCCGCCAGTGGACAACAGCGCTTAACAGATACCACCATTATTATTAGAACAGTGCTTTGCACATAGTAAGCGCTTAATAAATACCATCAAAAAATAAAAATGAATGAATGAATGAATGAATGATTATTCTTCCAAATCCCATCCAGGTGGCCCCGGGCCTCCTCTTCCCCGCCGGCCGGTGGGCACCGCACCTGGAGGATGAGGAGGTCCAACTCCTGGCTGTCGGTTTCCCCGGTTTCCCCCAAATCGGAGAAGTGGAACCGCTGAAGGCCGGTTTCGGGCCCCACCGCGCACATGGCTTCCACCGGAAGTCTAGGCCGCGCAGCCTGGATGGCCAAGAGGCCCCTCACCCTAAACCGGGAAAAACGCCCAAATCCACCCCACGTGACCCGTGACGGGGAAAAAAGAGCTCGAGGCCGAACTAAATCGCCGTCAGGAGGTGGCCAAAACGGGGGAAGAAAGAGCAAACCCCCAACTCCAGCCCCCTTTCCCTCCTTCCCTCGCTTGACCATCCCAACATGGCGGCGGGAGGGGGGCGGGCCCTCAGAACGAACGGACCAATGAGAGGGCGGGGAGGGCGGGCGGGAGGGGCGACTGGCCAATCAGAAGCGGAGGAGACGGGTGGGGGGGCAGTGAATTTTCTGGAAAGCGGATTTAAAGGCTTTGCTGAGGGCGAGGGGGCCATTCGGTGGTGGGGAAGGGGGGAGGAAGGAGGGGCCGGTCCTGGCCGGGCCGAAGGATGAACCACAAGAGCAAGAAAAGGATCCGGGAGGCGAAGCGCAGCGCCCGGCCCGAGCTGAAGGACTCGTTGGACTGGACCCGGCACAACTACTGCGACTGCTTCCCGCTCAACCCGGCCGCCGTGGCGGTGAGGCACGGGGACGTCAATCAATCAATCAATCAGTCAATCGATCGATCGTATTTATTGAGCGCTTACTGTGTGCAGAGCACTGGACTAAGCTGCCAACCCCCGGCACCGGGGACGGGGGGCTTCACGGGAGCGGGGCCTACTGGCTACAACCCTTTTTAAATCAATCGTATTGATTGAGCGCTTACTGGGTGCAGGGCACTGTACTAAGCGCTTGGGAAGTACAAGTGGGCAACACATAGAGACGGTCCCTACCCAACAGTGGGCTCACCGTCTAGTTAAGAGACTGTGAGCCCACTGTTGGGTAGGGACTGTCTCTATATGTTGCCCACTTGTACTTCCCAAGCGCTTAGTACGGTGCTCAGCACACAGTAAGTGCTCATTAAATACGATTGATGATGATGATGAGGCCCTGACACTTCTCTGCTGGGTGGCCCTGGGCAGCGTGGCTCAGTGCGGAGAGCACGGGCTTTGGAGGCAGAGGTCATGGGTTCAAGTCCCGACCCTGCCAATTGTCTGCCGTTTGACTTTTGGGCGAGTCGCTTCACTTCTCCGGGCCTCAGTTACTTCATCTGTAAAATCCCCAATGCTTAGAACAGTGCTTTGCACAAATTCCGGCCCTGCCAATTGTCAGCTGGGTGACTTTTGGGCGAGTCGCTTCACTTCCCTGGGCCTCGGTTACTTCATCCGTGAAATGGGGATTACGAGATCCCCAGTGCTTTGCACAAATCCCGACCCTGCCAGTTGTCAGCTGGGTGACTTTTGGGCGCGTCGCTTCGCTTCCCTGGGCCTCGGTTACTTCATCCGTGAAATGGGAATTACAAGATCCCCAGTGCTTTGCACAAATCCCGACCCTGCCAACTGTCAGCTGGGTGACTTTTGGGCGAGTCACTTCACTTCCCTGGGCCTCGGTTACTTCATCCGTAAAATGGGGATTACAAGATCCCCAGTGCTTAGAACAGTGCTTTGCACAAATCCCGACTCTGCCAATTGTCAGCTGGGTGACTTTTGGGCGAGTCACTTCACTTCCCTGGGCCTCAGTTACTTCATCTGTAAAATGGGGATTACAAGATCCCCAGTGCTTTGCACATACTAAGCGCTTAATAAATGCCATTATTATTATTATTCTTTGGGCCTCCGTTCCGCACATACTAAGTGCTTAATAAATGCCACTATTATTATTATTCTTTGGGCCTCCGTTCCGCACATACTAAGTGCTTAATAAATGCCATCATTATTATTATTATTGTTATTATTCTTTGGGCCTCCGTTCCTTCATCTCTCAAATGGGGATTAATACCGAACCCCCTGCCGTGGGACAACCTGATCACCTTGTAACCTTCCCAGCGTGTAGAACAGTGCTTTGCACATAGTAAATGCTTAATAAATGCCATTATTAAGTCCCTTCTCTTCTGTGGGCCTCAGTTCCCTCATCTGGGAAATGGGGATCGAGATTGTGAGCCCCACGTGGGACAGGGACTATGTCCGACCCCATTTGCTTGTGTCCACAGCAGCGCTTAGTACAGTGCCTGGCACATAAACCCTTAATAAATACCGTTATTATTATTGTTATTATTATTATTCTCCGCCGCCTACGTGTCCTGCCCCGGCCGCCGTTGCCAACCGACACAGGGGACACGAGGCTGTCACTGCGACCAGGTCACCAGGCGCAGGACCCCGGCCTCGCAGCATCCCTGAAATCGGGCTTCTTTAATAAGAATAATAATAATAATAATAATAATAATAATAACGATAATAATGTATTAAGTGCTTTCGAGGTGCTAAGCACTGTTCTATGCGCCAGGGAAGATACAAGGTAATCAGGTTTTTTCCATGTGGGGCTCACAGTCTTAATCCCCATTGTACAGGTGAGGGAACAAGCACAGAGAATAATAATAATAACTTATAATTATGGCATTTGTTAAGCACTGTTCTAAGCGCTGGGGTAGATACAGGGTAATATGGTGGTCCTATTGTGGGGCTCACAGTTTTAACCCCCATTTTACAGATGGGGTAACTGAGGCCCAGAGAAGTAAAGTGACTTGCCCAAAGTCAGACGGCTGATAAATGGTGGAGCCGGAATTAGACACCCAAACCCGTGCTCTTTCCACTAAGCCATGCTGCTTCCTTGTCTTTATCACTGCCCACCCCCTTCTCCCACCACGAGCGCTTAGTACAGTGCTCTGTACACCGTAAGTGCTCGGTAAATACGATTGAATGAATGAGGCCCTCCTTGAAAATAATAATAATCGTGGCATTTGTGAAGCGCTTGCTATGTGCCAGGCACTGTACTAAGCGCTGGGGTACTGACAAGCAGATTGGGTCGGACACAGTCCCTGTCCCACGTGGGGCTCACGGTCTCAATCCCCATTTCACAGATGAGGGAATGGAGGCCCAGAGGACTGAAGTGACTTGCTCGAGGTCACTCAGCAGGCAAGCGGCGGAGCCGGGATTAGAACCCAGGTCCTCCTGCCACCTGGGTTGTAGCCACTAGGCCCCACTGCTTCTGCAGGCTGACTTTTGTCTCTCCCCCTGGGGGGCCGGCAGGACAACGTGGAGCGGGCGGACGCGCTGCAGCTGTCGGTGCAGGAGTTTGTGGAGCGGTACGAGAGGCCCTACAAGCCCGTGGTCCTGCTCAACGCCCAGGCCGGCTGGTCCGCCCAGGAGAAATGGACTCTGGAGCGGCTGAAGCGCAAGTACCGCAACCAGAAGTTCAAGTGCGGCGAGGACAACGACGGGTACTCGGTGAAGATGAAGATGAAATACTACATCGAGTACATGGAGAGCACGCGCGACGACAGCCCCCTCTACATATTCGACAGCAGCTACGGCGAGCACCCCAAGAGGAGGAAACTTCTGGAGGACTACAGGGTGCCCAAATTTTTCACCGACGACCTTTTCCAGTATGCCGGGGAGAAGCGCAGGCCGCCCTACAGGTAGGGTGCCAGGCGCGTGGGGCACTAGGGTGATGATAACGATGGCGTTTGTTAAGCGCCTACTATGTGCAAAGCACTGTTCTAAGCCCTGGGGGGGATACAACGTGATCAGGTTGTCCCACGTGGGGCTCACAGTCAATCCCCATTTTACAGATGAGGTCACTGAGGGGCAGAGAAGTTAACTGACTGGCCCAAGGTCACACAGCAGATGTGGTGGAGCCGGGATTCGAACCCATGACCTCTGACTCCAAAGCCTGTGCTCTTTCCACTGAGCCACGCTGCTTCTCTGATGAGATCTGAATGACTGACTCCCGAATTTAGTAAGTGCTCCCCGTGTGCCAAAACACCGGGATCGGATTGGATCTAGTCCCTGCCCCGCACGGGGCTCACTAAGAGGCCGGGAGAGCAGGGGTCTATCAATTGTATTTTTTGAGCACGTACGGTGTGCAGAGTACTGTGCTAAGCGCCTGGAAGGGTCCAATACAGCAGAAGCATTATTGGCCCACAGTGGCCTAGTGGATAGAGTACGGGCCAGGAGTCAAGGACCTGGGTTCTAATCCTGGCTTGCCACTTGTCTGCCCTGTGATCTTGGGCAAGTCGCATCACTACTCTGGGCCTCAGTTCCCTTGTCTGGAAAATGGGGAGTAAGACTGTGAGCCCTATGTGGGACAGGGACTGTCCAACCCGATTAACTTGTGTCTATCCCAGTGCTTAGTACAGTGCTTAGTTCCATTGTTTCTGTTTTTCCTACCAAGAGAATTGGTGGGGGAGGAGAGCGAGCTGTTTCTGGACTCTTCCTAAGGCAGGAGGCCTCATCCTGTGAATCCTCAGTAACAAAAGGACTTCTGGTGACACCAGACATAATAATAGTAATTGTATTTGTCAGGCACTTACTATGTGCCAAGCATTGTACTAAGCACAGGGATAGATACAAGATAATCGGGTCCCACATGAAACTCACAGTCCAAGTAGGAAGGAGAACAGGAGGATTTGATCTGTCAAATCCCCATTTGACAGATGAAGAAACTGAAGCACAGGTAAGTGACTCACCCAAGGTCACACAGCAGGCTCTTCCAAGACATGCTTGTCGTACCTTTATTTTTTATTTTATTTTTTTAATTTCTTCCTCCTCTCTCCCTTAAACCCAGGGGTGATCTAGATTTCTAGGCCAAAGGCAGAAGGTGCATGTCAAACACCCTTCTAGACTGTGAGCCCACTATTGGGTAGGGACCGTCTCTATATGTTGCCAACTTGTACTTCCCAAGCGCTTAGTACAGTGCTCTGCACACAGTAAGCGCTCAATAAATACGATTGAAGGCCGCACCCCTTGTTCTTAAACCGATATTGACGTTTCCAAGGAGTAGCATGTGAGGCGGGTGGTTTGGCATGTAAACATTTGCCTCTCCAAGGATCTCCCGTCCGAGGTCAAGCGCTGCCCTTGACCAGTGGCCCCACGGTCGCACAATGAGAGAGCTGCCAAACGCTTTACCCCGAGGAGGGCGGCGTATTTGGGCGTCTTGCGGGGCCAAGGCCAGGCCTCTCTCAGGTTTCCAGTCTTCGGCCGAGCCTACACAGCCGCTTCTGCTCATGGAGTGGAGGCGGCAGGGTTGCCCGGCCCAAACTGCACGGGCCTCCCGTTGGGTCTCCCTACGCCGCTTCACCCTCCCCACTCGAGGAACGACGACCGCGTGGCAGAGAGCAGCCGGGAAAGCAGCCTAGAGGTTAGAGCACGGGCCCAGGAGTCAGGAGGATGTGAGTTCTGATCCTGGCTTTATCACTCATCTGCTGTGTGACCTTCTTTGGGCCTCAGTTACTTCATCTGTAAAACACTATTAGGTAAATCCCATGTGGGACGTCAACTGTGTCCAACCCGATTAGCTTGTATCTACCCCAGTGCTCAGTACAGTGAGTACATAGTAAGTGCTTAACAATTCCCATAAAAAGAAAGAACACACACATAGGAGCCAGGGGACCTGTGTTCTAATCCCACCTCCACTGCTCACCCACTTGGTGACCTTGGACCAGTCACTTCACTGCTCTGGGTCTCAGTTTCCTCATGTAAAATGTGGATTCATTACCCTCTCTCCCTCATCCTTAGACTGCAAGCCCCCGGTGGGGCAGGGACTCTGTCTGGCCAGATTACCTTGAATCTATCCCAGTGCCGGGTGCTCAGTAGGCGTTTTAGCAATTACGGCGCTTATCGTTAGACCGTGGCCCCGTTGACCTTTCTCTCTTTCCATCTCTCCCCCGCAACCCTCCCCGCTCCAGATGGTTTGTGATGGGGCCGCCCCGATCAGGCACAGGGATCCACATCGACCCCCTGGGGACCAGCGCGTGGAACGCCCTGGTCCAGGGCCATAAGCGCTGGTGCCTGTTCCCGACCAGCACACCCCGGGAGCTCATCAAGGTCACGCGGGACGAGGGCGGGAACCAGCAGGACGAGGCCATCACGTGGTTCAGTACCATCTACCCCCGGACGCAGCTGGGGACGTGGCCCGCCGAGTTCCGGCCCCTGGAGATCCTGCAGAAACCGGGGGAGACGGTGTTCGTGCCAGGTATGGCCCCGAGAGAAGTCCGACGTGGAGACCGCCCCCCGAACCTGGGACTGCTCTGTGGCGTCTGGGGACCCTCCGACCCCCAGAAATCCCTCGTTTCTACTGAGGGACGAATTTGACTTGGGCATTATCATCATCAATTGTATTTATTGAGCGCTTACTGTGTGCAGAGCCCTGTACTAAGCACTTGGGAAGTACAAGTTGGCAACATATAGAGACAGTCCCTACCCAACAGTGGGCTTACAGTCTGTTGGTCCTCGTGGGACCGGGCCTTAAACAATTACTCCATCAGTAGTACGTATTGGGTGCTTACCATGGGCAGAGCACTATACCGAAAGCTCGGGAGAGTACAGTAGAGCTAGTAAACCCACTTCCCGACCTCAAAGAGCTTCTGTTCTAACACGGGGAGACAGGCACGAAAGTGAATTTTCAGCTAGGGGGAAGCAGTGGCATAAAAAAAAATCTGCACCTAAGATGTTAATGATATTTGTTAAGCATTTTCTGTGTGCCAGTCACTTAACTGGGGGCTGGGTTAGATAACAAGGTTGGACACGGGCCGTGTCCCACACGGACTGAATCCCCATTTTACAGATGAGGTCACTGGGGCCCAGAGAAGTTAATCACCCAAGATCACCCAGTGGACAAGTGGCGGAGCTGGGATTAGAATCCAGGTCCTTCTTTCTGATTTCCGAGCCCAGGCTCGAATCCACTTGGTCGTGCTGCTTCCCTAAGTGCTCTGGGAAGCCCGTTTGCCTAAAAGGGCTAGCAGTTCCTCCAGTGGTGGGGCTCCCACCTGTCACTGTGGCACATGCCACGCCTCCCGCTCCCCGCCGGGACCTCGCCTCGGCGGCCCGTGGCCGGCTGAACCCCCGCCGCTGTCTGAATTTCAGGGGGCTGGTGGCACGTGGTCCTCAATCTCGACACGACCATCGCCATCACCCAGAACTTTGCCAGCAGCACCAACTTCCCCGTCGTGTGGCACAAAACCGTGAGGGGGAGGCCAAAGCTGTCCCGGAAGTGGTACAGGTGAGACCTACCGCCCGCCCCCGGGGCCAAGGTGCCGTCAGGTGACGCTCTTTGGGAAAGCGAACAGAGGCTTTCTTGGGGTGCGGGCGTGAGTGTGTGTGTGTGGTTCCCCCGCCTTGAATCGCCGAGTCAGACCGCTCTTCACCCGAACATGTTGGCTTGGGTCCTGGTGAGCGGGCCGCGGGCCCCAGGGACTCAGCTCCTCTGTTTATCCACAGACCAGTTACCGCACGGGCAGCGGCAGCGCAAACCGCCACCCCCAGCCACCCCGTGCCACTGGGTCCCAACCCCAACCTGGAGGGACCAGCTCTCGGGGTAAGAGGAGGCTTCCGACTCGCCCGGTCCTTGGCCTCCCCGCTCAGGTGGCCAGCCAGGGCAGTGACTTTTTGGCTCACCCCGGGTGTCCGCTGACAACGCGGAAGGCCCTCCCCCTCGCCCAGCTCAGTTCCTGCGGGCCCCTTGGGCTGCACAGCGATGGAAGTGGGGGTTTTTGTATTTTTAGGGTTTTTTTTTTTTTCCCACCATCCAGGCCGACCTAAGACTTATTACTAGTTTCAAGGCCGCTCCTTCCGAGGAGTGGTGCAGGGGGGTAGGGGGGGCCTTGCTCCCACAGTCCCAGTTCCATTCTTCTCCAAATGACTGCCTTGCTCTGTGAGTGTGAACTGTCTTAGCCCTGGAGGAAATAGGAGTTGCAGGTGATTTTTATGCACACATGCATGCACACACACATACACCCTCTCCCTCTCCCCCCTGTCTCTCACTCACACACACTCCCCCCCACCACTGTCTCCAATGGATTTCTAAGAAACTGCTTCCAGTTTCTCCAGCATTCTTCGACGGCCTGGTAACCGTGGATGTCAGGCAAAGCGGGAACGGCTGGCAAAGCGGGGATCCGGGTCCAACGCCAGCACACCCGATGGACCGGCTAGCAGAGTCCTTCTCCGCTTCCAAGTAAAGCAGAAGGGAGGCTGGCTCTCGCCCCCGATGGAGGCTCAGTTGACTTGAGGAGAGCCCTCCCTCCCTCCTTCCCTCCCTCAGTGCACGGCCTCACCAGGTTCCACCCGAGCGGGGCAGGGCAGGGGGAGGGCGGCTCCTGAGCTTCAGAGGCCGGACTCGCTTGGCAGAGGGGGTGACCCGTCCGTCCTCTTGCTCCGCAGGATCTTAAAACAGGAACACCCGGAGCTGGCCGTGCTGGCCGACTCAGTTGACCTCCAGGAATCCACGGGCATAGCGTCCGACAGCTCCAGCGACTCCTCCAGCTCCTCCAGCTCCAGCTCCTCAGACTCTGACTCGGAGGTAAGGACTTTATTTTATTTATTTTATTTTGTTAGTATGTTGGTTTTGTTCTCTGTCTCCCCCTTCTAGACTGTGAGCCCGCTGTTGGGTAGGGACTGTCTCTATATGTTGCCAACTTGTACTTCCCAAGCACTTAGTACAGTGCTTTGCACACAGTAAGCGCTCAATAAATACGATTGATTGACTGACTTGCACTCCCCCTGCCCCCCACGGGCCCCCGCACTGTCCTGCGATGGTACTGAGGGCAGGCCGGTAGTGCAGTAAACGATCCCCGCCCTCACGGAGCGTCCAGGCTAATCATGAGTGCGGAGCCCTGAGTGAGCACTCAAGTGGATCAGTGGTATTTATTGAGCGCTTACTGTGTGCAGAGCACTGTTCCGAGTGCTTGGGAGAGTACAGCATAACAGAGTTTGTTGATAACCCCTTTTAGACTGTGAGCCCACTGTTGGGTAGGGACTGTCTCTATATGTTGCCAATTTGTACTTCCCAAGCGCTTAGTACAGTGCTCTGCACATAGTAAGCGCTCAATAAATACGATTGATGATGATGATGATAAATTCCTTGTCCACAAGGAGCTTGCATTGCAGTCCAGAGGAGGAGACAGATATTAAAATAAATTATGGACCTTAAAATGTACTGTATGCAGAATATTCTACTGAGCACTTGAAAGAGGCCAGCAGATTTACTAGACGCAGTCCCTGCCCTCAAGAAACCGACAGTCCTCTGTGTGCAGAGCACTGGACTGAACGCGGGCGAGCATCCGGTAGGGTTAGTAGACCCAGTCCCTGCTTTCGAGGAGTTTACAATCCAGCAGGGAGGCAGGCCCGCAAGGATTACAGGGCAAGCCACTTAACTTCTCTGTGCCTCAGTTACCTCATCTGTAAAATGAGGATTAAGACTGTGAGCCCCAAGTGGGACAACCTGATCACCTTGTAGCTCCCCTCCCCAGCGCTTAGAACAGTGCTTTGCACATAGTAAGCGCTTAACAAATACCACCATTATTACCATTACTATTATTACAGGTAGAAAGGAGGACGACCAAGGTGTAGATGAGTGAGTGGCTTAGGTCACGTTGTTTAGGTAATGGTTTTTACTGGTCCAGATGCTGTCACAGAGTGTTGTCATGCCCCCCACCACCCCTCCCATTTGAAAGTGACCTTAGGACCCCCAGAGCTCGCTGGAAAAGTAGGTAGAAGTGACCCGAAGTGCCACCCATTTTGGCTTGAGGCCAAGTCGGCAACCTCCCCGCAATGGGGGTGAGCGCCATTTCTGCTAGTAAGTAGCAGTCCCGAACGCTGTCCTTTGTCATTATCCTGCTTCTTCCCTTTCTGCCTTCCTTGTGCTCCGAGAATGTGGAAACTGGGCCTCGAGAGCGGGCCCCAGCTTGCTAGGGGAAGGAGGAAGCGTGGCAGAGCTCCTCTGGGAGTTCCGCCTTTGGGCGGGCAGCCCCGTTGGAGATTAGTCCTCGTGCAGTCGACTGACGTTTTCATCATTGCTGGGTAATCGAGGGGAAAACAGCGCCCGGGGAGCCATTTGGCTCTTTAAAGACTCCCTGGGGCTCTGGGGGACATGGGGCTGTGGATCGCGGCATCGGTGGCAGCTCTGTCGGCTCCCCTGGCACTGTCGTGGCCCACCACCACCTTCCTTCTGCCGCCGCCCCCGGGCTGCCCAGTGTACCCCCGGCGGGGAGCTGGGCTTGATGCCTGTTGTGGGCAGGGAATGGGTCTGTTTATTGTTATATTGGACTCTTCCAAGCGCTTACAGGACTCTACACCAGTAAGCGCTCAATAAATAGGACTGAATGAATGATACCTTGGCAGGGACGGACGGTGAGCTCGACTGTTCGATCCCCGAGGGATCGAGTCTGCTCATTCTGTCCCGCTGTACACACAGGGAGGGCGATTTATTGATTGAGAGTGACCACAGTCCCCCACCCTCCCCAATCGTGTACCCTCTCCTTCCAGGGTGAGTCCGGCTCCGAGGCCGACGGGACGATGCACCGGCGGAAGAAGAGGAGGACCTGCAGCCTGGTGGGCAACGGCGACACGACCTCCCAAGATGACTGTGTCAGCAAAGAGCGCAGCTCCTCCAGGTGACGGTCCGGGGCCGCTCCACCGCGGGAAGGACGCGGGACGGGCGGGGGGCTGCGGGCTGGGCCGGGGGACGGCCCACCGGGGATGGAGGCTGGTCGTCCAACGGGAGAGCGGCCTGCCGGTCACAGGGTTCGAACTCGCCTGCCTACACATGCTTTTGGAGGGTTTATCTTTCTCACCCTAAAAGCCAAGTTTGTCTGTTCAGATAGTGCCAAGGAAACATTTTACATTATTTAATAAAAAAAAAGAAATTTGTGACGTCTAGACCATCTCTTGCTTTGCCACTGCCGAGGTGTGCGGGCCAGGCCTGTCTCCAAGGTCGTGGCCTACGGTCATCCGGACGGTCCACAACCAGCTCCTTGTCGGGGCTGCTTCTCGGCTCTGCCCAGGCCATCGTGAGCGGTTCGATTCCAAACTGAGGGGCAGGTGCCCTGTCTCTCTCTTCCTAACAACCTAGGCTGGCCCCGGCCCCCTGAGACCACCCCCTGCTTCAGCACGGGCGGAGGTCCGTGCCAAAAGCTGCCCCGGCCGGAGCTCGACAAGTACCACAACTACGATGTGGTTTTGTTGTTCAGTTTTAGTGTGGTCCTCCAACCGTTGGATATGGTGGAGTTTGTGTAGCGTTGTCCTAAGCCCTGAAAGAAAGACGGGCTTCGGGGGGTGTTGGGGAATGTAGGTACCGTTCGGGGCCCACTTCACCATCCCCTAGCTGCCCTGCACCCGCTGGGTTGTGAACATGTTGGTAACTGGCAGTTTATACTTTCCTTGGCAGGATTAGGGACGCTTGTGGAGGTCGTGCCCACCCCTGATAAGGGTCAGGCTCATCTAGATGGGACACCAGTGTGAGCGGTGGTAGCGGTTCCCCGGGCCCTGACTTCATCACCTTCTCTTCCTCCTCAACCTCCCCTGACTGCGGACAGCGGCCCCCTCCCTCTTCCCCGCCACCATCTGCCAAAGGGTGAGCACCCGCTTGGTTAGCCGGGCAGGCGGGTGGACGGGAGCCCGCCGAGAGACGACCAAGAGAGACCAGGGAAGACAGCCTGGCATCCGGGGAGAAAACACCGGGCTCTCGGTTGCCGGAAAGCCAGCCAAAGAATTGATCCGGAATTGATGAGCGGTGGCCCTCCCCTGCCGCCTTGGCTTGGCTCCATCTCTGACCCGCCACCGATGCCCGGGGAAGGACTTTTCTTCGGCTGGCCGCGGGCATCGGCTTGGCTACTTACCTCATGAGAATAAAGGCTTTCTTCAGTAGAAGGGCCACCGGGTGTTCTTCCCGATGCTCTGGGGCATTGCCAAATGAACCACAAACTTCACAGGGCGGGTGGCTAGATGTCCCGGCCACTACGGGCCCCTGGGATCTTTCGGATGGAATCGGAGGCGGCCAAGTGTCACCCTTCCAGAAGCGGTAGAGAAGGCGACGTGTCCACGTGCCAAAACCGGATGAACTCCTCAACGGGAACTGGGACTGCGGCAGAAAATCTGCTGCTTTCTCCTCCTTCCTCGCCAACCCCAGACCCTTCCCCAACCCTGGGGGGTGGTTCGCCAGGCCCTGCCACTGATTAGGGGGCCCGTCCCTTGGGGCTCCCAGTAATTTGGGCGTACGTATTCCACCTCGACACAGATTTGCCGGGGCTCTTCACCTGGGTCAGCTTGTCTGCTTGCCAGAAATTGCTCAGACTTGGCACACACGGATCACCATGGGTGGAAGGGCGTTGGTGGGGGCAGCCTGTCTGACCAGGAACAGGGCTGGGAGGCCGCTGTGCATTTGAATGTAACTAATTATTGTCCGTGGTAGAGTGGAGGAGTTTGTGTATGCATGCATCTGCAGCTTTGTGTCTGCAGTTTTTGGTGTGGGTTGTGGTTTATTAAGACACTTTAACTCAGTGTTTCTTTGGGGTCCCAGGAAATACAAGGTGCGGACGGCAGGTGCTCCCCAGTGATTCAATTCGGTCAGCCGGGCGGAGCCATCGGATACCCTGGCCTTGTTCCCAGTCCCCTTTAGACTCTCAGCTCGTGGGCAGGGGACGTGTCTACCAAGGCCGTTGTAGAGGACTCTCCCAAGCACTTAATCCATTGCTCTGCACACAGTAAGCGCTCAATAAATACATTTAAGAGTCCGGTTCCTTACTGCTGCACTGGGCCGTTGGCTGCCTTCTCGAAATGCAGTGGAATTCTACTGTAACCAGTCGAGCGCTTACTGTGTGCAGAGCTGGACTACGGACTTGGAAGAGGACGATACAATAAAGTGGGTAGACGCAATCACTACCCCCAAGGAGTTTACAGTCTAGAGTCATAACAATAGTAATAAAAATAATTGTGGCATTAAGTGCTTACCACATGCTAGGCCCCTGGATAGATACAGTATAAGCAATCAGACAGTTCCTGTCTTACATGGATGGTTCCCATTCTAAAGAGAACAGTTATTTAATCCCCGTTTTCCAGATGAGGAAAGGGAAGGCCCAAGAAGTGACGGTCAAGGGCGTAGCTGGGATTAGAATCCTGGTCGTCTACAGTTGTCTCCCAAGCATTCTGTACAGTCCTCTGAACATAATAATAATGCATTTGTTAAGCGCTTACTATGTGCAAAGCACCGTTCTAAGCGCTGGGGAGGTTACAAGGTGATCAGGTTGTCCCACATGGGGCTCACAGTCTTCATCCCCATTTTACAGATGAGGTAACTGAGGCCCAGAGAAGTTAAGTGACTCGCCCAAAGTCACACAGCTGACAACTGGCGGAGCCGGGGTTTGAACCCACGACCTCTGACTCCAAAGCCCGGGCTCTTTCCATTGAGCCACGCTGCTGCTCGGCGCTTGGGGGATAGGACCCGGGCCTGGGTTCTCCCAGGGTCCTCGCAGCTTTACACCCCCAAATTGTGTGCAATTTGTGGCAGTGTCCGGGTGAATGTTTGGGTAAGGTAGACCCTGGGTTTCCCTTTGGTGTTTAATAAGCAGCTCACGCCCCTTCCCCCAGTTCTTTAAACTGAGGCCCTCTTGGAACACGATCACCATGGACTGGAAATCTTATTTTCGGATGGCTTCCCCTCTTTCCTCACCCCTTTATTTATTTAAAGAACAAGGGGGTGTGTGCCAGCCAGGGGCGGGGGTGGGAGGAGGCAGGGAACCCAGGGGCCGGCTAATGCAGTTTAAATCCAATTTAATCTGGAGAAATGGGGTCCCCCTTCCAGCGGGGTACCTGCCGGGAGTCCAAGGTAGCTCACACTGCAGCTGTCTCTGTGCAGTTTGGAAAGGCGGATCCCTTTCCAGAGGGGTCCCGTCCGTGGGGAGGAAGCATCTGCTGTCTCCGGGGTGACCGGGAGAAGGCTGGAATGTGGCAGGAAAGCTTCCACGGCAGCGTGGGCTAGGGAGCGATTTCAGACCGCAAGGTTTAGGGGCTTAGAACAGTGCCCTGCACAGAATAAGCACCCAATAAATGCCATTGATCGGTAGCTTCCGGGCCACCTGTCCTGACGGACCGGAGGGATGTCGGTTGCTGTCGACCATCCTCAGTGCTCGCTCGCTAAGCAAGAATGGAAGGGGAAGCTTTGGCCCCCATTTCAGTCCCGGGGATGCCCACCCTTGGAGCAACAAAGCCAAATGCAGCGTGGTTCGGTGGAAAGAGCACAGGCTTGGGTGTCAGAGGTCATGGGTTCTAATCCCGGCTCCACCGCTCGTCGGCTGTGTGACTTTGGGCGAGTCACTTCTGTGCCTCAGTTACCTCATCTGTAAAATAGGGATTAAGATTGTGAGCCCCACGTGGGACAACCTGATCACCTTGTATCCTCCCCAGTGCTTAGAACACTGAACAAAGCACTTTTACACTTTTAGAGCCCACTGTTGGGTAGGGACTGTCTCTATATGTTGCCAACTTGTACTTCCCAAGTGCTTAGTACAGTGCTCTGCACACAGCGCTCAATAAATACGATTGATTGATTGATTAATTGCTTTGCACATAGTAAATGCTTAAATACCAAAATAATTACTATTATTATTCATCTTGGCTCTGCTACTTGCTTGCTGTGGGATCTTGGGCAAGTCGCTTCACTTCTCTGGGCCTCAGTTCCCTCGTCTAGAAAATGGCGATTAAGACTGCGAGCCCCGTGGGGAGGGGACGGGGACTGTGTCCAACCAGATTAGCTTGGATGTACCCCAGTGCTCAGAACAGTGCCTGACACATAGTAAGCACTTAATAAATACTGTTATTATTGTTATTGGTGGGTGGTTCAAAAAAACCAAAAGGAGCCGTGGCCCGGCATTGGTACAGAACTGAATGTTTTTATCTTTATTTGGAATAAAGTGGACTGGTTTGAGTATTTTTTTAAATGGTGGGTTCTCTTCCTTCCTTTGTAGCTGTGGTGGAGGGGGAGCTACCCACCCTTGTTAGCCACCGATCGCTGGGATTTTTTACGATCCAAAACCATAAAAAAAGGGTCGCATTGAGTTGCACTGAGAAATCCATTTACACACACACACACACACACACACACACACACACACACACACACACACACACACTATATATATATCTATGTATATAGATATATAGATATATATATAGATATACTCAATTCTTGATTTTGGGCCATACTGCTTTTAAAGATAATGCCTGTCTCCCCAGTCTGGGTGTCAGAGCCTTGCGGGGAGGGAATGTTATTTTTTATTCTGTACTTTTCAAACGCCTCGTACACTGCGGCACACCAAGCGGGTGCTTAATAAATGCCACAGCTAGAGCAAAGCACAAGGGAGTGGTGGGAGACCCAGGTTCTGACCTGCTGTGTGACTTGAGGCAAATCACTTAACCTCTCTGGGCTCTGCTTCCTCTTCTGTATAATGGGGCTATATTGATTTCGTTGCCAATTAAGCTGTGTTGTGTGGTAGAGAAAGCAAAACAAATGAGCCACGGGGGTGAGGGGAGAGTGTTGGAGGGAGATGGAATGGCACATCTTGTGTAACCCCCACTTTTTTAGGGGCTTGAGGGAAAGCAAATATAAATTTGCTAATATTAGATTTGATTGCCTTTTCCTGTAAGGCATTCTTTCCGTTGCTTTAGAAACATTTTCTGGCCTAACTCCACCTACTAACTCTCCAAGCCGGCATCTGTCTTAGAAAGGGTGCTAAAGTAGATTTTCAATTGGATTTGGATAGGATCTGACAAGTTTAAGAACTTCTGCCTCCTTTGTGTCTTAAACATAAGATGTGTTGTCCTACACCCCTGACAGGGAGAGTCCCCCCCATGCCCGTGTGGGTGAAAAAGCCAACGCCTGAGCCACGGCCCCAAACACAATAGGTACCCACACACTGTCCCCTGTTGTGCTGTTTTCATTTTGGTCGCCTTGTCTCGTGTCGCGAAAATGAAAATGGCCCTTTTACAGCATTTTTTATTCCGCACGAAGGGCGTAGGAGGTCCACCTAGGACCCTACAAATATTGGATCTTCAAATAGGGTGCTGACCCAATCCTTTTGAACTCTCAAGTTTCAGTAAGAGGGTTAGAGGGGTTGGTGAGGAAGAAGGGAGAGCCCCCAGCTAGGCAGCGTGGCTCAGTGGAAAGAGCACGGGCTTTGGAGTCAGAAGTCATGGGTTCAAATTCCGCTCCGCCACCTGTCAGCTGTGTGACTGGGCAAGTCACAACTTCTCTGTGCCTCAGATACCTCATCTGTAAAATGGGGATTAAGACTGTGAGTCCCACGTGGGACAACCTGTTCATCTTGTAACCTCCCCAGCACTTAGAACAGTGCTTTGCACATAGTAAGTCCTTAATAAATGCTAATTAAAAAATAATAATAATAATAATAATAAAAGGCCGGAGGTCCCAGGGCAGCTGGGGCCCCTGCTCCCAACTCGGTGGCTGAGGATGATGATGATGTTGACGACGACTGTGGTATTTAAGTGCTTATTATGTGCCAGCCGCAGTACTAAGCGCTGGGATGCGTACAAGCGAGTCAAGTTGGACACAGTCCCTGTCCCACGTGAGGCTCATAATCTCAATTCCCATTTTGCAGCTGAGATGACTGAGGCACAGAGAAGGGAAGCGACTTGCCCAAGGTCACACGGCAGACAAGGGACAGTACTAAGCGCTGGGATGCATACAAGCAAGTCAAGTTGGACACAGTCCCTGTCCCACGTGAGGCTCACGATCTCAATTCCCATTTTGCAGCTGAGGTGACTGAGGCACAGAGAAGGGAAGCACCTTGCCCAAGGTCACACGGCAGACATGTGATTAGAACCCGTGACCCTGTTACTCCTAGGCCCTGCTGTATCCTCTACTCCATGCTGATTTTGGTATTTAAGTGTTCACTACGTGCCAGGCACTGTATTAAGTGGTGAAGTAGATCCAAGCAAATCAGGCTGGACACAGTCCCTGACTCGCGGTCTTAATTCCCAATTTACAGATGAGATAATGGGCACAGAGAAGTGAAGTGCCTTGCCTATAGTCACACAGCAGGCAGGGGGTGGAATTAGAACCCATGTCCTGCCTCCCAGGCGTGTGGTCTGCCTTTTTGGCCGCACGGACACGAGGGCCGGGGGCCTGGAGGGGACCCCCACTCTTCCCTTCCCCACAGCACCTGTATATATGTATATATGTTTGTACGTATTTATTACTCTATTTATTTATCTTGTACATATTTATTCTATTTATTTTATTTTGTTAGTATGTTTGGTTTTGTTCTCTGTCTCCCCCTTCTAGACTGTGAGCCCGCTGTTGGGTAGGGACCGTCTCTATATGTTGCTAACTTGTACTTCCCAAGCGCTTAGTACAGTGCTCTGCACACAGTAAGCGCTCAATAAATACGATTAATTGATTGATTGATTGATTGAGGGGCTTATCCAGAGGGAGTGCCAGCCGGCTGCCAAGGAGAGGGAAGAGGTGAGGGGCAACTTGGGGGAAATCGGCCCCGGCCCGGGGAGCAGCTGGGGCCGAGGGAACTGGATGGGGAGGGGAAAGCAGAGCACAAGCCTGAGAGCCAGGAGGACCTGGGTTCTAATTCTACCTTCTGTCTGCTGTGTGACCACAGGCAAGTCACTTCACTTCTCTGGGCCCGTTACCTCACCTGCAAATTAAGACTGAATCAGGGACCGTGACCTTCGGCGTCACCCTGACTCTTCCCCCCTTTCCCCGCCCCACAGCACTTATATATACGTATATATTTATAACTATTTATTTATATTGATGCCTGTTTACTTGTATTGATGTCTGCCTCTCCCCCTCTAGGCTGTGAGTCCATTGTGGGCAGGGATTGTCTCTCTTTGCAGCTGTATTGTACTTTCCAAGCACTCAGTACAGTGCTCTGCACCCAGTAAGCACTCAATAA
The DNA here is from genome assembly GCF_015852505.1 of Tachyglossus aculeatus. NCBI lineage: Eukaryota > Metazoa > Chordata > Mammalia > Monotremata > Tachyglossidae > Tachyglossus > Tachyglossus aculeatus. Next base: position 1,533,777 of record NW_024044839.1, on the reverse strand, counting down.
ATATGAATGAATGAACCTGATTTGCTTGTAATAATAGCAATAATGTTGGTATTTGCTACTATGTGCCAAGCACTGTTCTAAGAGCTGGGGTAATAATAATAATAATGGTATTTTTTAAGTGCTTACTATGTGCCGAGCACTGTTCTAAGCTCTGGGGTAGATACAAGGTCATCAGGTTGTCCCACCTGAGGCTCACAGTCATAGTCCCCATTTTCCAGATGAGGTAAACTGAGGCACAGAGAAGTTAAGTGGCTTGCCCAAGGTCACACAGCAGACTGCTCAAGCGCTTAGTCCAGTGCTGCTTCTCTAATGAATGAATGCCAACTTGTACTGCTCAAACGCTCAGTCCAGTGCTGTGCACGCAGTAAGTGCTCAGTAAATACGATCGAATGAATGAATAGTGAGCGGTTAACAAATGCCATCATTCTGATTATTACTGTTGTTCCCCTGATGATGGTGGGCGGGTCTGGGGGCGGGTGCTTCTCTAATGAATGAATGAATGCCAACTTGTACTTCCCAAGCGCTTAGTCCAGTGCTCTGCCTGCAGTAAGCACTCAGTAAATAGGATTGAATGAATGACTAGGGAGCGGTTAACAAATGCCATCATTCTGATTACTATTGTTGTTTCCCTGATGATGGTAAACGGGTTTGGGGGGCGGGTGCTTCTCTAATGAACGAATGCATGCCAACTTGTGCTTCCCAAGCGCTTAGTCCAGTGCTGTGCACGCAGTAAGCGCTCAGTAAATAGGATTGAATGAATGACTAGTGAGCGGTTAACAAATGCCATCATTGTGATTATTATTGTTGTTCCCCTGATGATGGTGGGCGGGTGCTTCTCGAATGAATGAATGCCAACTTGTACTTCCCAAGCGCTTAGTCCAGTGCTCTGCCCGCGGTAAGCGCTCAGTAAATACGACTGAATGAATGACTAGTGAGCGGTTAACAAATGCCATCATTCTGATTACTAGTGTTGTTCCCCTGATGATGGTAAACGGGCCTGTGGGGCGGGTGCTTCTCTAATGAATGAATGAATGCCAACTTGTACTTGGTAAACGGGTTTGGGGGGCGGGTGCTTCTCGAATGAATGAATGAATGCCAACTTGTGCTTCCCAAGCGCTTAGTCCAGTACTGTGCACGCAGTAAGCGCTCAGTAAATAGGATTGAATGAATGACTAGTGAGCGGTTAACAAATGCCATCATTCTGATTATTATTGTTGTTCCCCTGATGATGGTAAACGGGCTTGGGGGGCGGGTGCTTCTCTAATGAATGAATGAATGCCAACTTGTACTTCCCAAGCGCTTAGTCCAGTGCTGTGCACGCAGTAAGCGCTCAGTAAATAGGATTGAATGAATGACTAGTGAGCGGTTAACAAATGCCATCATTGTGATTATTATTGTTGTTCCCCTGATGATGGTAAACGGGCTTGGGGGGAGGGTGCTTCTCTAATGAACGAATGAATGCCAACTTGTACTTCCCAAGCGCTTAGTCCAGTGCTCTGCCCGCAGTAAGCGCTCAGTAAATAGGATTGAATGAATGACTAGTGAGCGGTTAACAAATGCCATCATTGTGATTATTATTGTTGTTCCCCTGATGATGGTGGGCGGGTGCTTCTCGAATGAATGAATGCCAACTTGTACTTCCCAAGCGCTTAGTCCAGTGCTCTGCCCGCAGTAAGCGCTCAGTAAATACGACTGAATGAATGACTAGTGAGCGGTTAACAAATGCCATCATTCTGATTACTAGTGTTGTTCCCCTGATGATGGTAAACGGGCCTGTGGGGCGGGTGCTTCTCTAATGAATGAATGAATGCCAACTTGTACTTGGTAAACGGGCTTGGGGGGCGGGTGCTTCTCGAATGAATGAATGAATGCCAACTTGTACTTCCCAAGCGCTTAGTCCAGTGCTCTGCCCGCAGTAAGCGCTCAGTAAATACGATTGAATGAATGAATAGTGAGCGGTTAACAAATGCCATCATTCTGATTGTTATTGTTGTTCCCCTGATGATGGTAAACGGGCTTGGGGGGCGGGTGCTTTTCTAATGAATGAATGAATGCCAACTTGTACTTCCCAAGTGCTTAGTCCAGTGCTCCGCCCACAGTAGGCGCTCAGTAAATAGGATTGAATGAATGAATAGTGAGCGGTTAACCAATACCACCATTCTGATTGTTATTGTTGTTCCCCTGATGATGGTAAACGGGTTTGGGGGGCGGGTGCTTCTCTAATGAATGAATGCATGCCAACTTGTACTTCCCAAGCGCTTAGTCCAGTGCTGTGCACGCAGTAAGCGCTCAGTAAATAGGATTGAATGAATGACTAGTGAGCGGTTAACAAATGCCATCATTCTGATTACTAGTGTTGTTCCCCTGATGATGGTAAACGGGCTTGGGGGGCGGGTCTGGGGGCGGGTCCAGGCCTCCTCCCTCCCTCCCTCCCTCCCTCCCTGTGCCTGCCGGTCCTCGGGCAGCCCCCGCAGTCGGGTGGGCGGTGGGGCAGTGGGATGGACGCCCCTGCGGAGCTGCTGGCGGCCCTGCCGCTGCTGCTGACGGCGCTGGCCCTGCTGCTGGCCTCGCTGTGGGTGCGGCGGGCCCGGCCTCCAGCCCCGGCCTCAGTTTCCCCCTCTTCCCCGGAGCCCCAGCCCCAACCGGCCGGGACCCGGGAGCCGACCCCCGGGGACGCCCCCCGAGCTGACCCCCCTAAGGACCCGGAGGCCGAGCCCGGGACGTCGCCCGAGACACCCGAGGTAAGAATCCTAATCCTAATCATGGTGGCTGGTAATCAATCAATCAATCAATCGTATTTATTGAGCGCTTACTGTGTGCGGAGCACTGGACTAAGCGCTTGGGATCAATCATATTTCTTGAGCGCTTAATGAGGGTGATGGCGTCTGGTAATCAATCAATCAATCGTATTTATGGAGCGCTTACTGTGTGCAGAGCACTGGACTAAGCGCTTGGGATCAATCATATTTATTGAGCGCTTAATGAGGGTGATGGCGTCTGGTAATCAATCAATCAATCATATTTATGGAGCGCTTACTGTGTGCAGAGCACTGGACTAAGTGCTTGGGATCAATCATATTTCTTGAGCGCTTAATGAGGGTGATGGCGTCTGGTAATCAATCAATCAATCGTATTTATGGAGCGCTTACTGTGTGCAGAGCACTGGACTAAGCGCTTGGGATCAATCATATTTATTGAGCGCTTAATGAGGGTGATGGCGTCTGGTAATCAATCAATCAATCGTATTTATGGAGCGCTTACTGTGTGCAGAGCACTGGACTAAGCGCTTGGGATCAATCATGTTTATTAAGCGCTTAATGAGGGTGATGGCGTCTGGTAATCAATCAATCAATCGTATTTATGGAGCGCTTACTGTGTGCAGAGCACTGGACTAAGCGCTTGGGATCAATCATATTTATTGAGCGCTTAATGAGGGTGATGGCGTCTGGTAATCAATCAATCAATCGTATTTATGGAGCGCTTACTGTGTGCAGAGCACTGGACTAAGCGCTTGGGATCAATCATATTTATTGAGCGCTTAATGAGGGTGATGGCGTATGGTAATCAATCAATCAATCGTATTTATTGAGCGCTTACTGTGTGCAGAGCACTGGACTAAGCGCTTGGGATCAATCATATTTATTGAGCGCTTAATGAGGGTGATGGCATCTGGTAATCAATCAATCATATTTATTGAGCGCTTACTGTGTGCAGAGCACTGGACTAAGCGCTTGGGATCAATCAGTCGTATTTATTGAGCGCTTACTGTGTGCTGAGCACTGGACTAAGCGCTTGGGAAGTACAAGATGGCAACGTACACGGTCCCTACCCAACAGCGGGCCCGCAGTCTAGAAGGGGGAGACGGAGAACAAAACCAAACGTACTAACAAAATAAAATAAATAGAATAGATATGTACAAGTAAAATAAATAAATAGAGTAATGAATATGTACAGGTGCTGTGGGGAAGGGAAGGAGGTAAGATGGGGGGATGGAGGGGGGGCGAGGGGGAGAGGAAGGAAGGGGCTCAGTGTGGGAAGGCCTCCTGGAGGAGGTGAGCTCTCAGTAGGGCCTTGAAGGGAGGAAGAGAGCTAGCTTGTTAAGCGCTTACTATGTGCCAAGCACTGTTCTATAGTACTTTCTTGTCGGATGGGAGGGAACTGAACGACCCCCTTTTGTCTCCGGGGCCCGGCCCCTTTCTCCTTCCCCGTCCCGGCCCTTTAGGTTTGGTCGGCGGCCTGCCCATGGGCATTTGGGCCTCTTGCCAGGCGCTGAGCCGCACCTCGGCCCTCTCCCCTCTGCTTTTTTTTTCCAGCCGCCGCCCCCCGAGGCCGAAGGCCCCGAGCGCCCCCCGCCCCCCCAGCCTCCTGCCCAGGGGCCAGAGAAAGTTCCCAGCCGCGTCCAGCCCTCCGAGGTAAGACCACTTCCCCCGGGGGCCTGTCCTTTCCTCTCCTCCCTCCGCTTCCAGCCACGGACAAAAACAAATCAGGGAGAGTGGGATGCAGAAGACAAGGCCCACAAGTTCATTCATTCATTCAATCGTATTTATTGAGCGCTTACTGTGTGCAGAGCACTGTACTAAGCGCTTGGGAAGTCCAAGTTGGCAACATATAGAGACGGTCCCTACCCAACAGTGGGCTTACAGTCTAGAAGGGGGAGACAGAGTTGGGCCCAGCAGGGAAGCCCCTGCCCCGGAGGGGAGGGCCACCCCTTGGCCAGCCCGCTGTCCCCTCTCTGGTGCATCATCCTTTCCGAAGCAAAACAACCGACTGGACAGCGGACATCGCGCCCCTCCCCAGCCCCGGCATCTTGGACCTCAGCCGACGGGTGGGGACTTGGGGCACGGGCTACCCCGTGGGCAAATCCTTCCTTCCGGCGGGGGTGATAAACAAGGGCCGAGAGGGTGGCACAAAGGCCTTTTCCTTTTTAGGCCACTGTGAAATCCAGAGCCCCCCTCCTCCCCTCACTCCCACAAAGGGGTGGAGAGGTAGCGTATTGTGAAGCGCGTGGACTTCCCCGGAGAGAAGGAGCCGGAGAAGTGGCAAGTATTTCTGCTGTGGCTTGACGGCCGGTGGTCGTCGGCCGCTTGGGCATCCTCGGCTCTCCGGCCCGCGCCGTGGGCTTGTGCGGGGAGAGGTGGGCTGCAGTGTGGCAGGGCCCCAAAACGGTTATGCCCAGCGGAATTCACTCAGTCGCAGGGGTGGCTCCCCCCATTTGGGGGCTTCTTGGCGGGGGATAATCAGCGTGAGAAGCAGCACGGCCTACTGAGCAGAGCACAGGCCTGGGAGTTAGAAGGACCTGGGTTCTAATCTTGGATCATCCTCTTGTCTGCTGTGGGACCTCGGGCAAATTACTTCCCCCTCTAGAATGTAAGCTCATTATGGACAGGGTACACATCTGCTAATCCTTATATATTGTATTCTCCCAAGAATTTAGTACAGGATTAAATACAGCATTTATTGAGCACGTAGTAAGTGCTCAATAAATATGATAGATAGACGTCACTTCTCTTTGCCTCAGTTACCTCATGTGTAAAACGGGGATGAAGACTGTGAGCCCGACGTGGGGCAGGGACTATGTCCAACCCGATTTGCCTGTGTCCAACCCGATTTGCTTGTATCCACCCCAGCACTTAGTACAATGCCCGGCACGTAGTAAATGCTTAACAAATGCTATTATTATTGTTATCATAATAATTGTGCTTCTTTGCAAGGCACTTTCTAGGTGCCAAGCACTGTACTAAGCGCTGGGATAGATACAAGATGATCGAGTCCCAGTTGAGGCTTACAGCGTAAGCAGGAAGGAGAACGGGTATCAAGTCTCCATTTTGTAGATGAGGGAATTGAAGCACAGAGAAGTGAAGTGACTTGTCCAAGGTCACAGAGCAGACGAGAGGCAGGGCCTGCATAAGAACCCAGGTCTTCGGACTTCCCAGGCCCTTTCCACTAGGCCATGCTGCTTTTCCAACGTCAGGGTTGGGGGTTGGGTTCTCGACGAACCTTGAGCTGAGGCAAACTCACGTCCACGAGAACAGTGCTTGGCCCGTAGTAAGTGCTTCACAAATACCATAATTATTATTAATTATTATTCTTGCGCTTTACCTTACCATGGGCCAAGCACTGTGCTCGGGCCAGGGTAGATGCAGTCCAATCAGATCAGATGCAGCCCCTGCCCCCAGCAGATCTCCTGGTCTAAATGGTAGGGAGAATGGGTATGTAATCCCCATTAAAGCCGTGTAGAAAGAACTCAGAGCTGGGAGTCGGGAGACCTGGGTTCTAATCCTCTACTTATTTCCTTTCTGTGAGGCCTAGGGCAGAAGTCACTTAGCTTCTCAGGACCTCAGTTGCCTCATCTGCAAAGTGGAGATTAAATACCCGTTCTCCCTCCCCTTTAAACTGTGGCCCCCGAGTGGGACAGGGACTCCGTCTGGCTTGATTGCATCGTATGTACCCCAGCGCTTAGTGAAGTGATTGGCGCAGAGTACAGAGTAAGCGATTAACAAATACCACTAGTATCTTTATTATTGTCGTCCTCCAGCTGAGGAAACTGAGGCCCAGAGGAGGTAAATGACTTGCCCAAGGTCACACAGTAGGCAAGCACTCAATACATACGATTGAATGAATTTCCTAACTGCCCAGTGGTGTTCTGTCCAAAATGCTCACGCACTCTGAGAAACCAGACTGTAACTGCCTTTTGGCCAGGTCTCTGGGCCGGATCCCTCTGCTTCCGGGACCTCTCAGGAGCTCATCCCTTCCCATGAGAAATGTTTGCCTTGCCCCAGTCCCAGCATGCGCTGGAATTTTTATTTTTCCCTCCCACAATCCCTCCGTTCCCAGTGTTCACTTTTATCCGTCCTACGGCTGATTCCACAGCCTTGCTTTGAGTCGTTGACCGCTTCGCTCGGGATGGGGGGCGATGCCAGGATACGACGGGCAGGGAATAGTTAATCCAGGATTATGATTTTAGAGATGGATCGCGTGTCTGCAGAATGCTCGTCGTGACTGTTGCTAAGGGCCTTGACTTGTTTTGGAGAAAGAGGGCCCTAGTTGGTGTTGCCTGGCGGCTGAGGAGGGGGTCTAGATTCTCGCAGGAAGCACTGGCTGGGAACGTGAAGTTGGGGAGGGGGGCATTTTTCTTTGCTGAGTAAGTGTCTGAAGGGGTTTGGCACTGGCACGCGCCAGAACTCCTCTGGGCAGACGGTTTGTTTAGGATCATTATGGGCATTGTGTCACTGAATTGGATTCCGGTCAGCCTTGCGGAGGGGGGGGTTGCGGGTGCCGCTAGACCTCTGCTGAGAGGGAGATTTAGGGGCCACTGCACACATGTCGTCCCCTCACTCCCTCCCCATGGGAAAACAGCATGGCCTTGTGTCAGCCAGTCGTATTTACTGAGTGCATACTCTGTGCAGAGCGTTGTACCAAGTGCTTGGCAGAGTTCAGTGTAACAGACACATCCCCTGCCCACAGGAGCTTACGGTCTAGAGGCCTGTTGGAAAGATCCAGGGCCCAGGAGGCAGAAGACCTGGCATCTCCTCGCAGCTCTGCCAACCTGTCTGCTGGGTGACTTTGGGCGAGTCACCTCACTTCTCTGGGCCTCAGTTCCTCCTCTTTAAAAAGGGGATCAAATCCTCCTCCCTCTGACTTAGACTGTGAGTCCCATGCTGGGGCAGGGACTGTGTCCAACCTGGATTACAGTTTATCTAAAGTGGAGCTTACTACAGTGCTTGGCACTGTAAATAAATACCATAATAGAATAGAAAGTGAAGTTTCTTCTTTATTATTCTCCTGGCGAGTTGAGTTCCTAAATCTTCATTTTCCCACTTGGCCCACCCTTCTGCGTTTCCCATGAACTTGGGGCTGTACCTCTTAAGCCCTTTGATTTTTCACCCTGTCCCCAAAACACTTCCTGTACCTATCGATCTGTAATTTATTTTACCATCTGTCTGCACCTCTAGTCTGTAAATTCCTTGTGGTGGAGGGATCATATCTACCTACTTTATTTTACTGCATTCTTCCAAGTGCTTAGTGCAGTGCTCTGCACATAGTAAGCCATCAATAAATACCATCAATCGATTGAATGAATGACTATCCAACCTAGTTTGGTATTTGCTAAGTGCCTACTAGGAGCTAAGTGCTGGAGTTCAGATAGGGCACAATCCCTGTCCCATATGGGGCTGACAGTCTAAGGGCATGGGAGAATCATTATTTTATCCCCATTCTACAGATGAGGAAACTGAGATGCTAAATGCTTTTCTTAAGGTCATATAGCAGGCACGAGGCAGAGCCGGACGTAGAATAAAAATAATTTGGCACATTTACCACAGTCATCTTGTTAAATGCAGGGGTAAATATAAGGCAATCAGGTTGGAAACAGTTGCCATCCCACTTGGAGCTCGAATTCTAAGTGGGAAGTATAGGAAACATGTCTCCTAGTTCTGTAGGATTGTCCTCTCCCAAGCGCTTAGTACAGTGCTCTGCACATAGTAAGTGATCAATAAATGTGATTGATTGATTAAAGAAAAATTTGAATTTAATCCTCATCATACTGAGGTCCAGAGAAGTGGAGTGACTTGCCCATGGTTACACAGCAGGCAAGTGACAGAGCCAGGGTTAGAATCCAGGTCTCCAGACTCCCGGTCTCTTTCCACTAGGCAACATCCCAGGAAGCTGGACAATCTTCCTGGGCACTCTCGATCCCCGGGATATACCGTCCTTGTGCCGTGGCGACAATTCTATTTACTTATATTGACGCCATTGATGCCTGTTTACTTGTTTTGATATCTGTCTCCCTCCTTCTAGACTGTAAGCCCGCTGTGGGCAGGGATTGTCTGTATTGCTGAATGGTACTTCCCAAGCACTAAGTACAGTGCTCTGCACACAGTAAGCGCTCAATAAATACGATTGAACGAATGAGAGAGGGTGCAGGGACCAAGGAATGGCTTTTGTTCAGTGGGGGTCTCTTTGGTTATCAATTTTTGTGATTTGTGATTTGCCGGTTTATTACACGCACCTGGTGCGGACCACATCTGCTTGAAATTCCCCAGTGGAGCTGTTTGAAATTTCCCATTCTGAGGTGAGTTTCCTTGGAGAAGGCCCTTGTCTGCTTGATCTGCAAGGCCCTTTGTCATTTCGGAACGCTTCCCCTTTCCCTCCCTGTCTGAGGATGGCCTTGCCATTGGAGGCTGCTCTCCCTATTTCACGGAACGGGCGACGGATTCGCCCGTGGTCAACAGCAGGCCAAGGCCTCCATGGTGTACATGGGTACAGACAGCTCTGTTGGGTAGGGACCGTCTCTATGTGTTGCCAACTTGTACTTCCCAAGCGCTTAGTCCAGTGCTCTGCGCACAGTAAGCGCTCAATAAATACGATTGAATGAATGAATGAATGAAAAGGGAGGAAGGGAGTTGAGGGGGCGGACGTGATCCGGGGCAGGTGGAGGCCGGCCAGAGAATGGAGAAAAGGAGGAGATTCAGAGTCGGTTCAAAGACAGGTCAGGCTGCCCGTCTGCTCATCCCGTCCGAGAGACAAGACACTCGAGTTGCCTTGCGCAGGCCGGCTTGGCTGGTGGAGTCAGACCTGGCGGTGCCCCCGGGGAGGCAAGGTAAATTCTGGGACCACGGGCCAGCCCCAGCCGAATCGGAACCGCCTCCCTTCCTGACGGTGCTGAGGGGCTGCTGCTGTTTGGGCTGAAGACCCCGACGTGATTCCGTGCTCTCTCTAACAACAGACCCCCCAATACATGCGGGCTCCTTCACCTGCCGACCCTGAGATAGCTCCGATTCTTGCTCCGGTGGCAGGGCATCTGTAAGCTCCTTGCGGGCAGGGAATATGTCTACCAGTTCTTGTGCTGGACCCTCCAAAGTGCTTAGTAAGTGCTCTTCACTCAGTAAACATTTGGTAAATAACATCAATTGATTGCGGAGAGCCTGTACTCTTTCCCAGCACTCAGTATAGTGCTCTGCACATGGTAAATGTGTAAAATACCATTTTCACTTGTTAGAGAGCAGAGAGGGGTTCCAGGTTTCGGGTGAGGGAGTTCCCGGAGGCCCCAAAGGAATGAGAGGAAACATAGGACTGAGGATCTCAATGGGCACCTTCTGAAGAAAGGACCCAGGCGTACTTGTTGTGGGCCTAGGAGAAGAGACCTTTTCCACTCATCTGGTCGAATTCTGGTCCAATTTTCCCAGGTTTTCCATTTGGCCTGCTCAGGGCAGAAGGGAGAGGACCTAACTGAAAATACTAACTGGGAGAGCCTGGTTCTAGCCCCAGCTCTTCTCCTGGCCTGCTGTGTGACCCCAGGCAAGTCACTTAACCTCTCTGGGCCTGCTTTTCCTCATCTATTCGTTCCCTTAGACTGTGAGCCCCATGTTGGGTGGGGATGGTGTTGGATCTCATTCCCTATCTACCCCAGTTCTCTTTTTTTGTTGTTGTTATTGGTTAAGTGCTTACTAGGTGTTACTAAGCACAGGGGTAGATGCAAGCTAATCAAGCTGGACACAATCCATGTCCCACCTGGGTTCACAGTCTTTATCTCCATTTTACAGATGCATAACAGGGGCGTAGAGAAGCGAAGTGACTTACCCAAGGTCACCCAGCAGACCAGTGCTTTGCATGGTGCTCGGCGGATAGGGAGCAGTTAATAAGACTAGAGTTGCTGTGGATAGCGTGATTATTAGGTAACATTTTCCTTTATGGGCTGCCAGGGTTTCTGAGATTCCGGGGTGAAGCCCACACCCACAGGATAGATTGCCCTGAGCCCAGCCCAGAACAATGGCCATTTATCTTAAAGATTGTCAGGGAAGGGGGTCCCACACTCCTCTCTGCTTACTTATTTCAGTGTTGAGCAACCCTCACTTAGCAGAAACCTCTAGCAGAGCTTCGGAGAAAAAGCCCAGGCTTAGGAGTCAGACAGCTGTATAATTTTGGGCAAATCACTTCACTTCTCTATGCTTTGGTTTCCTCATCTTTTCAATGGGGAGACAATACCTCTTCAACCTCCCCTTTCATTCATCCCCCCTCCCAGCCCCACAGCACTTGTGTAAATACCTATAGTTTATTTCTATTAATGTCTGTCTCCCCCTCTAGACCGTAAGCTCATTGTGAGCAGGGAATGTGTCTGTTTATTGTTCTGTTGTACTCTCTCAAGCGCTTAGTACAGTGTTCTGCACATAGCAAGGGCTCAATAAATATGACTGACTCATACAGTGCTTGGCACATAGTAAGCACAATTAAGAAATGCCACAGTTATCATCTCTAGGCCTTAAGCTCTTACAGGCAGGGAAAGCATCTGCTAATTCTGTTGTATTGTACTCCCGAGCACTTATTACAGTGTTCTGCATATAGTACGTGTTCAAAAAATACCGTTGATTGATCGATCATCATTGTCTAAGCTCGGCTCCACCGAGCTACAGCTGTCGCATTTCATCATTATCCTCCTCTTCCTCTCCGTCATCGTAGGCCTTGTCGGCCCCCTTCCCCGGCTTCTTCCGGGCTTGTTCTAAGCCGATTTCTTCTCTTTCGGACTTGAGGGGAGGTGGAAGTCAATCCGATCCGGCCCCCTGAGAGTAATCCTCCGTGTAGTTGGAGAGAGCCTCAGTAATCTCCGATCCGCCTTTTCTCCCGGCTCGGTGCTGTCATTCCGGCTCCTTGAAGGGCCTGTTTCGGCCAACGATTTCACCGTTGTCCCAGCTCTCCTTCCCCGCCACTCAATCAATCAATCAATCATATTTATTGAGCGCTTACTATGTGCAGAGCACTGTACTAAGCGCTTGGAAAGTACAAATTGGCAACAAATAGAGCCTCGATCCACCCCTTCCGCTCCCACCAGGCTGGCTAGAGCGAGGGGAGACCAGGCCCTTCCCCGAAGGAGCTTTAGGGTAAATGTCTTGCGTGGCCCCAGGGAAGCTGAGATCTGATCCGATGGATGAGGATCCTGCTTGCCGGTACAGCTCTGTCCGATCCCACGTGTTCAGTTGTGTCCCTGTCTTTGTGCCAGGGGGTGAGAGAGGAGGGATTTGAGGTTGACCAGCACAGTGAGGCGGGGGTCCGGTTCTGGCCAAATCTGACTTTAAATCGTGGCCTCCAGGCCCCCATTCCCGACCACGGTGGGGAATGGTATGAGGCCTCCTGTCGGAATTGTGTCTCCCCCAGCGTTTGCCCCGCTTTCTCCGGGAGGGCCCGGAGCAGCAGCAGTGGCAACCCCTGCCTGTCCGGCGGCCCACCCGCTCCCTGCTCCTGGCTTCGCCCTGAGCGAGGCCCACCCCCCTGCCTGCCCTCCATCTCCTGCTCTGAGGGGAGTTGGGGATGGGGAATGCCAGTGAGTGGGAACTAATGTGAAAGGACAGCGGGTGTCTAGAATAATAATCATGATGGCATTTGTTAAGTGCTTACCATGTATATATGTTTGTACATATTTATTACTCTATTTATTTTACTTGTACATATCTATTCTATTTATTGTACATGTACAATGTACATGTACTTGTACATTTCTATCCTACTTATTTTATTTTGTTGGTATGTTTGGTTCTGTTCTCTGTCTCCCCCTTTTAGACTGTGAGCCCACTGTTGGGTAGGGACTGTCTCTATGTGATGCCAATTTGTACTTACCAAGCGCTTAGTACAGTGCTCTGCACATAGTAAGCGCTCAATAAATAAGATTGATTGATTGATTGATTGATTTTATTTTGTTAGTATGTTTGGTTTTGTTCTCTGTCTCCCCCTTTTAGACTGTGAGCCCACTGTTGTATATATGTATATATGCTTGTACATATTTATCACTTGATTTATTTATTTATTTATTTTACTTGTACATATCTATTCTATTTATTTTATTTTGTTAGTATGTTTGGTTTTGTTCTCTGTCTCCCCCTTTTAGACTGTGAGCCCACTGTTGGGTAGGGACTGTCTCTACATGTTGCCAATTTGTACTTCCCAAGCGCTTAGTACAGTGCTCTGCACACAGTAAGCGCTTACTAAATACGATTGATGATGATGATGTGCAAAGCACTGTTCTAAGTCTAGAAGAGAATACCCCTCTCTTGTTGGGTCCTCCAGGGGCTTGGGTGGTGTCTCTCACCATGGACACGCTGTCCCTTGATGGTCACTCAGAGGTATTTGAGTGTTTACCATATGCAGAGTACCGTACTAAAACATTGAAGCAGCGTGGCTCAGTGGAAAGAGCCCGGGCTTTGGAGTCAGAGGTCATGGGTTCAAATCCCGGCTCTGCCACATGTCAGCTGTGTGACTTTGGGCAAGTCACTTAACTTCTCTGTGCCTCAGTTACCTCATCTGTAAAATGGGGATTAAGACTGTGAGCCCCCCGTGGGACAACCTGATCCGCTTGTAACCTCCCCAGTGCTTAGAACAGTGCTTTGCACATAGTAAGCGCTTAATAAATGCCATTATTACTATTGGGAAAGTACAGTACAGTGGAGTCTCTAGAGTCTCTAGGCTCATTCCCTGCCCACAAGGAGCTTTCGGTCTAGAGGGGGAGACAGACGATAAGGTAGATTATGGATACGGACCTAAGTGCTGTGGGGTTTATCGAACACATGACATGAAAGCGTTCTGTCCCCCGAAACCCTGTGGGATCAGCAAAGGGCTTGGACGGGGGAACCGTTTGGAGAAGGGGACCGACTGCTCGATTTTAGCCCCGGGCCAGGGACCCTAGTGTTCAGCTGAGGCCGTAGAGGCCTCTCTGTGCTGGGTCCCCCTCTTTTTTTCCTCTCTTTCGGCATCTCGCATCAGGCTTGGATCACCAGAACGGCCATAAATGGCAATGTGCTGGGTCTCTCCGCTTGCCCTACAGCTTCCCACTGCTGTCCCGCCTCCGGTTGCTGCCTCCCCACTTCCTCATCTCTCCTTTAGGACCCCGGGACCATCCTCGGATGGGGCTGGGGGAGAGGAAGGGGGTGTCCCTGGGGGTCCCTGGGGGGAGAGGCAGGGAGCCAGAAGGGGATCCTGGCCGGGGCAGGGGAACCCGAGGGGGGATGCCCAGGAGGGAGGGGGTCTCAGCCCCGGTCACCCCGGGGTGCGGTGGAAACAGTGAGGTAACCACTCGCCATTGTCCACTCCCCGGCACAAACACGTTTGCGGCAGAGCAGGAAAAACACACACTGGTCAGAAAATGGAAAGTTTCTTCCGGTGAAACAAAGGCCAGAAGCTGGGGGCAATGTGGTCACTCCTGGGGCAGAGGAAGTGATCCGGCTCCAGAATTAGATTCTCAGAAATACTCTGAGTTTGGTTGCTCATGAGTCTGGGGAGATAACAACCGTGATATATGTTAAGTGTGGACTGTGTGCCAAGCACTACACTAAGCGTTGGGGTAGATGCAAGATCATCAGCATGGGCACAAGTCCTTAATAATAATAATTGTGGTATTTGTTAAATGCTTCCTATGTGCCTGGCACTGTACTAAGCGCTGGGGTGGGTACAAGAAAATCGGGTTGGACATAGTCCCCATCCCACATGGGGCTCACAGTCGCAATCCCCATTTTACAGATGAGATAACCGAGGCCCAGAGAAGTGAAGTGACTTGCCCAAGGTCACACAGCAGACAGTTGGCGGAATCAGGGTTAGAACCCATGATCTCCTGACTCCCAGGCTCGGGCTCTATCCACTATGCCATGCTGTCCCACATGGGGCTTACAGTCTAAGGAGGAGGGAGAAGAGGTACTCAATTCCTGTCTTACAGGTGGGGGAAACTGAGGCACAGTCAGGGGAAGCGTGAAGCAGTGTGGCTCAGTGGAAAGAGCATGGGCTTTGGAGTCAGAGGTCATGGGTTCATATCCCGGCTCCGCCACTTGTCAGCTGTGTGACTTTGGACAAGTCACTTCACTTCTCTGTGCCTCATCTGTAAAATGGGGATGAAGACTGTGAGCCCCCCCGTGGGACGACCTGATCACATTGTAACCTCTCCAGCGCTTAGAACAGTGCTTTGCACATAGTAAGCGCTTAATAAATGCCATCATTATTATTATTAAGTGACTTATCCAATGTCACCCAGTGGGCAAATGGCAGAGCTGGGACTAGAACATGACTCCAGTCCTGTGCTCTTTCCAATTGACCAGGGATTATGTGGCCCTCCTTCTCATGCCCTTAGGACAGTGCTTCGCACACGGTAGTCCCCCAGGTCAGTGCTTTGCTCCCCAGATATGTCAGAAAAGCCCCCCAGATTGATCGATGGCGGGAGAATACCGACAGGCAGGTCTGGGAATATCGGTGGGGGTGTCGGCAGCAGCTGGGCCCGGAGTTTCCTTTGTTCGGGCTCCGGTGAGGGAGACTGCCAGGCCGCAGCAGCTGCCCGAGTATGCCAGAGTTACCCACTTCCAGAGCTTTGCCCGGGGCCGGGCTGCGCTTGGCACAAAGGACCTCCCCTTCCCCTCTGCTTTTAGCTGCAGCCAAGCCTCTGGCAACGGCAGGTGTGCGGTGCCTTGAGTGGCCCACGCTGAGCTCCCCCTTGGTTCCCAGCGCTGGTCCGCCCCAGGCCCGTGTACTTTCCACTAGGCCATGCTGCTTCTCATCCTTGTCTCAGAGGGACTTGGGACTGCCCCAGCCAACCTCTCTGTAGAGAAAAATTGGGCTCACCCCTAGGAACACAACTAAAATGTATTACATTGGTGAACATTTCTCTCTTGCTGGCAGGAGAGGAAGAGAGGCACTGTGGCTAGGAACACAACTAAAATGTACTGCTGAACAGTTTTCTCTTGCTGGCAAGAGAGGCACTGTGGCCAAGAGGAAAGAGTACAGCATGGGGAGTCAGGAGACCCGAGTTCTAATTCCAGTTCTCCCCTGGCTTGCTGTGTGACCCTGGGCTAGTCACCTAACCTCTCTGGGCCTCCTTTTTCCCCTGCCTATAAAATGGGGAAAAGATCCCTGCTCTCCCTCTCTCTTAAACTGCGAGCTTCATATGGGACAGCGACTGTGTCCAATCTGATTACCGTGTGTCTACTCCAGTGCATAGCCCATTGGTTGGCACTGAGAAATAATAGAGTAACTGCGGTATTCGTTGAGCGCTGAATCAATCCTGTTATACAGAAAGATGTGTGGAGAAGGGAGTCGCTTGATGCTGCCAGTTAGTGGCATTCACGCTGCTGGATTGGTCAGAGGTCTCCGACAAAATCTGGGCCACGTTCAGCGGCATTTATTGAGCACTTCCAGTGGGCGGACCACTGTACTAAGCGCTTGGGAAAGTACAGTGCAACAGTGCTGGTGGACACTATCCTTGCCCACAAGGAGCTTATAATACGCAGTGGGGGACAGATATTATTAAAATAGATTATGGATGTGGAAAATTGTCATGCTGGGGTGTCTATCAAGGTGCAGCCTCTAGCCCTAAGACCACCTTCCCCACCTGAGAAGGTGGGGCCCTCCAGGAGGCCTTCCCAGACTGAGCCCCTTCTTTCCTCTCCCCCTCGTCCCCCTCTCCATCCCCCCGTCTTACCTCCTTCCCTTCCCCACAGCACCTGTATATATGTATATATGGTTGTACATATTTATTACTCTATTTATTTATTTATTTATTTATTTATTTTACTTGTACATTTCTATCCTATTTATTTTATTTTGTTGGTATGTTTGGTTCTGTTCTCTGTCTCCCCCTTTTAGACTGTGAGCCCACTGTTGGGTAGGGACTGTCTCTATGTGTTGCCAATTTGTACTTCCCAAGCGCTTAGTACAGTGCTCTGCACATAGTAAGCGCTCAATAAATACGATTGATTGATTGATTGATTGAGACCCCGCCCGCAAAACACCTATACACTCGGCCACTTCCAAACTGAGCAGTCTCCTCTGTCGAAACCCAGGGCTCTGGCCTGCTCCTCTCCCCACCCTTCTGACTTTTAGACTTTTAGACTGTGAGCCCACTGTTGGGTAGGGACTGTCTCTATACGTTGCCAACTTGTACTTCCCAAGCAGCGTGGCTCAGTGGAAAGAGCACAGGCTTTGGAGTCAGAGGTCATGGGTTCAAATCCCGGCTCTGCCAAGTGTCAGCTGTGTGACTTTGGGCAAGTCACTTAACTGGGCCTCAGTTACCTCATCTGTAAAATGGGGATTAAGACTGTGAGCCCCCCGTGGGACAACCTGATCACCTTGTATCCCCCCCAGCGCTTAGAACAGTGCTTTGCACATAGTAAGCGCTTAACAAATACCAACATTATCATTATTATTACAGTACTCTGCACACAGTAAGCGCTCAATAAATACGATTGATTGATTGATTGACTGCCACAGTGAGGTAGTCCCAGCCAGGCTGATAGCCCCTGTGGCTAGGCTGGTCTGGAATTGGAGGGGCAGCAGGGGGGTGGGGTGGGCCGACGGGAGGAACCGGGGGCCACTTCACCAGCGCCGGTGACTAGGCCGAGGGGCTGCTGGCGTGGCACGCCGCCCCCTCGTCTGCCAGACCTTCTCAGGGGCGGGCCCCAGCTCCAGCCCATCCTGATCGGTTCCCCCGGGCATTGGAGATGATTTCCGCCTCTGCCCTGACCTCCGCTTTGCCATTCCTGAGGATAGAAGTCACTGCCTCCTCCCCAACACATTCCTTCCAGCCATCTGGTCGGGAAGCTGCTCCGGGGAGGAGCGGCTTGGCCCCCAGAGCTGGGAGTCAAGAGCTTCTGTTTGGGGACACCCAGAACAAAAGCAGGGGGTGGAGGGCTACCGGGGGGCTATGTGGGTGAGAGGTCCGTCAATGCATCCTCTCTCCCGAGCCCCACCAGGTCCAAGACCATAATGGCTTTTTTGAGATGATCGTATAACTCCACCTAACTTTTCTCCGTTCCGGTTTTGCCTTTTGAGTTCTTCAATTCATTGATTGACAATTTCTAGACCGTGAGCCCACTGTTGGGTAGGGACCGTCTCTAGATGTTGCCAACTTGTACTTCCCAAGCTCTTAGTCCAGTGCTCTGCACACAGTAAGCGCTCAATAAATACGATTGAATGAATTGAATGAATGAATGAGTTGATGATATTCCTTGAGCTCTTACTGCGTGCAGAGCACTGTACTAAGCGCTTGGGAGAGTACAATACAGTAGAGTTGGTAGACACGATCCTCGCCCACAAGGAGCTTACAATCTGCAGGGCACTGTACTGAGTGCTTGGGAGAGGACAGTAGTTGAGACATAATCTCTGCCCACAAGGGGCTTACAGTCTAGTGGAGAAGGTTACAATGTAGTGGGTTCTCATCCATTCATCTGTTCGGAGGTATTTTACTTGTACATATCTATTCTATTAATTTTATTTTGTTAATATGTTTTGTTTTGTTCTCTGTCTCCCCCTTCTAGACTGTGAGCCCACTGTTGGGTAGGGACCCGTCTCTACATGTTGCCAACTGGTACTTCCCAAGTGCTTAGTACAGTGCTCTGCACACAGTAAGTGCTCAATCAATCAATCAATCGTATTTATTGAGCACTTACTGTGTGCAGAGCACTGTACTAAGCACTTGGCAAGTACAAGTTGGCAACATATATTTGCATATTTATCAATCAATAAATGATTGATTGATTCCCTGAATGCTAACAGCGTGCAGAGCATTGCACTAAGCCCTGGGGAAGAGTACAAGATTCATCATTCAGACTCAATCCCCCCACCTTCTGATCAGTCAATAGTATTTTTGGGAAACTTACTTTGTGCAGTGCTTAGGCGAGGTCAGTAAAGTTAGTAGACATGATGCCTGCCCTGCTTACAGTCTACTGTGAGCAGAACATTTTACTAAGCAGTGGAAAGGGTAAATAGTGTTAGCAATCATGATCCCTATCCTCAGGGAGCACACACTCTAGCAGGGAAGACAATCCATAAATCAATCAGTGGTATTTATTGAGCGCTTACTATGTGCAGAGCACTGTTCTAAGCACTTGGGAACATACAAAACAAGAGAAATTTGCAGACACATTCCCTGTACATAATGAACTGCAAGTCTACACTAAAATCCTTCTGGGGCTTAGTTTGTGGAGTTTGTGCACAGTGAGCCCACTGTTGGGTAGGGACTGTCTCTATATGTTGCCAACTTGTACTTCCCAAGCGCTTAGTACAGCGCTCTGCAAACAGTAAGTGCTCAATAAATACAATTGATTGATTGATTGATTAATAGAGAAG
Source organism: Tachyglossus aculeatus (assembly GCF_015852505.1). NCBI lineage: Eukaryota > Metazoa > Chordata > Mammalia > Monotremata > Tachyglossidae > Tachyglossus > Tachyglossus aculeatus. The sequence continues at coordinate 1,514,691 of NW_024044839.1, read as the reverse complement.
CAGCATGGTTCAGTGGAAAGAGCAGGGGCTTTGGAGTCGGAGGTCATAGGTTCAAATCCCAGCTCCACCACTCGTCAGCTGTGTGACTTTGGGCAAGTCACTTCACTTCTCTGGGCCTCAGTTCCCTCATCTGTAAAAGGGGGATGAAGACTGTGCGCCGCCCGTGGGACAACCTGATCACCTTGTAAATTCCACGGCGCTTAGAACAGTGCTCTGCACATAGTAAGCACTTAATAAATGCCATTATTATTATTATTATTAATACAGTCTCTGAACCTGATAAATACCTTTGCTTGGTAGGTCTATGCAGTGCACCCGCTTTGTCCGCACCCCTTCCAGAGCCCACTTCGGTCTTCCCAGGAGCAATCATGTGAGACACGGGTTCTCTCAAACCTTTCCAGCCAAGGGCTGCCCGAGGCCTTCTCCCGCCACCCAGCCCAGCGGAGAGGGTCTGGCTGGGAAGCCAGACAAAGGCCCCTTTGTCCGGTGGAGTTCGTGACCCTCTCCTTCTCCGGTTGCCTGTTCCTCTGGAGGGAAGAACGAGAGTGCCCAAATCACCGGGCCCCTGGCTGGCAGCTGAGGGGGTACCGAGTGCCTGGAGTGCTAAATGGCAGGAGACCCCTGGCAAGCTTCCTTCCTAGGGCAGGGGCAGCTCAACATTCCTCGATCCATCCCACTGTTGGATAGGGACTGTCTCTATATGTTGCCAACTTGTACTTCCCAAGCGCTTAGTACAGTGCTCTTCACACAGTAAGCACTCAATAAATACGATTGATTGATCCGGGGAGCCCAGCTGGGTGCACAGGGCGAGGCTAGCCTGCCCGTCAGTCAGTCAGATTTATTGAGCACTTACGGTGTGTAGAGTACTGTATAACAATATAATAAACACACTCCCTGCCCACAATAAGCTTACAGTCTAGAGGGGGAGACAGACATTAACAGAAATAAATAAACTGCAGATATGGCGATAAATTGCAGAACACATCGTAGAGCAAACCCCTTGGGGCTGCAGATTTAGCAGACAGCTCAGGGCCTCTGTGGGACAGCTGGTTCTGTCTCCCCCTTCTAGACTGTGAGCCCACTGTTGGGTAGGGACCGTCTCTAGATGTTGCCAACTTGTTCTTCCCAAGCGCTTAGTACAGTGCTCTGCACACCGTAAGCGCTCAATAAATACGATTGAATGAATGAATGACCTTTGACTTCCAACCCCAGACACAGACTGACCTCAATCTCTCGTCCCCAAAGACCACTTTAAGCCTCCCTTTCCCATCACGGGGAACACGGAGCCAGCAAAGATCACCTCGATTTCTTTTGTGGACCCTTTCCCTGAAGCTAAATTCCTTGCGGTGGGTGAAATCGGGGTTCCCAGGAGCCTGCCCTTTCGTCTCCCTGGAAGTCGCTCTGGCTTTGACCACTTCAGAGGAGGAGGTCCCTCTGGTCTCCGGCCAAACATCCCTTTAGGACCTGGCCCGGGGACCAAGGCTGGGGGCGGGGGGCAGCAGGAGCTAGGTGGGATTTGGCCCCTGATGGAGGGAGGGTGGGGGCTGAGTGGGTCTCAAGAAGCGTGGCCTAGTGGAAAGAGCACGAGCCTGGCAATGAGGACCTGGGTTCTAATCCCGGCTCCGCCAGTTGCCTGCCCTGTGATCTTGGGCAAGTCACTTTCACTTTTCTGGTCCGCAGTTTCCTCTTCTGAGAAAAGCGAATTCAATACCTGTTCTCCTTCCTACCAAGGCTGTGAGCCCCACGTGGGACAGAGACAGAGTCCAACTCGATTATCTTGTATCTGTTCCAGTGCTGGGGCACGTAGTAAATGCTTAGCAGACGGTATTATTATTATTATTATCATTATTATTTGCCTTGCAGGAAGATGACCTGGACTCGGAAAGTGAAAAGCTCCCTGCAGCTGAGGAGCCTGAAGAGGAGGAGGAGGGTAAACTGGGGCTGGGCGGGACGGATGGGTGGATGGGAAGCAGCATGAGGTAGTGGATAGAGCACGGGAATGGGAGTGAGAAGGTCATGGTTTCTAATCCCGGCTCCGCCACTTATCTGCTAAACTTAACGTTTACTAATTCTGTTGCCTTCTTCCAAGTGCTTAGTACATCCATTGGATAATAAATCGAATTTATTATCGATTACTTTGTTGATGATGATGATGATTGTATTTGTTAAGCACTTTCTATGTGCCAAGCACTGTTCTAAGCACTGGGGTAAATTGGTTGTAGAGGTAGGATTAGAGCTCAGATCTCCCAAATCCACCTCCCAGACCAATGTCTATGCTTTCCTCCACTCCCCACCCACCACTGTTTTCTATTTTGAGTGTATTTGGGGGTCACCCTGATTCTGCCAGTCTTTTCTATGCTGCCTGGGTACCTGTGGGAACAGTAAATCAATCAGTGGGATTTAGTGAGTGCTTACTGTGTGCAGAGCACTTTACTAAGCACTCAGAAGAGTACCATAAACTCTTTGGGGACCGGGAACATGACTACCAACTTTGATATTGTCCTCCCCCAAGTGCTTAGTACAGCGCTCTGCACACAGTAAGCACTAAATAAGTACGATTGAACGAATAAATGAATGACGGTGGCTGGGGCTGGCGAGAGGAGTGGAGAGAAGGGAATTATCTCTGTCACACACAAACACACACACACACCACACAAACAGGCAAAGGATGCCAGTCGTGCTCTGCTTTCTGAGTTGCGAGTTGTCTGTGATGGTTGGGAGCTAAAGGAGCACAAAGAGGCAGTGATCTCTAGAATGTGAGGCCGGGCGCCGGCTGCAGAAGGGGAGACGGCTGCCCGGCTGCTGCTCCAGGCCTGTGTCTGTGTGTCTCTGTGTCTCAGGGGGAAGGGGAGGGGGATTGAGAAGGCGGCAGGTGGTGTGGGGGCCCGAAGGAAGGGATGCAGCCCCTCTGCGCCTCCCCCAACCCAATCTGCCTCCCAACCTGCGTCATCGTGACCCTTATCTGAGCTGCCCACCCGGACATCCTGGTCCTCGCCGCCTCCCCCCGTCCCGCCCTCAGCTGCTTCCCGTCAGTCGGGGGGCGGGGAGGCCCCCAGCCCCAGCTGTCAGCAGGCGGGCAGTGCGAACGACGTCAGTGGGGCCCCCCTCCCCTCCACCTCCCTTCCACCCCTCCCCCAGATGGAGCGCAGCCAGGTCCGTGTGTCTAATTGATTAGCTTGGCTGAGACGACATCCTCGAGCTTTCTCGCCCGCCTGGGCGGGAAATGGGAGGTGGTCTCCTGGCCCCCCCCGGGCACCTCAGATGCCAGCCACCTGGCCCGGCGGGGCTGGAGGCGGCAGGGCAGCGTTTCAGCCAACCCGGAAGTTGAAGCTCCGGGTAAATGATTTGGGAAGATGAGTCCCTGGGCCGGAGTCCGCCCAGGCTCAGGATTTCATCTGATGCCCTCCCACCCAGCCCAGGTTATGTAGAGGACGTGGTGTCTCCTTGGTCAGAAGAGTGAGGCGGATGGACTCTTCCTCCCAGTTGCCATCTTGTGGAATGAGAGACGAGGAAGTGAAAGGGAAAATATTCAACATGACAACACAAGAGACAGTCACTTTCTGTATACAATGGGGCCTGGCCCGTGCTTAATCCACTAAGTCATGCTGCTTCTCCGATTATTATTTTTATTAGAGCACGCAAGGAGCTTCCCCTCCAATGGAGGAGACAGATGCAAATAGATTCACAACTAGAGTGGTCAGAATAAATAATTAAATATGCAAGTGGAGAAAGACGTACAAAATTAAGCTGCTCTGAGTGAGCTAATGGGATAGGAGATGCTGTTTCTGTCACATCCTGTTTCCCAGGAGCCTGGCTCCTCTCCTGGCTTCCCTGGACTTTAGGCCTAGCCCAGGGGGAGTTAGATAAGTGTCCTGCCTTTTACCCTCCTAGCTAGTTCCTTGCTTTGGGTTGGCTCACATGCACTCTCTCCTTTTCCCCCCCACAGAAGAAGACTTCTCCTTTAAGTACAGCCCTGGAAAGCTGAGGGGAAATCAGTATAAGAACATGATGACCAAAGAAGAGTTGGAAGAAGAGCAAAGGTAAACCACTCTGCCCCCCTACCCCTTTGTGGAAGACCTCTTGGCCACCCACCTTTCTCTCGGGGCCGCCTGCCATGCAGAGCAGAGACGGAGGGGCGGCCTGTCCCCATGGGGGAGCCTTCCCATCGCCCTCAAAAGCCAATGCTTTCCACCCTGATTATGTACCCTCAGGCAGGACTCAGGGCAGTGGGTGAGGAGAGAGGGGACGGACAAGGGGGTGACGGAACAACTCACTAGAGCCTCCACTCTTCTCACACAGGGCGAAGCCCATGTGGGACCCTGGGAATGGAGAGGCCCAGTTTCAGGAGCAGAACTTCGGGGCTAGGCTCCTTAGACCCGTCCCCCTTTGGACATGGGTCTCAGCAGCAGTGCTTCAGAGTCCTCTGGGCTTCCTGCTGGTCCTGAGCCAGGGCCCCCTTACCCTGGGGAGCCTGAGAGGACAGTTGGTGGTCGAGGTTCCCTGTGGACGCTGGCAGCTTCAAAGTGTAGGTAGTACCACTCCCGCAGGGCACGAGGGGGACGCCTGCCCGTCTGAGGTGAGCAGGGAGGAGAGGCCCTGCTCCCTGGACGAGCTGGTCCCGGAAATAGGCCTGGCGCTGATCGGGGCTGCTCTCTTGGGCGGAAGCTCACGACAAAACCCATTTATCACTTGAACACAGACCGAATCGGCTGCAGCTCAAATCCGATTAACAAGGCCCCTCCCCTCTATTCCTCCTCTAGAGCTCAGAGAGAAGCACCTCTGCTTCTCCTCCTAGCAGCTCTGCTAGACCAGACCGAAATTCCCTGCAGAGCCCCAAGGCCTGGACTCCATCCCGGCCCTTTTTCTGCCACACTGAACCAGGGACACCCACACCAGGTGTAACAATCAATCAGGAGGATTTATCTGGCACCAACTGTGTGCAGAGCACTTGGGAGAGGACAGTACAGTAAGACATGATAATAATAATAATAATGGTATTTGTTAAGCGCTTACTATGTGCGAAGCACTGTTCTAAGCGCTGGGGAGGTTACAGAGTGATCAGGTTGTCCCACGGGGGGCTCAACAGTTTTAATCCCCATTTTCCAGATGAGGTAACTGAGGCCCAGAGAAGTGAATAATAATAATAATAATGATGGTATTTGTTAAGCGCTTACTATGTGCAAAGCACCGTTCTAAGCGCTGGGGAGGTTACAAGGTGATCAGGTTGTCCCTGCCTGCTTGAGTATTTGGGAGAGGAAAATAGGTTAGTAGACACCATCCCTGCCCTTAAGGAGCTTCCAGTCGATTGTGTTGAGAACATCGTACTGAGTGCTTGGGAGGGGTTAGTTGACAAAATTCTTGTTGCCTTCAAGGAGCTTATGGCCTCCTTTGTATAAAGCACTGGACTGAGGATTCAGGAGAGAACAATAGTTAGTAGTTACCTGATTCCTACCTGCCGGGAGCTTCCAGTCAAAAGGAAGCACTGAGTTTGGCCATGAAAGCCACACTGGGAAATACCAGAACAAAAACAGCAGCCTGCACACTGGTGACACAGTGATTCCAAGTGGGTGTTTTGTCTGGTTGGCTTGATTAGTCAGTCAATCGTGTTTATTGAGTGCTTACTGTGTACCAAGCACTTAGGAGAGACCAATATACCTGCCCACAATGAGCTTCCAGTCAGACATTCTCAGTGAGAGCTGTTGGTATCCCCGGGGTGCGGACTGCCCAGAGGCCTTGGCTCTGACCCCAGTGCCAACTGGAGATCTGGTCCCACTCCTAGAGAGGGACTGGCAGCTTTTATGAGGCAGCACTGGGCAACAAGCTAAAGAGCCTCCTCTAGACTGTAGCTCGTGGGCAGGGAATGTGCCTGTTCTATTATACTCTCCCACGTGCTTAGTACAGTGCTCTGCACGTGGTAAGTGCTCAGTAAATAGGATTGACTGACTCTCGAAAGCCAGACCTTGTCTCTTTTTTCCCAGTTCCCGGGCCCCTCCTATGCTCCCGCTCTGGCTCAGCTGACCCTTTCTGTCCACCCCAGGATTCTCTCCATCGGCATTGAGGTCCCTGGGACAGTAGCCAGCCCTGTCCGGCCGCCTCCCGATCAGTGCTGTAGACTGTAAGCTTGTTGTGGGCAGGGAATGTGTCTGTTTTATTGTTATATTGGACTCTTCCAAGCACTCAGTACAGTGCTCTGCACAGAGTAAGCGCTCAGTAAGTACGATCGACTGACTGACTGCTCCAGCCTCAGCCCCAGGGCTGCTCCCCACTGGCATGACTAGGTTGCTGCGTTTATGTTGCAGGATTGAGCTGACCTCTGACCTCACCTCCCTGTAGCAAGTACCTTAGGTCCTCGGCCACAAACATTCTTACAAATCTTTTTGGTAAGGAGATGACATCCCTAGACTAGCGTGGCTCCCCTCGCGTTGTGTGTCAATACATCCAGAACAAAAGTTGTCCCGATCTAACCCTCCTCTACCGCACCTTCCTCATAATTGATTGATCAGTGATTTACCCCCACCCCAACCCCCAGCTCCATTTCCTGAACCTCATCTCATCCTCCATGACTCCTGGGAATCACCAGGGGGGTGCAAATCCCAAGTCCCCCATTTTGAGTGGGTGGGCCGAGTTCTGAGGTGGGGGCCACTTCAGCCTAGCAGAAAATGGAGAAGAGGGATCAGGGTAGGGCTGATGGATGTAATGCTGGTGCTCCCTGATACTCCTTTAATAATAATAATAATTGCAGTAGGAGTAATAATAGTTATTAAGCACTTACTATGTGCAGAGCGCTGTACTAAGCATTGAGGTGGATACATGATAATCAGGTCAGACACACACCCTGTCCCACACGGGGCTCCCAGATTAGAAGGGAGGAAGAGTAGGTATTGAACCCCCATTTTACAGGTGGAGGGACTTGCCCAAGGTCCCAAAGCAGACAAATGGTGGATCCTGGATTAGAAACCCAGTCTTCTGATTCCCGGGCCTTGCTCTTTCCACTGAGCCACTCTGGCCCGGTCAGTCAATTGATCAAATAGCCCACTGTAATGCTGTGTTTTCCCGGAAGCCCGTCCCTGCTGAGAAACTGTGTCTGAGCAGGATGCGATCTAGTCTGTAATTAATCACCGCAGCCACATTATCCTAAATTCCTGCCAAAACCTCTGCCATTCTCAAATCCCCCCTCTCTCGCGGGCTGGTGGTCTGGAGCAGAAAAGATGGCTCTCCGCACCCATCCCTTGTTTGCGGCTCAGGTCGGGCCTACATGTGCCCAGTGGGTCCCTCCTTGCCTGACCAGGGTTTTCTTTTGTTATTTCTTTTTAATGGTATTTGTTAAGCACATACTATGTGCCAAGCATTGTACTAAGCTCTAGGTAGATAAAAGCTAATCGGGTCGGACACAGTCCGTGTCCCACAAGGGGCTCGCGGTTTTAATCCCCATCTGACAGATGAGGTAACTGAGGCCCAGAGAAATGAAGCGACTGGCCCAAGTGGCAGCATGGCCCAGTGGATAGAGCACAAGCCTGGGAATCAGAAGGTCATGGGTTCTTATCCCGCCTCTGCCACTTGCCTGCTGTGTAACCTTGGGCCAAACACCTCACTTCTCTGGGCCTCAGTCTCCTCATCTGTAAAACGGGGATTAAGACTGTGAGCCCCATGTGGGACGGGGAATGTGTCCAACCCGACTTGCTAGTCTCTACCCCAGCGCTTAGTACAGTGCCTGGCACAGAGTAAGCGCTTAACAGATACCACGATTATTAGTAAGCGGCAGAGCCGGGATTAGAAACGAGGTCCCTCTGAATCCGAGGCCCGTACTCTATCCACTAGGCCAGGGGAGGGAAGAGGAGAGGGTTCTCACACACACTTCCATTGGGGCAGCTCTATCCTGCATGTTCCTCACATCATCTTGGCATGCCTGGGTGGATCCACTTGTCTGTATCATCTGCTTGCCCTGGACCTTTTTCCCTCCTTCCCCGGCTCCCCCCTTCCTGTATGTGGGCAGCAAAGCCCCCTCCCCTGGAAGGGGTCACAAGGCTTACCCGGCCCTCCCCAACCCCCCACTCTCTGCCGCTGCGTTTCCGTCCAGCACGGTGCCACGTTGGGGATGCATGAGGCCGGTAAGTTTGGCTTTTGTGTTTTTGCTTTTCCTCTTCTGCAGCATGATAGAGCCCTGAGGCTTCGCAAGGCTTCCAGGCTGAAGGGGGGAAGGCCGGGACCGTGGGCTGCGGGACATTGCGGCTTAACTCGAGGCCACGGCACGGGCCCATCATGGGGCAGACTGTGGCATAGGCCTTTCCAGAAGGAGCCAGGCTGAGGCATCTGCCCGCCCCCTCCCTCTGTGCCAGTCCGGCCCCCTCCTCATTGCTCTTACCGTGTCTTCGCCAGCTGTATGGCTCTGGAGTGGGGCCCTGGGAGTCCTCAATAATAATAACTGTGGTATTCAGTAAGCACTTACTATGTGCCAGGCACTGCACTAAGTGCTGGGGTGGATACGAGCAAATAGGGTCGGACACAGCCCCCGTCCTACCCGGGGCTCACAGTCTCAATCCCCATTTTACAGATGAGGTAACCGAGGCCCTGAGAAGTGAACAATATTGTTTTTTGTTAAGTGCTTACTATGTGCCAAACACCGTTCTAAGCACAACGGTAGATACAAACTAATCAGATTGTCCCACGTGGGGCTCACAGTCTTCATCCCTATTTTACAGATGAGGTAACTAAGGCACAGAAAAGTTACGTGACTTGCCCAAGGCCGCACAGCAGACAGGTGGCAGAGGCGGGATTAGGACCCATGACCCTCTGATTCCCAGGCCTGACTACGCCATGCTGCTTCCACACAGATTGGCGCCTTTTTCCCCGGGGGCTGAAGGGCTGCGAGTGGGGAGTAGCAATAGGATCCCCCAGGAGCCATGAGACAACCCCAAGAAGCTTCCCGTCTCTTCCTGCCGGGTCCCTGATTAGGAGGCAGGGCCTAGTGAAGCATGGTAGACGCTAATTAGAAGGTTGTGCAAATGACACACCAGCCCAATCCAAGCTACATTGTTTTCTGGTGGCAGTTGTTTAGCACTTACTGTGTACCAGACACTAGGCTCAGGGGTAGATACAAGCTAATCAGGCTGGACACATCCCTGTCGCACACAGGGCTCACTGCCCTAATCCCCGTTTTACTGATGAGGTAACTGAGGCACAGAGAAGTTAAGGGACTTGCCCAAGGTCATACAGTGGACAAGTGGTGGAGCCAAGATTAGAGCCCAGGTCCTCTGACTACTAGGCCACACTGCTTCTATTTGGAAAGTCGACGGCAACGAAAGATCGTTGCACAAAATTGGGTCTCTGAGAGGGTCAGAGGGAACAATTTTGAATTGAATATTAGTCTAAGGAGCTGGTCAGAGGTGGCAGAGGTGGGGTTGGGGAGCCATAGCAGTGGCGGCAGGGGGAGTGATGGGGAATCAATCAATCAGTGGTATTTACTGAGTGCTTACTATGTGCAGAGCACTGGATACAGAGCTTGGGACAGTACAATACAACAGAGTTGGTAGAGACAGTTCCTGCCCTCAAATTGATGGAGGGATCTACAGCAGTAACCGTGACGGGAATTTGGGGGCTGCAGGGGAAGAGAAAAGGATAAAGGCAAGGTAGTGACCTTATGCAACTAGGTGTTGCCAACTGGGATTGGAAAGTCAACGGGGAGGATGAGGGTGATCTGGGGCATCTGCGTTCTGGGCCTCAGTTTACTCCACTGCTAAATTGGGGTAGCGGGCATCAGCTTCGCCAAAGGAAGGAAGCGCGGCCCGAGATCCTTGGCAATGGTGGGGTGCCCATTTCCGTAGCGGGCCAACGCCTCACAGAGCTCTGGATTCGAGGCTGCAGCTAAGAACCGAGGGGTTTGACCTGCCGGGTCAGAGGTCTGCAGCTCACAGTGGACCTGCTGTCCAGCTACGTACTGAGCACTTTCTGGGAGCAATGCACTGTACTAAGTGCTTGGGAAAGTACCAAGGAAGCACAAGATGTGTTCCCTGTCCACAGGAGGCTCGCCCTCTAATAGGGAAGACAAGCATAAAGAAATAATAGAATGCAGGTTTGACTGTACATCTTATACACATATCTGTTCATCTGTGTAATGATAATTGTGGTATTTGTTAAGCGCTGACTACATGCCAGGCACTGTATTAAGCGCTTGAGTGGATAGAAGCAAATCGGGTTGGACACAGTCCCTGTCCCACGTGGGACTCACAGTCTCAATCTCCATTTTGCAGATGAGGTCACTGAGGCCCAGAGAAGTGAAGTGGCTTGCCTAAGGTCACAGAGCAGACAAGTGGTGTATGTCTATCTCTCCAAGTGTATATCTGTCCATCTGGGTACATGAGGGCCCAAGTACCTATGCCTATGAACTTAAGGCCCGGAATAAATAGATGGTCAAGTGCCCGAGGTGGCTGCTTCGTGGGGGGTAACTGGCCGCCACAAGTGCTGCCTTGGAGTCCGAAGGCTGACTCTGTGCACAGAATAAACTATCTTGCTGCAGCCGATGAGAAGCAGAATCCCACGCTTGAGAGAGCAGCCTCTTGGCAGCAGCTTCTTCAAGCCAAGTGGCCCGATTCTCTCCCCTCCCCTCCATCCCTGCCTCTCCCCTTCCCTCCCACCCACCTCCCCCCGAAAGCGGAAATGACTGAAATAAATTATCTTTTTCTCCCTGTTTCTCTTTGCAGAGCTGAAGAGTGTATGAAGTTGCCCCTAGAGTCCTCCTAGAGATTTTGTCTTTTGGCAGCTTAAACACTTGAGAAATTAGCCAAACTACACAGACACTCGTGTGGGAACACTTAGTTGCACACCCCAACGCTTTGCCACATATACACACTGACAGATGCATACACACGCACACGCGTGTGTGTGTTTGTGACCCTCAGTGAGTAAAACCCTCTCTTTGATTTTGAAAGGGACACCAAAATCATATTCTTTGCTATTTAAAGGAATTGATCATTCAGGCCCCGCAGGTGTGTAAGACCGGAATGCGATCGGCATTCTAACAAGGTCTACCCTCATCCATTTCAGATAATTAATAATTATGGGTAAGCGCTGAGGTAGATACGGGATCAGACATTCCCTGCCCCACCCTGGGCTCATTATCTAAGAGGCAGGGAGAGCAGGTATCCCATCCCCATTTTACAGCTGGGGAAACTGAAACCCAGAGAGGGTAAGTGATGTGCCCCAGGTTTAAAGGCAGTTAGAGGTTTCAAGTCAGAGCATGGCCCATTTCACTCGTTCCCAACATTCTCCATGCGAACCACATCCTGTACTGTCCTGACACCGTGAGGAATGAGGAACCACACACATCCTGCCTTGGTCTGCTTCACTCGAGCTCCCCCCTCCCCGATGTTAAGCAGGTCCTTCGACATTCCCCCACCGCGCTATTCCCTCTTGTCTGGGACCCCTGGAAAGTTCGATAAAGACCAGTGGAGAGGTGAATGAAGGATGGACGGACGTACGTATGGAAGGACGAATGAATACACGGATGAACGAACGAAGGAGCCTGCAAAAATTGCAAGAGCCAAATTGGCTTCCTCCAGCTGAGGCCCATCCCTAAGAGGGAGATTTTCAGGTGTCCAGGGGTGGGGGTCCCCGAGGGGCTCGTCCTTGCTCACTCGGCTGGCCTCCACCTCCAGCTGTCGCTTTGACCGTTAGAATAGCAATAATCCGAGGCCTTCGGCCCCTTGGCTTTGCCTTCCCCCGAGGAGGAGCTCCAAGCTCTGTCTTTAGTCCAGACCTAGACTGGCTTCTCAGCGATTCCCTATGCCTCCCTCGGACTGCACTTATGCTAGGCTGATTGGTGGCAGTGGGCCCTGAAGAGGGTAGTTGCCATGGCAACAAGCCCCGAGCCTGTGCCATTTCCAGTAAACTTTCACTTCCGGGCCGAAAGATGGGACCCACTGGCACGAAAGGGGAGACTACCGGACGCGATCGCACCGGTCAGATGTACACTCCGACAGATACCTTAGAGCAGCCGCGACCGTGACCGTTTGGGCATCCACACCACCTGGATTTCGCTAGCTTCAGGCTCCCCGCCACCCCCAAAACGGTCTGGATAAATCTGGCTCTTTGCAGTTACCTTTTTTTTTATACGTGAGAAGGGCTCTTACACACCCGACTCCACTTCCGGTTGCTTGGCTCTCTGTTCTCCGGCCTCTGTTCGGCCCAATAAACCTTTGAGTAGCTGATACGGACTCTTGTGAGTGTGATTTTTCAGTTTTATTTTTTTAAATGCCTTCTCTTTGGATTCTGGTCTCCCCCAAGGAGCAGTACTGGATATTTTGCCCACTGCATACACGTCAGCCCCCCTCGATTTCAAACTATTTCTGCAGACGTGGGAAGGGGTAGGAGAGGCCTAGAATACCAGTGGGATGGCAGTGCACCTCTTCTTCGAGGAACTCGCCCCCAACCGCACAGTACTTATGGATAAATCTTTAAACTGTATATCATTTATGTATATTAAATACGAGAATAACGGGAGAAGCAGCGTGGCCTGGTGGATAGAGCACGGGCTTGGGAGTTAGAAGGACCTGGGTTTCTACTACTGCTGCTTGTCTGCTGTATGACCTTGGGCAGGTCATTTAACTTCGCCAGGTCTCAGTCACTTCATCTGTCAAATGGGGATTCAGATTGTGAGCCTCATTTTGGGACAGGGACTGTGTCAAACCCAATTTGACTTGACACCTGTCTACATGTTTTGTTCTGTTGTCTGTCCCCACCCCTTCTAGACTGTGAGCGCGTTGTTGGGTAGGGACCGTCTCTATATGTTGCCAACTTGTACTTCCCAAGCGCTTAGTACAGTGCTCTGCACACAGTAAGCACTCAATAAATACGATTGAATGAATGAATGAATGAATTTGGTTATATCCACCCCAGCGCTTAGTAGAGTGCCTGGCACAGAGTAAGCACTTATTAAATGCCACAATTATATTAATGACTGTCTACCCCGTGGACTGTTCGCTCATTATGGATAGGGACCATGTCTGCTAGTTCTGTGGTACTTTTCCAAACCTTTAGAACAGTGCTCTGCATGGAGTAAGCATTCAATAAATACCATGGATTGATTGAGTGATCAATGCCCTTAAAACACAGGGGTTCATTTACTGTTCACAATACCCCTGCGGGCCAGACGGCTCTGACAGTAGTAACTAATTAATAGTATTAACAGAGAAGCAGGTGGCTCAGTGGAAAGAGCACAGGCTTTGGAGTCAGAGGTCATGGATTCAAATCCTGGCTCCGCCACTTGTCAGCTGTGTGACTTTGGGCAAGTCACTTAACTTCTCTGTGCCTCAGTTACCTCATCTGTAAAATGGGGATTAAGACTCTGAGCCCCCCATGGGACACCCTGATCACCTTGTAACCTCCCCAGCGCTGAGAACAGTGCTTTGCACATAGTAAACGCTTAATAAATGCCATTATTATTTATTGAGCACTTACTCTGTGCAAGAGCACTGTACTCAGCACTTGGGACGGTGTGATAATAATAATAATAATGATGGCATTTATTAAGCGCTTACTACGTGCAAAGCACTGATAAAGTAGGCACGACCCTTCCTTCGAAGAGTTTTCAATCTAGCAGGGGAGCTGGGAATTAAAAAATCACTTCCAGGTAGGGGAAACAACCAAGTAGTAATGAAGTAACAATAATAGTAGAGGTTAAAATTGAAATTCAAAGGCCCCATTTTGTTTATACCTTTACCAGGGCATTAGACATGTCCCAGTCTAGCTTCAAAATTTATAACCAAATATATGTATAAATCTTACAAATCAGTGCTATTTATTGAGCCCCTGCTGTGTGCAGAGCACTGTACTAAGTGCTTGAGGGAAAATAATAAAGATGGAAAACATTAACCCTGCCCTCCAGGATCTTACAGCCTATTGCGTGCAGTGTACTGTAGTAAGCGCTTGGGAGAGTACATAGAATTAGAAGATCCAATCCCTGCCTTCAAGTAGTTTACAGTCTACTGTGAGCAGGGTACTGTACTAAGTGCTTGGGAGAATGCAACAATTAGAAAACACACACAATCCCTACTCTCAAAGAGCTCAGAGAAGCAGCGTGGCTCAGTGGAAAGAGCCCGGGCTTTGGAGTCGGAGGTCATGGGTTCAAATCCCGGCTCCGCCAACTGTCAGCTGTGTGACTTTGGGCAAGCCATTTAACTTCTCTGTGCCTCAGTTACCTCATCTGTAAAATGGGGATTAAAACTGTGAGCCCCCAGTGGGACAACCTGATCACCTTGTAACCTCCCCCAGCGCATAGAACAGTGCTTTGCACATAGTAAGCGCTTAACAAATACCATTATTATTATTATTATATTCAGCACACATTCACTTATGCACCTGTTTCTCTCTTTCTCTCTCCCTCCCTCCCCACTTCTTCAGAATGTGACTTGCAGCTCTTGCCTTTATTAGCTGATTTTTCATATATTTTACCCAGGTCAGAAGCTGCATTTCTTTGAAACTGTTATTCACCTTGAGGAGGTTCAGTAAACACTTCGTTTGACTGACCTCTAACCGATTAACTGTGAGTGTGTTGCAGTCTCCTCTGTGGGAGAGCTGGGATTAGAATCTATGTATAGCTTCTGAAATGAAGATGCCACCACCCCCTTCACTCCCATGGAGCCGACCCCCATGCTCGCATCTTCCCACCCCTCTGCCCCTGCCTTTCGGCAAACTCCGGAAGAAACTTTAGCCAGGGAAAATGGGGATTAAAGAGCTTGAAACCTGACGTCAAATAATTTCCAAACAAACTGCAGGCCATTAGCTCCCACGTGCTGCTTCCCAATTGGACAAACCCTCTTTAACCAAGGAGAGAATAGGGTTTGTTCCCTATTTAACTAAGGAGGGAAAATGGTTTGCTCCGTTTATCCAGAACAAGAATAGGGTTTGTTCCCTATTTACCCAAGAAGGGAGAATGATTTGTTTCCTATTTATCCAAGGAAAGAATGGGGTTTGTTCCCTATATTTACCCAAGAAGGGAATTAGGTTTGCTCCCTATGTAACCAAGGAAAAAATAGTTGTTTCCTCTGTAACCAAGAATACTCTTTGTTCCCTATTTACCAAGAAGCAGCCAATGAATCCGATTTCTGTCCTGGTTTGGGGGAGGAAGAATAGTAGCAATTGTATTTAGTAGAAATTGTGATATTTATTCAGCTCTTACTATGTGCCAAGCACTGTACAGTATACTGGGATAGAGTCAAGATAATCAGGTTGGATGCAGTCCCTGTCCCACCTGGGGCTCCTGGTGTATTATTAAGCACACCAGGTGCTTAATATTATAATATTAATATTATATTGTATTATGTGCAGAGCACTGTACAGGGTCTTGGGAAAGACTATGCAGGAGGAAATTCCCTGCCCCACAAAGGGGCTCGCAATCTAAGAATAAAGCAAGGGAAAGGGAAATGGTGACAAGCTCATAATGAAAGATGAAACATTCAAGCATCATAGAGGGCAAGGGACAAGGATAAATACAAAACAGAAAAGTAGTGGGTCCTAGCAGAGCTAGAGGAGTAGAGTGTCATGGTCGGTCCTCACAGCTCAGTAATAACTGTGGTATTTGTTAAGCACTTACTCTGGGCCGAGCACTGTATTAAGCACGGGGGAAGATACAAGATCATCAGGTCAGGCCCAGGCCCTGTCCCACAATGGGCTCTCATCTAAAGGGGAGGGAGAATTAGTATTGGTGACCCATTTTACAGAGGAGGAAACTGAGGTCCAGAGATTCTGTCACTTGCCCAAGGTCACCCGGCAGGCAAGTGGCAGAGTCAGAATTAAAATCTGGGTCCCCTGGCCTCCAAGCCTTGCTGCTTCTCAACAGTCTAACAGAATCTCAGAGTCCAAAGGTCACAACTGCAGTGACCATCGCGGCTAGGGCAGACATCAAGGCCCCTGCAACATTCTCCATTTTTCAAAGGCCACACGCTGCGGTTGCTTGGGTCTTCCTCCGGAATCCACAACCCCCCTCCCACCCTTCCTGATTGTCCTCAAAATCCTTTGTGGGGGCCTTATGGGCATTTTTCACTCACTCTTCTGGATTTTTAGCTCCTTGTGGGCAGGGAATGGTCTACCAACTTAATTGAATTGTACTCTCCCGAGCACTTAGTACAGTGCTCAGCTCACAGTAAGCGCTCAATAAATATGATTTATTGATTGATGCTAATGCTCAGGGCACAAATGTTAAAGAATAACAGAGAAGCAATGTGGCACTACTGGCAGGAGCCAGGATCCTGGGTTCTAATCCCGGCTCCACCATTTGCCTGCTCTGTGACCTTGGACAATTCACTTCACTTCTGTGGGCCTTGATTTCCTCATCTGTAAATTAGGGATTAAATATTCATTCATTCAATTGTATTTATTGAGCGCTTACTGTGTGCAGAGCACTGTACCAAGCGTTTGGGAAGTATCTATTCTTCCTCCAATTTAGGCTGTGAGCTCCATGTGGGTCAGGGACCATGACTGACCTGATTATTTTGTGTCTACCCCAGTGCTTATTACAGTACTTAGCACCCCATAAGCGCTTCACAAATAGCATTAAAAATATTGCTTGTATCACCCCAGCGCTTAGTACAGTACCTGGCACCTAGTAAGCACATAACAAATACCATAATAGTAATAATTATTATAACAACGATTATGATCATAATAGTAATAATCACCATCATTTTGGTCCAGTAGACACCAACACCAAACAAGCCACAACCAGAATTATATATTTGTGTAGAGAAGCGGCGTGGCTTAGTGGATAAGAGCACGGGCGTGGGAGTCAGTAGGACCTGGGTTCTAATACCGGCTCCGCCACGTGTCTGCTGTGTGACCCTGGGCAAGTCACTTCACTTCTCTGAGCCTCAGTTCCCTCATCTTGAAAATGGGGATTAAGAGAGTGAGCCCCACGTGGGACAGGGACTGTGTCCAACCTGCTTAACTTGTATCTACCCTAGGGCTTAGAACAGTGCTTGGCACATAGTGAGCGCTTAACAAGTACCATTATTATTATTATCATCCTCTATGAGGCTCTGTCTTTGGCAGCCAGGTCCCTTTATACCCGTGAGGGCAAGGTGGGCCCTTAAATTGACTACATGGGGCGGGGGCACCGTTCAGGTCTAACCGTTGGGGTCGTGGGGCTGGGGCCGTCTTTTCTCTCTCCTTAACAGGGTCCAAAAGGAGCAGCTGGCTGCCATCTTCAAGCTCATGAAGGACAACACGGAAACGTTTGGCGAGATGTCGGATGGGGACGTAGAGGAGCAGCTCAAGCTTTATGACATGTAGACGCCGTGGGGCCACCAGACACGCTCTGGCTTTGACCGCGGGGCCCTAACCCTCGACAGCAGACGGAGGACGGACTGTCATACTGTGAATGCGGCGCTAAACTCCATGCTGTGTTCTCTTCAGACTTTTCTAGATTTAGCCATTGCAGTATGTAGTCTCGAGCACGTACTGAGCACCGGTTATGCACGTAGCACTGTACTTAAGCGCTCGGAGATAGACCAAGTTATAGACTGAAGAGAGCCAGCCCCTGCCCTCAAGCAGCTTACTGTGTGCCGAGTCCTGAACTAAGCGCTTGGGAAAGTACAATATAATAGAATTGGTAGATGCGATGCCTGCCTACAAGGAGGTTACAGTCTACAGGAGGCCAACACAGACCCACTCATGATTAGAGCCAGAAAGGGAAATAGACTGGCATCCTGATGTTCCCCATACCTTTAGATGATGTGAATTTTCATACATTTCCCTGTATCTCCCACCCTCCACCCCAGCGGGGATGGGGGCTAGGGCGCCATGATGTCACACAGTCCTCCAGGCGAGAAGAAAGAGAGGGTCTGGAACCTCTCACCCACCTGGCCTCCTCTACCCACCCTCCGCTCCCTCGGTGTGTTTGGCCTTTATAAATCTCCTCACAATTGGCATCTGGTTGGGCCTTCCTAATGCCCGGGCTTTGCTTCCGCACTGTTGAACTTTGGACTGTGCGGCCCAGTGCTTCCACATTCCTGACCAAACTCGTCAAGGTTCTTTTTCCCCGTTCCGGGGCAGGAAATGGGAATCTCCCAGCCGGTAGGAGGGGGACTCTGAGAAGCTGCTGCCAGGAAATCAGTGCTGCTGAGGCCCTTTCTAGAGCTCCCTCTCTACCGTTACATCTCTTTGCACGGATTAGGTGAGGTGGGTCCCTGGGCCTAAACAGGGATTTAAAGGTACCATATCTCCCTTCCGCTGGGCTAGCAGAGGCTGGAGTCTACTATACCCATCTCCCTGCCGGGTACATAAAGACTCTTAAAATCCAGTGGTAACACCATCCAATCCATTAAAGGTATTTACCAAGCCCTTACTCTGTCCAAAGCAGTGTACTGAGTGCTTACTGTAAGCCCCTATCCAGTGTAAACCCTGGATTTATGTACCTGGCAACATCGCATGCTTATCAAACAAATTGAAAATGAGGCTGGTTCTTTTAGGGTGTAAGGAGTTAATTGTTCATGCCTCAAGAGAAGAATTAATACAGATGCCTTCGAAGCAGCATGGCCTAGTGGAAAGAGCTTGGGCCCTGGAGTCAGAGGATCTGGGTTCTAATCCCAGCTCTGCCACTTGCCTGTGTGTGACCTAGGGCAAGTCACTTCACTTCTCTGGGCCTCAGTTTCCTCATCTGTAAAAGGGGGATTAAATCCTCTTCCCTAACGTAGACTGTGAGTTTATATGGGACAGGGACTGTGTCCAACCTGATTATCTTGTTTCTACCTCAGCACTTAGTACAGTGCCTGGCACAAAGCAAGTCCTTAACAAGTGCCATACAAAAAAAAAAGACATCTTTCATCGCCTCTCATTCTGGAAGATGCTGCTTTAACTGGGTTACTAATTATGAGTGGAGACGTAGCTGCAGAGACCAGTCTCCCAAGCGCTTAGTACAGTGCTCTGCACACAGTAAGCACTCACTGAATATGACTGAATGAATGAAGATGGTCTACACTCACAGATGCAGCCTCACTCTTGGCAGCGTTATCGTCGAAACAAAGGACAACTCTACTATTGCTACTCCTACTATTGCTGCTCCTCCTAACTCTATACTATCTCTTCTACTACTACTACTGATACTACTGCTTCTATACTATCTCTTCTACTACTGCTGCTACTCTTACTTCCATACTATCTCTTCTACTATTACTGCTGCTACTACTATACTATCTCTTCTACTATTACTACTGATACTACTGCTTCTATACTACCTCTTCTACTACTACTATTGATACTACTGCTTCTAGACTAACTCTTCTACTACTGCTGCTACTCTTCTATTCTATCTCTTCTACTATTACTGCTACTACTACTATACTATCTCTTCTACTATTACTATTGATACTACTGCTTCTATACTATCTCTTCCACTACTGCAGCTACTCTTACTTCTATACTATCTCGTCTACTACTACTGATACTACTACTACTACTATATTATCTCTTCTACTATTACTATTAATACTACTGTTTCTATACTATCTCTTCTACTACTGCTGCTACTCTTACTTCTATTCCATCTCTTCTACTATTACTGCTAATACTACTATACTATCTCTTCTACTATTACTATTGATACTACTGCTTCTATACTATCTCTTCTACTACTGCAGCTACTCTTCTATACTATCTCGTCTACTACTACTGATACTACTACTACTATATTATCTCTTCTACTATTACTATTAATACTACTGCTTCTATACTATCTCTTCTACTACTGCTGCTACTCTTACTTCTATTCTATCTCTTCTACTATTACTGCTACTACTACTATACTATCTCTTCTACTATTACTATTGATACTACTGCTTCTATACTCTCTCTTCAACTACTGCAGCTACTCTTACTTCTATACTATCTCTACTACTACTGATACTACTACTATATTATCTCTTCTACTATTACTATTAATACCACTGTTTCAATGCTATCTCTTCTACTACTGCTGCTACTACTACTACTACTATCATAACTCCTACTACTACTGCTGCTGCTCCTATACTATTTCGCTTCTGCTGCAGTTACTACTATAGCTACTACAGCTAACTACTGTAACTAGCAGTAGTAGTACTAGTACCTGAAGCAGCGTGGCTCAGTGGAAAGAGCACGGGCGTTGGAGTCAGAGGTCATGGGTTCGAATCCCGGCTCCACCACATGTCTCCTGTGTGACCGCTGGCAAGTCACTTAACTTCTCTGAGCCTCAGTTCCCTCATCTGTAAAATGGGGATTAAGACTGTGAGCCCCATGTGGGACAACCTGATCACCTTGTATCCCCCCCCAGTGCTAAGAACAGTGCTTTGCACATAGTAAGTGCTTAACAAATGCCATCATTATTATTATTATTATTACTAACCAGCACACAGTGCTTGACCAGTAGAAGTGCTTACCAAACACAACATACTATTATGACTGCTGCTACTACTATTCTACTTCATCTATTACTACAGCTGCTGCTACTACTACCACTACTAGTATTACTACTAAAAGGATGAGTTTATCCTTGAGTGAGTAACTGTGGCTGTGGTTTATATAGCCACGGTGCTGAATATAATCCAGCCTACAGACTGCCTCTTTACTTGTAAGGGTATTTCAAAGTCATTTCCTAGCGGGTCTTCTGCCTAATTTGTTAACCATTCCCCCAGAGCCTAATCAGGGACACTTATCTGGTAGCAGGAATTAAACTCTTTCAAAAAGGCATCCCATCAGATCCAATAGTGGCCAAAATAGCCCTCTCTAATAAACCCCGTTATAGTGGGGAGACGAAGTGTTCCAGAGGAGAGCGCTGTTGCTTCAGGAAGAGACAGCGTTATCCCGAGCTCAAAGAGCATTCATTCATTCATAAAATCGTATTTATTGAGCGCTTACTGTATGAAGGGCACCGTACTAAGCGGCGCTATATTGGGATAGTTTTGTCGCCTGTTAAAGTTCCTCCCTGATCAAAGGCCTCTCTAGCGAAGACATTCTTGTACCCCTCAACCAATCCTGTCCTGCCCCACCCATGGAATGCAGAAGAGTTTCGAGCGCTTAGTACAGTGCTCTGCACACAGTAAGCGCTCAATAATCAATCAATCGTATTTATTGAGCGCTTACTGTGTGCAGAGCACTGTACTAAGCGCTTGGGAAGTACAAGTTGGCAACACATAGAGACGGTCCCTACCCAACAGTGGGCTCGCAGTCTAGAAGGAGGAGACAGACAACAAAACAAAACATATTAACAAAATAAAATAAATACATACAAGTAAAATAAATAGAGTAATAAATACGTGCAAACATGTATACATATATACAGGTGCTGTGCTCAATAAATACGATTGATTGATTGAATGCAAATACTTGAATGTTGGTAAGGATTCAGGGTTTCTCCACAGGGACAGAATCGCAACACTTCCGGGTACTGAAAATAATTGCTATTTTGAGAAAAATTTGCAGAACAAAGAGGTTAAGGTCAAACTAAAATTGGATGCAAGCCTTCCCAGAATAGTCACACTGCCTGGAAAGCTGCTTTTTTATGTTTCTTGAGAAGAAAAATAAAGCCATCTCTGAAAAGGAGCAACCTGCCTTGCTAAGTGGTGTCTTGTCATGATAGGGGTGTTCCTTCAGCGCTTCCTTTCTCTCCCTTTCATAAAACTTAAGGCGCAAAAGCCCCCGGAATACCCAGGACCAACTGTGGAAATGGGATCTACTCACAGAAAGCATTTCAGGGTCCCCGAGCTGGCACATCAGTTGACGTCACCCTGTCCTTATCAGCCTCTTTTCATTCATTCATTCAATCGTATTTATCGAGTGCTTACTGTGTGCAGAGCACCGTACTAAGCGCTTGCGAAGTACAAGTTGGCAACATATGGCGACAGTACCTACCCAACAGCAGGCTCGCAGTCTAGAAGGGGGAGACAGACAGCAAAACAAAACATTAACAAAATTAAATAGAATAGTAAATATGTACAAGTAAAATAAACAGAGTAATAAATCTGTACAAACATATATACAGGTGCTGTGGGGAGGGGAAGGAGGTAGGGCGGGGGGATGGGGGGAGAGGAATTGAGGGGGCTCAGTCTGAGAAGGCCTCCTGGAGGAGGTGAGCTCTCAGTAGAGAATCAGAGGACCAGGGTTGTAATCAACCAATGATATTTATTGAGCGCTTGCTGTGTGCAGAGCCCTTTACGAAGCATTTGAGAGAGTACAATATAATGGCGTTGGTAGATACGTCCCCTGCCCACAACAAGCTCACAGTCTAGAGGGTAATCCTGGTTCTGCCCACTTTCCTGCTGCTGGGCAACCTTGGACAAGACCCTTAGTTCCTCTGGGCCTCAGATTCCTCATCTGCAAAGTGGAGATTAAATACCCATTCTCCCTCCTACTTGGACAACGAGTGTCATGTGGAACAGCGACTGTGTCCGACCTATCTTGGATCTACCCCAGGGCTTGGCACATAGTTAGCGCTTAACGAATACCGCCATTATTTTTAATTGAACCACTCACAAGCCGTGGGGCCGTCGCCCATTTACTGGTCCAACTTCTTCTTCTGGTCCAAACCCCAGAGGGAGCCCAAGGCTCTCGGGGTAGTAAAGCCACTGATGTCCGGGATCACTCTGCTTCATCAAAAGCTTCCAAGTATTAGAGAAGCAGCGTGGCTCAGTGGAAAGAGCCCGGGTTTTGGAGTCAGAGGTCGTGGGTTTGAATCCCGGCTCCGCCAACTGTCAGCTGTGTGACTTTGGGCAAGTCACTTCACTTCTCTGGGCCTCAGTTCCCTCATCTGTAAAATGGGGATGAAGACTGTGAGCCCGTGGGACAACCTGATCACCTTGTAACCCCCCAGCGCTTAGAACAGTGCTTTGCACATAGTAAGTGCTTAATAAATGCTATCATTATTATTATCAGAAACTGATAATGCTATCATTATTATTATTACTATCAGAAACTGATTAGGGAGGTAGTGTGGCCTAGTGGAAAGACCACAGGATTGGACTTAGGAGGGATGGGTTCTCCACCTCTTGCTTTCACTCATTCATTCAATCATATTTATTAGCACTTACTGTGAGAAGCAGCATGGCTCAGTGGAAAGAGCCCGGGTTTTGGAGTCAGAGGTTGTGGGTTCGAATCCCAGCTCCGCCAACTGTCAGCTGTGTGACTTTGGGCAAGTCACTTCACTTCTCTGGGCCTCAGTTCCCTCATCTGTAAAATGGGGATGCTTTGCACATAGTAAGCGCTTAATAAATGCTATCATTATTATTACTATTATTATCAGAAACTGATTAGGGAGGTAGTGTGGCCTAGTGGAAAGACCACAGGATTGGATTTAGGAGGGTTGGGTTCTCCACCTCTTGCTTTCACTCATTCATTCAATCGTATTTATTGAGCGCTTACTGTGTGCTGAGCACTGTACTAAGCGCTTGGGAAGTACAAGTTGGCAACATATAGAGACGGTCCCTACCCAACAGTGGGCTCACAGTCTAGAAGTTTGAAAAACTATTTTAAGAAGTAGCATGGCCTACTAAAAAGGGGACAAGCCTTGGAGCCACATGGGTGAAGAAGCTGGAAAGCGTTTTATAACGAGGTTTCGGGTGAACCCCATAATAGGGCGCCCAACTACGAGCTGAGGCGCCCTGAGGGGCCTGAGGAAGCTCCTGTCAGTCAGAAAGGGCGGGAAACTCCTCCCCGCCCCCTCAGGGTCGCAGCCAATCAGATTTGATCCCGCCGGCGAAAGGCCTCGCTCGTTCGTCGCTTTCGTGATTGACAGCGCCCGTCGCTCAATGAAAAGCGGAGCCGGCCTGAAGTCCCCGCCCCTCGGGCGCGCATGCGCGGCGCGCCCGCGAGCTTGGAATCGACCCGCCTCGGAGCAAGATGGACGCGGAGCTGAGGTTTGGGAACGGAGGGCGCCCGCCCTAGGCCGAGCTCGGCGCATGCGCAAGGGAAAGCGCCGTTTGGATCCCCGGCGGCTGCCGCCGGGCGCGCGCATGCGCGCGCCCACCCCGTGTGGCCCAGGCGAGCGCGCGCAGAGACGGGCGAAAGGCATAGCGTTCTTTCTTCACAGCTTCCTTCTCCTCAAATTCATTCAGTCGTATTTATTGAGCGCTTACTGTGTGCAGAGCACTATACTAAGCGCTTGGGAAGTACAAGTTAGCAATATATAGAGACGGTCCCTACCCAACATTGGGCTCAGTCTAGAAGTTTGAAAAACTATTTTAAGAAGCAGCATGGCCTACTGAAAAGAGGGCAAGCCTTTGAGGCACATGGGTGAAGAGGCTGGAAAGCGTTTTATAAGGAGGATTCGGGTGAACCCCCATAATAGGGCGCCCACCCACGAGTTGAGGCGCCCTGAGGGGCCCGAGGAGGCTCCTGTCAGTCAGAAAGGGCGGGAAACTCGGCCCCGCCCCCTCAGGGTCGCAGCCAATCAGCTTTGATCCCGCCCCCCTGCCGGCGAAAGGCCTCTCTCGTTCGTCGCTTTCGTGATTGACAGCGCCCGTAGCTCAATGAAAAGCGGAGCCGGCCTGAAGTCCCCGCCCCTCGGGCGCGCATGCGCGGCGCTCCCGCGAGCTTGAATTCGACCCGCCTCGGAGCAAGATGGACGCGGAGCCGAGGTTTGGGAACGGAGGTCGCCCGCCCTAGGCCGAGCTCGGCGCATGCGCAAGGGAAAGCGCCGTTTGGATCCCCGGCGGCTGCCGCCGGGTGCGCGCATGCGCGGCCCAGGCAAGCGCGTGCACATGCAGGCGCGCGCAGAGACGGGTGAAAGGCGCAGCCTTTTTTTTTTGTTTTGTTTTGTTTTGTTTTTTTGTTAAGCGCTTACTATGTGCAAAGCACTGTTCTAAGCGCTGGGGGGCTACAAGGTGATCAGATTGTCTCACTTGGGGCTCACAGTCTTAATTCCCATTTTACAGATGAGGTAACTGAGGCACAGAGAAGTTAATAATAATAATAATAATAATGGCATTTATTAAGCGCTTACTATATGCAAAGCACTGTTCTAAGCGCTGGGGGGATGCAAGGTGATCAGGTTGTCCCACGTGGGGCTCACAGACTTCATCCCCATTTTACAGATGAGGGAACTGAGGCACAGAGAAGTTAAGTGATTTGCCCAAAGTCACACGGCTGACAATTGGCGGAGCCGGGATTTGAGCCCATGACCTCTGGCTCCAAAGCCCGTGCTTTTTCCACTGAGCCACGCTGCTTCCCAAGGTCACACAGCTGACAAGTGGCGGAGTCGGGATTCGAACCCATGACCTCTGACTCCCAAGCCCTCGCTCTTTCCACTGAGCCACACTGCTTCCCCGTTATTCCTTCACAGCTTCCTTCTCCTCATAAATTCATTCAATCGTATTTATTGAGCGCTTACTGTGTGCAGAGCACTGGACTAAGCGCTTGGGAAGTACAAGTTGGCAACATCTAGAGACGGTCCCTACCCAACAACGGGCTCACAGTCTAGAAATGTACAAACCATCCCCAACAACTCTTTCAAGGAGCAAAGGAGGGAAGCCGGAGTGGGGTTCAAATGGAGGGGTCAACTAGTCCAGCCCCCTGCCGTCAGAGTAGGTAATAATAATAATAATAATGATGGCATTTGTTAAGCGCTTACTATGTGCGAAGCACTGTTCTAAGCGCTGAGGGGGGATACAAGGTAATCAGGTTGTCCCACATGGGGCTCACCATCTTAATCCCCATTTTCCAGACGAGGGAACTGGGCTCAGAGAAATTAAACGACTTGCCCAAGGTCACCCAGCTGACAATTGGCGGAGCCGGGATTTGAACCCATGACCTCTGACTCCAAATAATAATAATAATAATGGCATTTGTTAAGCGCTTACTATGTGCCAAGCACTGGGGGGGGGGGAGGATACAAGGTGATCAGGTTGTCCCACATGGGGCTCACAGTCTTCACCCCCATTTTCCAGATGAGGGAACTGGGCTGACTCCATAATGATGGCATTTATTAAGTGCTTACTATGTGCAAAGCACTGTTCTAAGCGCTGGGGAGGTTACAAGGTGATCAGGTTGTCCCACGGGGGGGCTCACAGTCTTCATCCCCATTTTACAGATGAGGGAACTGAGGCACAGAGAAGTGAAGTGACTTGCCCAAAGTCACACAGCTGACAGTTGGCAGAGCCGGGATTTGAACCCATGACCACTGACTCCAAAGTCCGTGCTCTTTCCACTGAGCCACGCTCCAGGACAGAGCTTTAGCTATCGCTCCAAAACATCTCCAGGGATGGACAACCCACAATGTCCCTCGGTAGAAACCTGTTCAGTTGTTTTACCCTGACGGTCCAGAAGGTTTTTGGGGGGGTTTCTATGGTGTTTGTTAAGCACATACTATGTGTCAAGCACTACACTAAGTGCTGGGGTAGATATACAAGATATTCAGGTAGGACACAGGCAAGTTCCACTTGAGGCTCCCAGTCTTGAACCACAATTTACAGGAGAGGAAACTGAGGCCCAGAGAACTGAAGTGACTTTCCCAAGGTCACACAGTAGATAAGTGGCAGAGTGGGGGGTTAGAACCCAAGTCATTCTGATTCCTAGGCCCCTGCTCTCTCCCTTAGGCCACGCTACTTTCCATTAGTGCTTTGTTATGCCCTCTGTTCTGCACCCCTGTAAATCTCTTTCTTTAGTCTTCTGTTGCTGTAACCCGCAAGTGGACAAAGCCCCTCCTGGAAAAACGCTTCATAAAATGTGTCTCATTTTCCTTGCATTTCTCCAGGCTGTGTAACTTCTAAGCTTTCCTCAAGTGCTTGTTGTCCACCGTTTTATTATTGTTGTATTTTGTTCTTCACTGGGCGGGCCAGAGTCCAATCTGAGGAATTCCAGGCCCTTCCCTGGCCACCTCTGGGAGTCTAGAATTATTCCTGGAGGTTCTGGCCCTCTCCAGAGTGGATTTTGCTGACTATTTCTAAATGTATTTCCCTGGAGGCCTAAGGCCCAGGAACTGTGGTTGGAGTAGACTCTGGCCTCCCTCTTCCCCACCCTTCGCATTCAAGCCTATCCTAATTCAGATCCAAGTCCCCAGGGCTGGAAACTGACAGACCTCCTGTTGGGCCAGAATCCAAGAGAAAAGCTGTTTTCCTTGCTACGTGGTCTTCTGAGTCAGAGGGTTTTTTTTCTTTAAATTACATATTATTTATATTATCATCATCATCAATTGTATTTATTGAGCGCTTACTGTGTGCAGAGCACTGTACTAAGCGCTTGGGAAGTACAAGTTTGCAACATATAGAGACAGTCCCTACCCAACAGTGGGCTCACAGTCTAAAAGGGGGAGACAGAGAACAAAACCAAACATACTAACAAAATAAAATAAATAGAATAGATATGTACAAGTAAAATAGAGTAATAAATATGTACAAACATATATACATATATATTAATGTCCGTCTCCCCACTAGACTGTAAGCTTGTTGCCGGCAGGGAACGTATCTGCCAACTCTCTTGTATTGTACTCTCCTAAGTGCTTAGTATAGTGCTCTGCACTCAGTAAGCACTCAATAAATACCATTGATCGATTTTATTTTTGGTAAATGTTAAGCACTATATTACAGGCACTCTACTAAACGCTGGGGTAGATACATGCCAACCAGGTTGGACACAGTCCATGTCCCACGTGGGGCTTACGGTCTTAATCCCCATTTTACAGATGAGGTTACTGAGGTACGGAAAAGTTAAGTGACTTGCCCAAGGCCACGGAGCAAACAAGTGTCGGAGCTGGGATTAGAATCCAGGTCCTCTGACTCCCAAACCCTTGCTCTGCCCACTAGGCCACTGCCCCCTCTAGATTGTAAACTCACTGTGGGTAGGGAATGTGTCCTTTTATTGTTGATATTGTACTCTCCCAAGCACTTAGTACAGAGCTCTTCACACAGTAAGTGCTCAATAAATGCGACTGACTGACTTCCAGAGAGGCAGTGGAGACCCTTGCCCTCTGGGCTCAGTTCAGGCAAGGGAAATAAAGCCATGGGGACAGAACAAATTTCTCCATGCGCTCATTTCTTCCCACAATAGATTAGCCTTGAGGTCTAGCAGCTTCAGCCAAGATAGTCAAGCAATCAATCAATCAGTGGTATTTATTGAGCACTTACTGTGTGTGTGTGGGGGGGGGGATTATACTAAGCACTTGGGATAAGACAATACAATAGGGTTGGTAGACTTGTTCCCTGTCCCCGAAGAGCTCACAATCTAGAGGGAGAGACAGACATTAAATAAAAGACATAATAACTAAATTACGGATATGTTCCTGGGATCTAATTCTGGCTCTGAGCAAGTCATAAATTTCCCTGTGCCTCAGTTTCCTCATCTATAAAATAGGGATTCAATACCAGTCCTCCTTTCCCCATTGACTGTGAGCCTCATGTGGAACAGGGACTGTGTCCACCTTGATTATCTCATATCTACCCCAGTGCTTTAAACAGTGCTTGGAAAATGGTAAGGGCTTTAAAAATACCATAATTATTATATTTCCAGGTGGAGAGACGGCTGACTTGGCCGGGGGGAAGAAGAAAACTGTTCTGTTCCAGACTTGGAGTGAGCAGGAAACTGACAATGTGCAGGTGGAACAGGAAATCAAAAATGCTGGTGAGAAAATTTCCTCAGCCTGGCTAGGGGACCTGGGGGTTGGAGGGTGGGGTGGGCAAGAATCTTAAATTTGATGCTAAGACCCAGGAGAGTCAGTGTGGGGATTTTAAAATCAATCAATAAATCAATGGTAGTTATTGAGCAATTACAACAGAGTTGAAAGATACATTCCCTGCCTATAAGGTGCTTACAGGGGCCAGAGGAGGAGATAAATGGTAAAATAAATGACAGTTGGCTATGTACCTAAGTGCTTGGGGCTGAGGGTGGGGTGAATATCTAGTGCTTCAAGGGTACAGATCCAACTGTATAGTTGACATAGAGGGAGAGGGAGTAGGGGAAATGAGGGGTTATTAAGGAGATGCTTGGTGGAGGAGATGTGATTTTAATAAGGCTTTGAAGGGAGAGAAAGTGGTGGTCTGGTATATATGGAGGGAGTTCCAGGACAGAAGGAGAATATGGGCAAGGGGTTGATGGTATTTACTTTATGCAGAGGATTGTGTTAAGTGCTCAGGAGTGTGTAACAGAATTGGGGACAAGATTCCTATCCTCAAGGAGTTTACGATCCAGCTGGGGAGACAGACACTAAAACAAATCACTGATGGGAGAAAGGAGGGAGAGGGGATATGTACATAAAAATTAGGGCTTAAGAAATAGGATGTATAAGGGAGGTACAATAGGCTCAAGGGAGGTTGTTAGTACATAGGTATTTAGGTAGCTCAGAATTGCTGAACAGGCAGTATGGAGAAAATATGTAGAGGAATTAGAAATAAACCGTGGAAAGCCTCCTGGGAAAGATGTGATTTGAAGACAGGGAAGGGTGTGGTCGGCCTGCAAATTTGAAGAAGGAGAAGCAGCGTGGTCTAGTGGTTAGAGCATGGGCCTGGAGTCAGAAGGTCATGGGTTCTAATCCCAGCTCTGCCACCCGTCTGCTGTGTGGCCTTGGACAAGTCACTTCACGTCTTTCTGTCCCAGTTGCCTCGTCTATGAAATCAATCAATCAATCGTATTTATTGAGCTCTTACTGTGTGCAGAGCACTGTACTAAGCGCTTGGGAAGTACAAGTTGGCAACATATAGAGACAGTCCCTACCCAACAGTGGGTTCACAGTATAAAAGGGGGAGATGAGGATTAAGACTGTGAGCCCCACGTAGGGGACCAGGGACTCTGTCCATCCTCATTAACTCATATCAACCCCAGCGTTTAGAGCAGTGCCTGGCATATAGTAAGCCCTTAACAAATACCTTAAAAAAAAATTGGCACCAACAGGGGAAATAGATGTTTGGAGAATAGAAGCAAGTCAGAACGTTGCAGAAGTTTTTGCAAGTCAAAATGAGGTTTCCTGCCACTTATCTTACCTGGTTTGCTGCTGGCCACCTGTGATTATTAGAGTTCAGCCAATAAGGCCCTTAAGCCTTTATAGTAAACTCTTCAAGGTGCCAAATCACAAATTAGTGTTGGGCGGATCAGGAAGGAAGAGATGGCCTCGAGGTGGGGCAGGAGATTAATGACAGCAAATCTCAGGTTTGGCTCTGGTTCTGTGAACTATTTTCCAATTGGCTTTACTTTTTTTTTTGATACTTGTACCACAGATTTGCACTGGGAGACCAGCAAACGTCTTTCATAAGGAGATCCTGTTTGGACTCCTTCGAACTGCCGTGACTGGCAAGCCAGGTACAATAGAGTGCCAGTGTGTCAGAGAGAGAGACCTCTGGTGTACACGGGATTTTGTGGGTGATGAAGGGGAGGGGAGAGATTTGCCCAGTTAATCTTATTTGTTTTTATCGTGAAGCAAGCAATTGTACAGAGATGCCTATTTACTCTGTTGGCACATGCCCCGGTGGCTGTTGTTTTTGGTTGAGAAAGTATGTTGAGTAGTCTGGTTCAGTCTTGTGTTTAAGGGGAGAGTCCATTAAAGAATAAATGCTAAAGTCCTTGAGGGCAGCAATTGTGACATATAATAATAGTCAGCCAGTCAATTGTATTTATTGAGTGCTTTCTGTGTGCAGAACCCTGTACTAAGAGAGTACTGTACAACAATAAAAAGACACATTCCCTTCCCACAATGAGCTTACGGTCTAGAGGGTGGTATCATAATGGTTATTGTGCTATCTTGAGTTATCGTGATGTTATCTGTTGAGAACTATGCTTTACTTTGTGCCACAAACTGGCTGAGAGTGATCAGATCAGACACAAGTCCCCGCCCAACCTGGGCCTCACAGCCTAAAATGGAGGGAGAACAGGGATTTCATCCTAGTTTTACACATGAGGAAACAGTCTCAGAGACCCTAAGTGACTACCCTGAGGTCACACAGCAAAGTGGCAGATGTGGGTCTCTTGACTCCCAGTCCCGTGGCCTTTCCACTAGAACACACTGCTTCCCATGCTACCTCTGTCGTACTCTCCCAACTGGGTAGTCCAGTGCTCTGCACACAACAGGTGCTCTGTAAGAACTGTTACTGCATTGAGTGATGTGCAGTCTCTCTACCTGGAGACGATTAACAAAAGCATAGACTTCCATTCCCTGCTTGATTCTTTCCCCCAAAACCCTGTTTTTATTTCAAAATTTTGGGCCACCCACCAGGCCACCTGAGGATGTGAGTCTACACGTCATATTGATCCAGCGTCTCCTACAGTCCCAACTGGGTCGTGGGAGGTGGGCTGATTAGCGGCCAAGCCCCTTCTCTGGGAGAGAAGACCTGAAGGAAATGATGCCTGTGACCATTCCCCACCCCCTGTTTAGGGCTGACCAAAAGCCCCATCTCCCATTCCGGAGAGGCAGAAATGCACTTGCAGAATCTGTTCCACCTTTCCCTGGGAAAGATCCTGGAATCATAAAGTTGGGCGGGACTTCAAGAAGCTGTCTGGCCTGGCCCGGCCCACCCCTATCACCTGGTGACTGCCCCTCAGACGACCGTCTTTGCCAGCCAGAATTCAGAAGCCTCAACAGAAAACCTCACAGCTCTACCTGGCATCAGGGGGCCTTGGGGGAGTCACTTTCCATCTCCCTACCTCAGTTTCCTTATCTGTAAAATGGGGATTAAATGCCTGTTCTCTGTCCTCCTTAGATGGTGACAGGGGGACCGGGACTGTGTCTGATCTGATTATGTCTACCCCAGTGTTTGGCATGTAGTTGAGCACTTAAATACAACAGTTATTATTAGTGTTATTCAGCATCATCTTCATCATGTTTGTTGTGGGCAGGGAATGTATCTGTTTATTGTTGTGTTGTATTCTCTCAAGCGCTTAGTGCAGTGCTCTTCACACAGTAAATGCTCAATAAATACCTCGTTCTCGCCTGTCCCACCATCGACCCCCGGCCCACGTCATCCCCCGGGCCTGGAATGCCCTCCCTCTGCCCATCCGCCAAGCTAGCTCTCTTCCTCCCTTCAAGGCCCTGCTGAGAGCTCACCTCCTCCAGGAGGCCTTCCCAGACTGAGCTCCTTCCTTCCTCTCCCCCTCATCCCCCTCTCCATCCCCCCATCTTTCCTCCTTCCCTTCCCCACAGCACCTGTATATATGTATATATGGTTGTACATATTTATTACTCTATTTATTTATTTTACTTGTACATATCTATCCTATTTATTTTATTTTGTTAGTATGTTTGGTTTTGTTCTCTGTCTCCCCCTTTTAGACTGTGAGCCCACTGTTGGGTAGGGACTGTCTCTATGTGTTGCCAATTTGTACTTCCCAAGCGCTTAGTACAGTGCTCTGCACATAGTAAGCGCTCAATAAATGCGATTGATGATGATGATGATTGACTGGCTGACTGACCAGCTTTCAGTTGGGCATCCCGTCCCCAGACGACGGGGTGTTGACATGGGCTCTCGGCATTGCTGTGGGACCAGGTTTTGCTTCTGGCACATGAGCTCTCGCAGCTGTGGTCTTTCCCTTCGGTCCCAATCATTCATCCCGGGGAAAAGAACCTTGGGCAGCCGACATGGCACTGAGTATCAAAAAGAAAAATGACCCAGGCATTTCCAAGTACCCGGATCGCCGGACCTCCCCTAAGCAGTTCTGGGAAAGGTCACAGAAACCGTCTCTGGAGAAAGGCCCGGGAGGATGTTCATTTATTCATTCAGTCAGTCATATTTATTGAGTGCTTACTGTGTGCAGAGCACTGTACTGAATGTTTGGGAAAGTGCAGTATAACAATAAACAGACAAATTCCCTGCCAAAATGAGTTTACAGTCCAGAGGGGGAGGCAGACATTAATGTAAATGAATTGAACGTGAACGTCATTCAATCGTATTTATTAAGCACTTACTGTGTGCAGAGTGCTGTACTAAGCTCTTGGGAAAGTATAATACAACAATAAACAGTGACAATCCCTGGCCACAATGAGCTCACAGTCTAGAGTGGGGAGTTCACAGTCCAGAGCATTCATTCAGTCGTACTTATTGAGCGCTTACTGTGTGCAGAGCACTGTACTAAGCACTTGGAAGATTCATTCATTGATTCAATCATATTTATTGAGTGCTTACTGTGTGCAGAGCATTGTACTAAGCGCTTGGGGGAGTACAATAAACAAACACATTCCCTGCCCACAACAAGCTTACAGTCTAGAGGGAGAGATGTAGAGTTTATATGTCCCAATATGATGCTCGGAGCAGGGTCTGCTTATCCCCGCAGCACGATCTGATCACTCCGTTGATTGGAGCGAAAATAACACGACCTGTCGGACCTGGGAGCAGATGCCTTTCCGTTCAACTCGGAGGAAGCGCCAGAATGATCCCTTGGAGCGTGGCAGCCATCCGGATTCCCAATGCGGCAGCCTTCTGCGGGGGGTGGATTTCCTGGGTGTGTCTGTGCCCACTCCCCCCAAGTGGGAATAAAGACCGTAGCAAAAGGAGGAGGGAAGAGGGAGATCTGAGTTCAACAAGTGAGGCTGCTCTTTTGGAAAACAGTCCCCCCCACAAAGAGGGGGGTTGGGGCCAGGCTGTTCCTTCCAACTCGCCATGTCTGGGTGACTGAATTAGTCGCTACAGGACATAAAGGCAAGAGGGAGCCGGGGAGAAGCCACGTTCTTGGGCCACAGAACCCACATATTGGATTCCAAGGCCAGAGAACGTTGGCAGGGAAGACCAAGGTCGCACTGGGCAGATTAAGTGAGAAAACTTGTCAGCCAGAAAAGAGACAGCAGGGGAGCGGAAGTGAAATGGTGGCCCAGGGACTGGGCATTTCAGGAGAAATAGGAAAAGATTCAATGGGCATCCAGTGTTTTGCAACCCTGCCCCACACCCTCCTAATGAGTCAAAACCAAAAACGATATACCGGAGGCTGTGTCTTGTTTGTCATGCTGATGTGTGGTTTGGACCACCTGGCATTGTCAATAAAGCTTTTTGGGTTCTCTTATTAATAACAGTGATAATAAAATTGTGGTATTTGCTAAGCATTGAATATGTGCGAAACATCGCACTAAGGGCTGAGGTGTGTATAGATAGTGAGATCAGACACAATCCCTGTAACCCTCTTGGAGCTCACAGTCAAAGAGGGACAACAGGTATTGAATCCCCATTTCACAGATGAGGAAGCTGGGGCCCAGAGAGGTGAAGTGAGTTGTCCAAGGCCACAGAGCAGTCAAGTGACGGAGCCAGGATTAGAACCCAGGTCCTCTAGTTCCCAGGCAGGCGCCCTTTCTACTAGGCCACACTGCTTCCCTGCTGCTCCTGGCAGCAAAACTCCTTTAAAAAGATCATACTTGGGACCCTGGAAAGAGCGGAGCCCCAGTTCCAAATTTTTGCTTGGGACTTTTGGCTATGGTGAGACTTTTCCATCTTTTTTCTTGGAAGATGATGCTCCCCTCCTTGTCATCAGGGTTCCCACACCCAACTCCAATTCAACCCAAGTCTTCCCTTTCCTCCTCTCAACCTGGGTCTCTCCCGCCTCCATTTCAGCTCCCAGACGCATTGTTCTCCCATGGTGTGAGAATCAGCTTTCTGTTCCCTTTTCTTCTGGCTCCTTGGTACCTCAATAAGCCTTCCCAAGCAAATTGAGTTTTCTTATCTTCATCCAGGGCTCCTCTGCTTTGGATTGATTTTACTGCCCGGTTTTGAATTTCCTGTTTTTCCTTTTTCCTACAGCTGTCCTTTGACTATGACTACCTTTTTCCCAATGAGGTTCCTATTGTTCCAAATGCGGTTTTAGAAAAGTGTGGGCCAGGTCTTTAATCTTCTTGGACTGAACTGTCCTTTCTCTGTTTGTTTTCCATTCTGAGTGAACAATCACCCCATTCAGAGTCCTACTTAGATGTCTGACAGACTGTTTAAAATTACCTTCATAGCATTATCTTATTTTTTGGAAGGGGCCTGATCAAGCCCTGTTCAGCTAGAATTCTTGAGCAAATTTGTGCCCCTCTTCCTTGGTATTCATTCATTCATTTATTCGGTTGTATTTATTGAGCCCTTACTGTGAGAAGGACACTGTACTAAGTGCTTGGGAGAGGACACTATAACAGTAATCAGATTCATTCCCTGTCCGCAGTTTTCTTACAGTCTAGAGGGGAAAAGAACCAACCTGCCGAAACTCGGTAGGCAATCAGCCAGTAGTATTTCCTGAGTGCTTTCTGTGTGCAGAGCACTGTACCAAGCTTCAACTTGAAAGAATACAATAGACTTATTAGACACAATCCC
Organism: Tachyglossus aculeatus; assembly: GCF_015852505.1. Taxonomy (NCBI): domain Eukaryota; kingdom Metazoa; phylum Chordata; class Mammalia; order Monotremata; family Tachyglossidae; genus Tachyglossus; species Tachyglossus aculeatus. The sequence continues at coordinate 1,479,487 of NW_024044839.1, read as the reverse complement.
TCTCCTCAAGGAGCTTACAATCTACTGGGAGAAGCAGACCTGAAAATAAATTACAGGTAGTCAAAAGTAATGGAGTGATAATACCTTCACTCTCCAAATCCAAAGTCTCTGCTTGTCTCTGCCATTGGGTGGGAACATTCACTGACCTGACCTTTTTTCTAGCCAGAATAATTGCTGTTTGAATTCTTCTGTGGTAAATGATTCTAAGAAGGATAGGTGAATCAGTGTGGCCTCTTGGATAGAGCCCGAGCCTGAGAGTCAGAAGGACTTGGGTTCTCATCCATGCTCTGCCACTTGTCTGCTGCGTGACATTGGGCAAGTTGTTTCGCTTCTCTGGGCCTAGTGTACCTTATCCGTGAAATGGAGATTAAGACTGTGAGCCCCATGCAGGACGTGGACTGTGTCCGACGTGATTTGCTTGCATCTACCCCAGTGCTTAGTACAGTGCCAGGCACATAGTAAGTCCTTAATAAATACCATTAAAAAGAAGAATCAATCAGTCAGTTGTATTTATTGAGCACTTATTATGTGCAAAGGGTAAGTCCACTGGTGAACAGCATTTAATGGTTCAGGTTAGGTACTAATTGCTTGGGAGTGTATAACAGAAACAAGGCACTTGTACCCTGCCCTCAGGGAGCCTAAAATCTAACAAGTGACCATCTAGAGATACGCTGAGAGATCCATTTGCCCCACAGACAGGGTGGGCAGACTCTGAAAGGTCGCCCAAACATATCCAATTTGGTCTTCTCAGGGAGTAGATGCATCTGAAGTTTTGGGACAGGAAAATGTGCCTTCAGTTGAAAGAGGCCCTTCTTTCATCGAACTTGCGTATAACTTGTTCAATTAGTTGACTGATCCTCCATCATTGTGCAGTTGTATGCAGTTAAAGTCCCTTCTCGTCACATGCTCATGCAAAAAATGCATTGTGAGCCCCAAATCTGCTCTGTTGTCGGCTATCAGAACTCTATCTCCATTTTGGATCCGGAAGCCCGCTCCAGTTTGCGTCTCCTCATAGCAGACTCATATTTAAGCTAGAATAGAGGCTGAGAAGCCTTTCGACTGTCGCATTTAATATTTGGAGAAAAGAGTTAAATGTTTTGGTACCTACTTGGACCTTTTTCCTTAAGAGGGCAGGTCTCCTGTCGAGTAGGGTCACGGAAGAAAAGTGGTATGCGTCCTGAAGAATTCCCATGAGCTCTTAAGGATTCAAAACATTCCTGTCTCTCTCCCCTAGATACCGAGAACTCCTTTTAAGTCAGCCTGGTTTCACCGGCTTCCGAACTCACCCTTATCCCATCTGCATTCCGGGCCTTACCCCTGGGCCCGCGGTGTTTTTTTTAGCAATTTGCTACTTGGAGAAGATGTGTCTGTCATAGCATTTCCTCCAGGGAGAAGTACAAAAGAAACATTAAACCCAAAGACAGACCTTGTCATTTCAGCTGAGAGCCTTCAAGGCGACAAAAAACGAGATATAAGGAAATCAACCGTCCACCACCAAAAGCACATGCACATCTTTTGGGATAATAGATAGAAAGGCTAACTCTGGCCCCTGCCTCTTTCCACTCCCAGGGGGTATCTGGGACCCTGAGAAGGGCTTGTTCAAATCTGCCTCTCTCCAATCCCTAAGAGGCAATCTTGATTGAGTGATTGATAGAATATGTGATACCATTGAGAGGCTCTGATCAGCCATAAAGAAGCCACGCAGCTGGGGTAAGAAGGTGACGGTAGTGGTGGTAGTAATAAGTGTAGTAAGAATAGTTGCTGAGCATCTGTTGTGTGAAAAGCGCATACGAAGCAATTGGGAGAGTACAGTAGAGTTTGTCTTGTCTTATGCTGTCGAGTCGTTTCCGACCCATAATAATAATAATAATTATGGCATTTATTAAGCGCTTACTATGTGCAAAGCACTGTTCTAAGCGCTGGGGAGGTTACAAGGTGATCAGGTTGTCCCACGGGGGGCTCACAGTCTTAATCCCCATTTTACTGAGGCCCAGAGAAATTAAGTGACTTTCCCAAAGTCACACAGCTGACAATTGGCGGAGCCAAGATTTGACTGTAGGCCCCAGGTGGAAGAGGGATCGTGTCCAACCTGAGGGGGTTTGGCTGGCGGTTTGGGGAGGATGGGCGGCGGCATTCCAGGAAACTGGCTCAACTTCTAATTCTCGCCTTCACGGACCGATGAAGCCCCTCCCCGGCCAGCTTCTTTCTTGGCACCCACAAACCTTTCCTGAAAGTCAGTCAGTCAATTGTATTTATTGAAGCAGCGTGGCTCAGTGGAAAGAGCACGGGCTTTGGAGTCAGTGGTCATGGGTTCAAGTCCCGGCTCCGCCAATTGTCAGCTGTGTGACTTTGGGCAAGTCACTTAACTTCTCTGTGCCTCAGTTCCCTCATCTGTAAAATGGGAATGAAGACTGTGAGCCCCCCATGGGACAACCTGATCACCGTGTAACCTCCCCAGTGCTTAGAACAGTGCTTTGCACATAGTAAGCACTTAATAAATGCCATTATTATTATTATTATTATTATTATTATTATTATTTATTGAGCACTTACTGTATGCAGAGCACTGTCCTAAGCATTTGGGAGAGTACAGTACAACAGTTGAACAGACACATTCCCTGCCCACAACAAGCTAACAGTTTAGAGGGGGAGACAGACATTAACATAAAGAAATTAAATCAAAGCCATGCACATAAGTGCTGCGGGGCTGGGAGCGGGGATGAATATGGGGAGCAAGTCAGGGCTAGAAGAAAGAGTGGGAGAAGAAGAAAGGAGGGCTTACTCAGGGAAATCCTTTTGGAGGAGATGTGCCTTTAATAAGCTTTGAAGTGTGGGACAGTAATTGCCCGTCAGATATGAGGAGGAAGGGTGTTCCAGGCCAGAGAAAGGACATGGGAGACAGGCTGGCTGTGAGAAAGATGAGCTCAAGGTACAGCGAGAAGGTTGGCATTACAGCAGGGGAGTGTGAGCTCCGGTGCCAGGGAATGCTGCCACCGGGACTCAGCAGAGGCAGAGGGAAGCCTGAGGACCGTCTGAAATCCAGGCAAGAAGAGAGGGTGCCTTACAATGGCACTGACCCATGCCCCGGGTCTGGGGAGGATGAGTGGGCCTGCTCCCTTTGACCCACCAGGCATGGGGTGTTAGCATGGCAATGCCAACTGGGGTGTGCCAACCTTGGTGAAGCACATTCGCCCACCCCTCCAAACCTTCTACAGTACACCTGGCCGAGGAGAGCCGAGGTCAGACGCTTAGTGTGGAATGTTAATGGGAGCACATTGCCAGGGCAGGGCAGGGGGTGGAGAAACTGTTTGAGAAACAGGCTGTACCAAGGCACTTAATCCTAGGATGATCCTGTTCCAGGCAACCACATATCGCAGCATTGTGCAGGGGGCCTGGAATGAGGAAGAAGAGGGACTGGTGTCCTGCCTCTGGCCAGGATCCCACAGGATCCCACAGCAAGTCCAGGGGGGAGAGGAGCTCACCTTCTCCCGGGAGCTGGGGCCGGGTGTTCCTCCTCCTTCCCTTCCCCACAGCACCTGTATATATGTATATATGTTTGTACATATTTATTACTCTATTTATTTATTCATTTATTTTACTTGTACATATCTATTCTATTTATTTTATTTTGTTAGTATGTTTGGTTTTGTTCTCTGTCTCCCCCTTTTAGACTGTGAGCCCACTGTTGGGTAGGGACTGTCTCTATATATTGCCAACTTGTACTTCCCAAGCACTTAGTACAGTGCTCTGCACACAGTAAGTGCTCAATAAATACGATTGATTGATTGATTGATTGGGAGCCCCCCGTGGGACAACCTGATCACCTTGTAACCTCCCCAGCGCTTAGAACAGTGATTTGCACATTTCCCCCTCCCCCCGCCTTACCTCCTTTCCCTCCCCACAGCACCTGTATATATGTATATATGTTTGTACATATTTATTACTCTATTTATTTTACTTGTACATATTTATTCTATTTATTTTATTTTGTTAATATGTTTTCTTTGGTTGTCTGTCGCCCCCTTCTAGACTGTGAGCCCGCTGTTGGGTAGGGACTGTCTCTATATGTTGCCAACTTGGACTTCTCAAGCGCTTAGTACAGTGCTCTGCACACAGTAAGCGCTCAATAAATACAATTGAATGAATGAATGAATGAGGGCTTCGGAGGCGTGTGTGGGCCGAGGGAGAGACGTAACCTTTGCCTGGCTAAACCGACACAGCCAGCGAGGATTTTCCTCCTTATTGACTCAGGGCCTCAAACAGAGTCGGGGAAGGAGGACAGCTGAAAGGCCTAGTGGACTGAGCACGGGCCTGGGAGTAAGAAGGACCTGGGTTCTAATTCCAGTTCTGTCTAGTGTCTGCTGGCTGACCTTGGGCAAGTCGCTTGGCTTCTCTTTGCCTCGGTTACCTCGTCTGTAAAGTGGGGATTAAGTCTGTGAGCCCTATGTGGGACAGGGACTGTGTCCAACCTGATTACTTGTATCTACCCCAGTGGTTAGTACAGTGCCTGGCACAAAATTAGTACTTAATAAATACCACAGTCATTATTATTATTATCTGAAAGGGTTTCTGAGCTCCCTAGGGCACTGGGCCAGTGGGAGTGTGGCCGGATAGGAGGGGCAAGGGCTGGGCTCACGGGGAGGGAGAGAAGACATCATGTGCTTGGGACGGGGGGCCGGGCTTGCCATATCCCTCTGACCCGAGGCTCACCCCATCTTCCCAGCCTGTCCGTGCCGATGAACATTGTCATTACCTGTGATAGGTGGCCCGGGGTGGGGGTGGCAGGGGAAGCAGCAAACTGGTCGACCTGTGTCTCCCTGTAGCCCTCCCTCCCAGCCACAAGAAATGTCCCCCGGCGTGGGGCTCCATCCCAGATTCGCCACTTTGCCGGGATCCTCAGTTTGGACACAGTTCGTGTCCCACATGAGGCTCACAGTTATTCATTCATTCAGTCAATCATATTTATTGAGCTCATACTGTGTGCCGAGCACCATACTAAGTGCTTAGAAAGTACAGCAATAAAGAGAGACAATCCCCGCTCACAACGGGCTTACAGTCTAAAGACCGGGAGACAGACATGAAAACAAGTAAACAGGCATCAATATAAATAAATGGAAGTATAGAGATATGCATAAGTGCTGTGTGGCAGGGTGGGGGGGAGAGCAAAGGGAGCAAGTCGAGGTGATGCGGAAGGGAGGGGGAGCTGAGGGAATCCCCATTTTATAGATGAAGTTACTGAGCCATGGAGAAGTTCAGTGCCTTGCCCAAGATCACACAGCAGTCACGTGGTGGAGCTGGGATTAGAACCCAGATCCTTCTGACTCCCAGGGCTGTGCTCTATCTGATTTCCTTCCAAGGAGACCCTCTCCGGGTTCTCCTTACTCACAATATTCTCACCAACAAGATACAGATTGTGCAGATCTGTCCATGTAAATATGGAGAAACTGACGTACAGTGCAGAGATTTTAAAGTGTTGCATTCAAAATCACATCCCCCCGCCCTACCTCCTTCCCCTCCCCACAGCACCTGTATATATGCCCGTACAGATTTATCATTCTATTTATTTTACTTGTACATATTTACTATTCTATTTATTTTGTTAATGATGTGCATTTAGCTTTAATTCTATTTGTTCTGACGAGTTGACACATGTCTACATGTTTTGTTTTGTTGTCTGTCTCCCCCTTCTAGACTGTGAGCCAGTTGTTGGGTAGGGACCATCTCTATATGTTGCCAACTTGTACTTCCCAAGCGCTTAGTACAGTGCTCTGCGCACAGTAAGTGCTCAATAAAAATGAATGAATGGATGAATGGTAGGCTCAGGTCTGCCACTGGCCTGTGTGGTGCTCCGCACGTCACTCTCTGGGCCTCACTTTCCTCATCTGTAAAATGGGGGCTAAGATCCCAACTCTTCTCCATCTTAGTCCGTAAGACCTGGCCTCTTAGATCTGATTGCCTTGATGACACTTGGCCCTCAGAATCTGGTGACTACAGTCCAAAAGCTATGAGAGTACAATACAATTCTGCATTGTACTCTCCCAAGCACATAGTACAGTGCTCTCCGTATAGTAAGTGTTCAATAAATACCATCGGTTGATTGATTTTTACCACCTTCTCCTTAAGATGTTTTCCCTGATTCATTTTTCTCCCCAGGTCACCTCCTCCCTACTATCATCTCAGCACTCTTGCTAAAAGTAGTAATAATAATTGTTATGTGCTTCGTATGGACTAAATACTTTGCTAAGCACTTAGATACAAGATAATACAGTTGGAAGAACTCCCCGTCCCAAGTGGGACTCACCATATAAGCCCGTTGTTGGGTAGGGACCGTCTCTGTATGTTGCCGACTTGGACTTTCCAAGCGCTTAGTACAGTGCTCTGCACACAGTAAGCACTCAATGAATACGAATGAATGAATGAATGAATGAATGAATGAATGAATAGAAGGGGGAGGGAAAACAGTTATTGAATTCCCATTTTACAGATGAGGAAACTGAGGCACAGAGAAGTGATATGACTTGCCCAAGGTTCCACAGCAGACAAGTGACAGAGCCGGGATTAGAACCCAGGTCCTCTGACTCCACAGCATTTTAGCCCTCCTTACTTCCTGTTACTGGTTTGTATACTACACTTCAAGCATTCCTGTTTGTAAATTGCTTTACATCTGTCTCCCCAGTTAGACTGTAAGCTCCTTGTAGGGAGGGATTGTACCTACTAATTCTACTCCACTCTCTTAAGTGCTCTGCCCACAGTAGGTGCTCAGCAAGTATTGATTGAACGAGATGGAAGACCCTTCCCTAAACCACTTTAAGTTTGTGTGCCGTCATCCGGGGTTTTGAGCCCTTGTCTGGGCTTTGAGCCTCTGTCAGGCCTGGTGCTGTGATCTGTCTGGGACCTTCTGCTCCAGTTGGGGGTTTTGAGCTCTTGCCTGGGGTCTCGCACTGTCATCTCGAGTCTTGTGCTGTCGTCTGGGGGTCTCGGGTCATCACCGGGTGTTCTGTGCTCTCTTCTGGGGTCTCGTGCTCTCGCCTGTGGGGTTGGGTGTAAGATTTGGGGCACCCCCTTCCCACTCGGGCTCTCTCCAGGCTAGGCCCAGGCTCAGCTGAGAAACGGTTTGGTTTCTAGCCCCAAGTCCTGATGTCCAGGGGGTCCTTGGGACAGGGCAGCTGGAGCCAGCGACAGCAGCAGCAAGAAGCCAGGGAGGGGGTTGTTTCCCATCTACGTTTGAGGCCAGGAGTGACGGGGTGAGGTAAACTTGTCGGAACAGAAGGAGTGTCTTCTTTCCCAAGCCACCCTGGCCTGGAGATCCCTCCCTCTTCTCTGGCAGGGAGACAGATTGAATTCGCCCGGGGAAGGTTGCTCAGCCTGGCTGGGGCAGGAAGCACACACCTGCAGTCCAGAGAGGCCTGGGAAGGGCACTCCCAGCCTGGCAACCACCACGCTAAGAGATGTGAAGGTGCCCAGAACAGCCCCGGTGTGGCCTAGCTTGCGGCATGAGGGCCTGCCAGCGGAGGCTGGGCTGCCTGGGCCGACAGGCCAGGGGTCTCCTGTGGCCCATCACGGCAGCCTCAGGCCTGCTCCTCCTCACCGCCCTATCGTCTTTTACTGGGGAGCTCGAAAAGCTGGCCAGGTAAGGGGCCTCGTGATGTCTGGTGGCCGAGGAGACCAGAAGGACCCTAGAATCCCCCGAGTTTGGCGGGACCTGGTGGGGGGGCCGGGCTGGGCCTGCAGTCGGGTGTCACGAGTTTCTCAGAGCTCAGTCTAAAGGGAGCCTAGGGAGAAAACTAGGGGCTGGCAAGGGTATCTATCTGATGGGGAGGGAAGGGGTTTTCGGAACGGGGGTGGCAGAGAAGGGGTTTGTGGGGTCCTTGAGAGGCTTTATAAAGCCAAGAGTTAGCCAGTGTGGTTTGAGAAAGAAAGCTTTTGTCCAAAGGTGAAAGGGGACAAAGGACAGATGTGAGAACCGTTGGCTACAGAGAGATATGTGGAGAGAGAAACAGAGAAAATGGTGGAGACAAAGATGGAGAAAAAAAAGGGGAGAGACAGAGAGAATGGGGAAGACAAAGATGGAGAGAAGAAGGGGATAAAGAGATGGAGAAGATGGGGAGAGATGGGAGAAGATAGGGAGAGACAGAGAATGGGGGAGACAAAGATGGAAGGAAGAAGAGGAGAGACGGGAGGCAGAAGATGGGAAAGAGAGACAAAGGGGGAGGCAAAGATGGAGAGAAGGTAGGCAGAGAGACAGAATGGGGAAACAAAAATGGAGAGAAGGGGTGAGAGACAGAAAGAATGATGGAATCAAGATGGAGAGAAGGGGAGAGAATGCAGGAGACAAAGATGGAGAGAGGGGGAATGGAGACAAAGATGGAGGGAAGGGGAGAGAGAATGCAGGAGACAAAGATGGAGAGAAAGAGAAAATGGTGGAGACAGAAGGGGAGAGAGAGAAACAAAGAGAATGGGGAGACAGATGGCGAGAAGCGGGAGAGAGGGAAGAGGGTTGAGAGATGGAGAAAAATGGAAGAGGGGCAAGAGACAGAGAAGAGGGAGGAGAGAGAGTTGTGGGAGAGAGACAAAGGGAAGGGAAAGCAGAGGAAGAAGAGAGGGGAGAGACAGAGAGAAGTGGGGAAGAGAGAGAAACTGTTCTTTCTAAGAGAGCATTCTGTGGGAGATAGCTGTGGGATGGTGAGCTTTTCCCCTTGTCAGTCACTAAATTCATTTTATCTCATGCTTCCCCACCACCCTCCGCAAAGTCACACGCTCCCAACACGCATGCCCTTTTACCCACACGCTGTCAGATGCGCTGCCTGACCAGCACTTTTACAGGGGCTGTCTTGGCACCAGGTGGCCACAGCCTGGTGTCCCGGCCCCCAAAAGGACCCCCAGACATGCACTTCTGTGACTCAGGGTGATGGAACGATGGAGCGCTTCAGAGAAGCTGTTCACAGTTGGTGGCCACTGCTACTGCCATCGACCTCGCTGCTCCCGGGACACTTGCCTTGGGGTTCTGGGCAAGATTCTGATACACGTGTTGGCTATGCAAGTTTCCCCGGGAGGGTTTGAGATATCTGGGATTGACTACGTGCTCTGAGGGTACATAGTGTCTGGGTCTCCTCCCCCACTGCTTCGGCCCCTTCTCCCCCACACTTGGAGGCCGGTCTCCTGGGATTAAAATCCCAGCTCAGGGGCCCTCTCAGTGCTCTCACCCTCCCCACACTCAGCCTCTCCCGTCTGCCTCTTGCAGCCCCCTTTCCTTCCTGAGCTAAATTCACCAGAGAGGTTCAGGGCAGGACCTGATCTTTAATAGCCCAGAACAGGGAGTCTTGAGAAGGCGGCAGTGGCGAGAAGTCCGGGCCGCCTGACTCAAATGAACCTGCCTGGGCCCGGCCGATGTCACGGCGCCAGGCCACCCAGCAAACAGGAAAAAGGTGCTACTCACAGATATTCCTCAAGTTCCAAAGTACCACCAGGGCACCGAATTGTGTTTGAGGGAGGGAGAAGGTCCCTTTCCTCAGGTCTTCCTCCCTTCTTCCCAAGAAGGGCCCAGACGGACAGGGAAACAACAGGGTTTCTTCCCAGTGTCCCCCATTTTAGCGAGACAGCTCAATGCCGCTCAAGAGCTTCGGAGCAGACATTAGCCTCGAGGGGAGACCATCTCCAGTGGTCTCCAGCTGCCAGTAATTAAAACCGGAGAATTACTCTCCCACCCTTGTGCCTTGGTTTAGCAAGTGATTAAGGCAGCTTTGGGACTGACCAGACCCCATCTCTCAGTTTGAGACCAGAAATTCTGGATGTTCTGCTTAATTTACCTTTGAGGTTTCTCACCATTTTGGCTTGAGCGGGCTTCCCTCACCCCTCCCCACCGTGGAAATAACTTCCAATTTCCAAGAATTAAATAATCTCTGATTTCCATGAATTTGGGGGCCTCCCCTCTTTTGCCCTGGTCATGTTTACCAAGTGCTCACCTGGGTCCCATGAGCAGGTAAACAGCACGGGGTTGAGTCCTTGACTGGAATATTCCTGATCAGAGAGAGGTTCTCCCTTTGACTGGAGTCTCTGGCTAGAGTCCAGATTTATCATCACGATCTGGGATATTCTGGTCAAGGACTAAACCCCGTGCTGTTTACCTGTTCATCGGGCCCAGGTGAGCATTTGGTAAACACGAGGAAGACAGAAGAGAGGAGGCACCCAAATTCTTGGAAATTGAAGGTTATTTAATTAGAAGTTGTAATCAGGCCTAATCATTTTTCTGCCTCCACCTGGGTCCCTATCTCGGTACCGCCCTGATCTCTCAAAGGGCAGAATGTGGGTTGTTGTAAAATAATAGAATACCCAGGCAGGAAGGATGCATGCATGAGAGACCTCAATTCCCTGCCCCGCTCTGGGCTTCCAGATAGAGTTGTGCATAATCTGTTCCAGAAAGGTTTTTTCTGTCCTTCATTTGAAGATCTCCAGGAGAGATTTCACAGCATCCCTTGGTAACCTGTTCTAGGAGCAAATACCCTTGTATTCAAGAGTTTTGGAGAGCAGGTTGGGCCCATTTTCTGCAGGATCAACGGTGTGTGATCCTTCCTGGAGTCCTTAGGACATTCCCAGTTTCAAGAATCCTGACCTTTCCCAGAGGGAGAGAGGATCTGAAACCATTCTCGTTCTCCATAGGTTCAATGGGTTTACCAGTGCAGGGCTTGGTAACGGGGGTACTGACAGATGGGTTATTTGTCCCCAGCCTCCGGATCCGAGGACCACCAAATGCCAGACCCCCTGCACCAGCTCCAAAGAGGCAATCTCCAGCGCTACCAGAAAACAGATTGGAAACAGCATCCCCTGGGGTGAAGCTCATAAAGGGGAGAAGCCCACCACCTTCACAGCCCTGGAGCCCAGCCCACTCTCAGGCCAGGAGGCAAATGCCAGAGGGACAGCCTGGGATGACTCCCCGGGCTCTGGGGCCAGAAACCTCGGCCAGAGCCCAAGACAAAAGGAGGACAGCGATGCCAAGGATTCAGGGAGAGAGAAGGAGTCCGGGGAGAAGCCAGAGAAGACGACCATCAGCTCCTGAGAAGGGGTTTCCAGTGGCAGCCCAAGAAAAGAAGACTTGGCCATGGCCTGGACCCAATCCAGCCCAAAAGGCAAAGATGCCTTCTCCCAGGGGAAGAGCCCTGACCTCTTCTGCCCCTGGTAACACCTCTGCCCGGAGTACCTCTCCAGCCCAATATATCCCTCCAGCTCGGGAAACCTCAGCCTGGAGCACCCCTTACCCCCAGGACAGCCCTCCCGGCCAGAGCCAGAGCTCCACTCCCTGGGGCAAGCAGAGACTGAAGGCAGCGAGATTCAAGTCTGAGCCGCAGTGGGACTTTGAAGAAAATTACACCTTGGAGGCCAAGGGCCCACAGACCGTGAGTCCCAGTTGTGGGTCCCCCTGTGCTGCTGCATGTGCACAAACACACACACACGTACACACATACACTCTCTCTCTCTCTTTCTCTTTCTCTCTCTCTCTTCCAACCCAGCTCCCCCCGGGGAGATGTAAGTGTCCACCCTAACCCTTATCAGCTTCCATTCGCCCCCATTCCGTGTCCACATTGGCCCTTTGGGGTTCAGAGGAGTCGGGAAGCTGGAAGATGAACAAAGCTCTTGCCCCTGGGGCAGTGGCAGGGTGGCATGGGAGAGGTAAGACCTGGAGCCCCGACCAATCAATCGGAGGTATTTACTGAGCACCAAGCACTGTACTGAGTGCTTGCCAGGCTGGAACAACACAGGTGAGAAGAGATGTGCAATCCCTGCCCTCAAGGGGCTTCCAATCTAATGGCCTCTCAGTGAAGCAGCCTCCAGTGAGGACCTGCTGATGGGCCAGCTCAGCTGAGTTGGGTGGCCGGAGGGGAGGGGAGGGGGTTCACCTCTTCCTTTAAAGGTCTGTGACTCAGTGGTAATGCTCCAACTTCACACCCAGCTCTAATCCCCACTGGCACCACGAGGGAATCCGCACCCCCGGCACCTCCCTCTCCGCTCCCCACCCACCCCCCTGCATAAACGCACACACCATGCACACAACCCACACGTGTACAAAATTCTCATCAAATGATTGCTCGTGTCCCTACACTCACAGACATACACACGCAACCCTTGGGGATTGCACATATTCATGCTCAAGCACATAGTGCATCTGGGCACTTGCTTAGTAAGCCCCTTTACTTAGCGGGGAGGGGGCTGCGGGTTCTCCCAGTCCCAGAAGAACCTGGTTTGGGATTGCTCCCTGGGGCCCCGGGGAGAGGGCTCGGTGATCCTCGGAAAAGGTTCAGAAGGGAGTCACAATGCATTCATTCATTCAATTGTATTTATTGAGCGCTTACTGTGTGCAGAGCACTGTACTAAGCACTTGGGAAGTACAAGTTGGCAACATATAGAGACGGTCCCTACCCAACAACGGGCTCACAGTCTAGAAGAGGTGCCTGCAGGGGAAGGGAGGCGGGAACTCCATCCAGGCCGGATTCTCTCGGGCTCCGCTGTCCGCTTCCGGAGCCCTCTCCCATGCCCCTGCCCCGCCTCCTGTCCCCAGAGCTGTCCCGACTCGATCAAGGCCAAGGTCACCCGATCACCATGGCTCCGGGACCTCTTCCTGCCCAACCTCACGCTGTTCCTGGATGCAGCTCATTTCAGCCAAGCAGAGTGGCAGCGACTGGAGCACTTTGTTCCTCCTTTTGGCTTCATGGAGCTCAACCAGACCCGTAAGTTGGCCCCGAGGCAGGTGGCCGGCTGGCTGGCTGGCCTGCGGGGCGGTTGATTCATTTGGGGAAGGGGACTGCGGGGCTTGGAACGGGGGCAGGAAAGTCACAGTTGACTGAGGATCAGGGGATGGGGGCGGTGGCAGCCTCCTTCTGCACCTGCTAAACCACAGACTCTCCCCCCATTTCAACCTTAAACTTCTCTATGCTCTTCCCCCACCGCTTGGCTGGCCTAGTGGAAAGAGCTTGGGGCCAGGTCTGCCCCTAGCTTGCTGTGTGGTTTTGGGCAAGTCCCTTAACCTCTGAGCTTCAGCATCCTCATCTGTAAAATGGGAGGTTACCGTCTTAAAACGTAAGAGCCTGCTTTTTTGGACAAGGAATCCCGAGTGGGACGAGGACAGAGTTCAATCTGTTTCTCTTGTATCGACCCCTGTGCTTAGCGCGATCCAAATTCTTAGTAAATAAGGAAATAGCATCATTCATTCAGTCGTATTTATTGAGCGCTTACTGTGTTCAGAGCACTGTACTAAGCGCTTGGGAAGTACAAGTCGGCAACATATAGAGACGGTCCCTACCCAACAACGGGCTCACAGCCAGAGGGTCCACTAATTCTTCAGACCCAGGTTTTTCTCTCTTTCCATCCCTCCCACCCCAAGCAGGGATCGTCTCTATATGTTGCCAACTGAGCTTAGTACAGTGCTTTGCACACAGTAAGCGCTCAATAAATACGATTGAATGAATGAACAGCAGGGCACTTCTTTTAAGATCTTTGTTAAGGGCTTACCATGTACCAGACACTGTTCTAAGTTTCCCCTGCCCTCTGTGTTATTCTTATTATTATGTTATTTGTTAAGCGCTTCTTCTTGACTGTAACCTCCTTGTGAGCAGGGAACGTATCTACCCACTCTGATACATTATGCTGTCCCAAGTGCTTAGTACAGTGCTCTGCACACAGTAAGCACTCAGTAAATACGATTGATTGATTTATTGATGGATTTGTTGTCAAGCACTGTTCTGAGCACTGGGGTAGATACAAGTCAATCAAGTTCATTCATTCATTCATTCAGTCATATTTATTGAGCGCTTACTGTGTGCAGAGCATTGTACTAAGCACTTGGAAAGTACAATTCAGCAACAGATAGAGACAATCCCTACCCAACAACGGGCTCACAGTCTAGAAGGGGGAGACAGACAACAAAACAAAGCAAGCAGACAAGCATCAGTAGCATCAAAATAAACACAGTCATAATCTTAAATATGTTATGGGATGTATTAAGCTCAGTCTGAGAGGGAGAGCAGGGATCCTATTCTATTTGACAGGGGAGGAAACTGAGGCCCAGAAAGGCTAAGGAATTTGCCACAGTCCCAGTGCAGGCCAGGGACAGAGCCGGGATGAGAGGCTGGGATTCCTGGATCCCCGCCCCATGTCCCGTTCAGGGGGACCTCGTTGACTCCTAGTGTTATAGGTGAGCATGAGGCAAAGTCCCCAACGCCCCCCACCCTTCCTCGACCACCCCGAGAAGTCACCCTGGGCTTGAGTGAGTTGGAAGGCCGCCCCGCCCTCCCCTGTCCCTTTCTCTGAGCCGGCCCTGGGTGTCTTAGTGGTACAGGAGGTCCTGGCACAGATTCCTGCTGTGCCCCAGCAGCAGCTGCTCCTGGCTGCCCGCACACCAGGGGGTCCTCCATGCATCAGCTGCGCCGTGGTGGGCAATGGCGGCATCTTGAACGATTCGCGAGTGGGCCAGGAGATCGATGGCCATGACTACGTGTTCCGGTGAGTGTGGGGGGCCCCTCTTGGCTGACTCTAGGCCTCCCCCTGTCAATCTGAGGTATTTGTTGAGCGCTTACAGTGTGCAGAGCACTGCACTAAGCACTTGGGACAGGCCGGTACTATAGAGGCTGAAGACCGATCCCTGCCCTCAAGGAGCTGACAGTTTAGAGGGGCCTTCCTCGGCCTACCCTGCAGCAGCTGTAGGGCGAGAACCCCGGGGCTCACTGTGCCCGGAGAAGCAGGAGCCTGGGAACCCAGACTCCCGGGTCCAGCCGGCTTCCCAGAGCCCCCGCCCCCTCCCCTCAGGGTGAGCGGGGCTGTGATCCAGGGCTACGAGCAGGACGTGGGCACTCGGACTTCCTTCTATGGCTTCACCGCCTTCTCGCTGGCCGCTTCGTTCCTGCAGCTGGGGAGGCGGGGTTTCCGGCAGATTCCCTCCGGGAAGGTGAGCCGGGCCGGGAGCGAAGGTGTGAAGGGTAGGGGCGTCTCCGGGACGGCGGGGGCCTGCACGCTGACCGGTCGGTCGGTCCCCAGGATGTCCATTACCTGCACTTCCTGGAGGGTGAGCGGGACTACGAGTGGCTGAAGGCACTCCTCCAGGACCAGGTCCTGGAGACCGACAACTTCACATGGTTCCGGTAAGACCCTGCCCGGCGAGGCCTAAGCCTGGCGGCTGAGCCCTCTGCACCCAAGGGTCGGTGGGGGTGGTGGGAGTCCAGAGGACGAGGGAGGCTAGTCAGCCTCGGGGGACGGAGCCTCCAAGGTCCCAGCGTGGCACTCCGACTGCAGGCAGCGGCCCCGGCAACTGTTCCGTGATGCCTTCCGCCTGGACCGGTACCTGCTCCTGCACCCGGACCTTCTCCGCTACATGAAGAACCGGTGAGGAGGGGTGGTGGCCAGACCGGGTCGGCATCCGTCCCTGGCCTCCCTTGGGGCTCCTTCTTGGGGCCGCTCCGCTCCACTCCCCACCCTCTGACCCAGCCCGGCCGGACCTTTCAGATTCCTGCGGTCCAAGGCCCTGGAGAAGGAGTTTTGGCGGTTGTACCGCCCCACCACCGGCGCCCTGATGCTGCTCACCGCCCTGCATCTCTGCGATCGGGTAAGAGTCCGGGGTGGGGGGTGGAGTGGGACTCGGGGCACCCAAGGGGGATGGAGCTGGTCGGAGGTGGGGGAGAAGGACCGGCCTCACTCTCCCTTGCCCCAACAGCCTCATGACTCCCTCCTTGACGGAGGAGTTGGAGCTAGAGGAGAGGCCAGGAGCTGGGGCCTGTGTGTGCCTGCAAAGCATGGTTTACACGTGTGCACGCACACATCTAGTTCTCTGGGTGTGTGAACACCCGCTACTGGGTAGGTATGTGCACACATCTGCTCCTGGGTCGGTATGCGTGCACATCTGCTTCTGCGTAGGTGCGGATGCACGTCTGCTTCTGAGAAGCAGCGTGGCTTAGTGGAAAGAGTACGAGCTTGTGAGTCAGAGGTCATGGGTTCTAATCCCGGCTCCGCCACTTATCAGCTGTGTGACTTTGGGCAAGTCCCTTCACTTCTCTGTGCCTCAGTGCCCTCATCTGTAAAAGGGGGATTAAGACTGTGAGCCCCAGGTGGGACAACCTGATTACCTCTTATCTACCCCAGCACTTAGAACAGTGTAGTAAACACTTAACAAATACCATCATCATCTGGATCTCTGCATATGCAGGGGAACATCAGGCCCCAGGGACCCAGGGGTAGGCAGGGAAGGGGCCCTAGTCATGGCCTTCCCCGTAGGTGAGCGCCTACGGCTACATCACGGAGGGCCACGAGCGCTTCTCCGACCACTACTACGACGAGAAGTGGCAGCCGCTCCTGTTCTACATCAACCACGACTTCGAGCTGGAGCGGCAACTGTGGAAGCGCCTGCACGACGAAGGTGTGATGCGGCTGTTCCAACGCGCCTGAGCTGCAGGCCGCCGGGCGCAGGGGCGGCCGGGGTCTGCCCGCTCTGAAAGAGCATGCACCCTCCAGGACCGGCGAGCTGCATTTAGGCCGTGGGTTGGCCCAAGGGCCCTGGGTGGATGAGGAGGGACGGCCTCCTGGATCTGGGAAGTAGTCGGGGGATATGTAACCGAAATGGGAGGCGAATAAAGGGCCAAGTTCGAGATTTACAGTCAAAAAGGGCCCTTCCTCTCTTTTTTTCATCATCATCATCATCATCAATCGTATTTATTGAGCGCTTACTATGTGCAGAGCACTGTACTAAGCGCTTGGGAAGTACAAATTGGCAACATATAGAGACAGTCCCTAATCCCTCTGCACTCCCCCCACGCCCCCCGGAACTGGTGCACAGGTCCGGGCTATGGGGAGGCGGACAGGCAGACGCCCTCCTTTGTGATTCACAAAGCAGCGTGGCTCAGTGGAAAGAGCACAAGCTGGGGAGCCAGAGGTCGTGGGTTCTAATCCCGGCTCCGCCACTTGTCAGCTGTGTGACCTCGGGCAAGTCACTTAACTTTGAGCCCACTGTTGGGTAGGGACCATCTCTATATGTTGCCAACTTGTACTTCCCAAGCGCTTAGTACAGTGCTCTGCATGCAGTAATAATAATAATGATGGCATTAAGCGCTTACTATGTGCAAAGCACTGTTCTAAGCGCTCGGGAGGTGACAAGGTGATCAGGTTGTCCCACGGGGGGGCTCACAGTTTTAATCCCCATTTTACAGATGAGGGAACTGAGGCACAGAGAAGTTAAGTGACTTGCCCAAAGTCACACAGCTGACAGTTGGCAGAACCGGTATTTGAACCCATGACCTCTGACTCCAAAGGCCAGTAAGCGCTCAATAAATGCAATTGATTGATTGATTCTCTGGGCCTCAGTTCCCTCATCTGTACAATGGGGATGAAGACCGTGAGCCCCACGTGGGACAACCTGATTACCTTGTATCTACCCCCAACGCTTAGAACAGTGCTTGGCACATACTAAGCGCTTAACAAATACCAACATTATTATTATTTTTTGCTTTGTTGTCTGTCTCCCCCTTCTAGACTGTGAGCCCGCTGTTGGGTAGGGACTGTCTCTATATGTTGCCAACTTATACTTCCCAAGCGCTTAGTCCAGTGCTCTGCACACAGTAAGTGCTCAATAAATACGACTGAAGGAGTGAATTAATTCACCTCCCACGGGGGTTGCAACTTCCTGCTGCAGTCTTGGAGCAGAACCCTTGGAAATCGAGGAAGGTAGGGGAAGGGGCTTCGGGGGCTGCTGAGCAGCGTGTGGGGGCGGCCAAGGGAGTGAGCACTTTGCACATAGTAGGCGCTTAATAAATGCCATTATTATTATTATTATTATGTCACCCTCCACTGATGGACGAAGGCAGGCCGGAGGGAAGAAGATCCGACGGGGCGGCCGCGAGGCGCAGTACTGAGGTGGGCCGCCAGGTGGCAGCATCTCCGTGGCGGTTCCCCAACCCCGCCGGCTCAATCAATATCAATCAATCAATCAATCAATCAATCGTATTTATTGAGCGCTTACTGTGTGCAGAGCACTGTACTAAGCGCTTGGGAAGTCCAGGTTGGCAACATCTAGAGACGGTCCCTACCCAACAGTGGGCTCACAGTCTAGAAGGGGGAGACAGAAAACAAAACCAAACACATTAACAAAATAAAATCAATAGAATAGATATGTACAAGTAAAATAAATAGAGTAATAAATATGTACAAACATATATACATATATAACAACATTGTTAGCAAAAAAAGGAACTCAAATATATACTCTAAACTCTAGACTTAAAGCTGCTGCTCTTCTAGCTTGTGGGCAGGAAACATGCCTACCAAATCTGTTATACTGTATGTACTCTCCTAAGTGCTTAGTACAGGGCTCTGCACAGAGTAAGCGCTCAGAAAATACAGTTCCTTGACTGAGTGATGAAACCGGACCTCAAAGCCTTCCAAACTTTTTTAAAGAGAGGTACCCGCCACTAAACTACAGACTCCTCTCCTTCCCTTCTCCCTAGTAGAGAGAGGACGGAAAGAAACGAAGATCAAGCAGCAAAATAAAACTGCCGAGGTAACTAAAGGTGGCAGAGTACGTTCACTCTGGTTAAAATTTGATGACGTCACTCATTCAGTCAGTCGTATTTATTGAGCGCCTACTGCGTGCGAAGTCCCCTTTCCCGGGGACTTGGGTTGCCTGAAGCTGAGCTCCCTTGGAGCCCCTCTCCCAGAGGAATGACTGGGGAGGTATAATAATAATCATGGCATTTGTTAAATGCTTACTATGTGCCAGGCACTGTACTAGAGAAGCAGCGTGGCTCAGTGGGAAGAGCCCGGGCTTGGGAGCCAGAGGTCATGGGTTCGAATCCCAGCTCCGCCACTTGTCAGCTGTGTGACCTTGGGTAAGTCACTTAACTTCTCTGAGCCTCAGTTCCCTCATTTGTAAAATGGGGATTTAGACTGTGAGCCCCACGTGGGACAACCTGATCACCTTGTCTCCCCCCAGCGCTTAGAACAGTGCTTCGCACATAGTAAGCACTTAACAAATGCCATTATTATTATTATTATTACTAAGAGCTGGGGTGGATACAAGCCAATCGGGTTGGACACAATCACTGTCCCATGTGGGGTTCACAGTCTCAATCCCCATTTTACAGATATGAGAAGCAGTGTGGCTCAATGGAAGGAGCCTGGGCTATGGAGTCAGAGGTCATGGGTTCAAATCCTGGCTCCACCAACTGTCAGCTGTGTGACTTTGGGCAAGTCACTTCACTTCTCTGGGCCTCAGTTACCTCATCTGTAAAATGGGGATGAAGACTGTGAGCCACCCCTCCACCCCCGTGGGACAACCTGATTACCTTGTAACCTCTCCAGTGCTTAGAACAGTGCTTTGCACATAGTAAGTGCTTAATAAATACCATCATTATTATTATAAGGGAACTGAGGCCTAGTGAAGCGATTTGCCCAAGGTCAGACAGCAGACAAGCGGCAGAGCGGAGTTAGAACTCAAGATCTTCTGACTCCCAGGCCTGTGTTCTATTCGCTACACCATGCTGAAAACACGTTGTTTCTGTTTATTGTAATAATAATAATAATGGCATTTATTAAGCACTTACTATGTGCAAAGCACTGTTCTAAGCACTGGGGAGGTTACAAGGTGATCAGGTTGTCCCATGGGGGGGCTCACAGTCTTCATCCCCATTTTCCAGATGAGGTAACTGAGGCCCAGAGAAGTTAAGTGACTTGCCCAAGGTCACACAGCTGACAAGTGGTGGAGTCAGGATTTGACTTGTACTTCCCAAGCACTTAGTACAGTGCTCTGCACACAGTAAGCGCTCAATAAATGCGATTGAATGAATGAATGAATGAACCCATGACCTCTGACTCCAAAGCCCGTGCTCTTGCCACTGAGCTCTCCCAAGCACTTAGTACAGTGCTCAGCACACAGTAAGTGCTCAGTAAATGGGAAGCAGCATGGCCACTTGTCTGCTGTGTGACCTTGGGCAAAATGCTTAACTTGTCTGTGCCTCAGTGACCTCATCTGTAAAATGGGGATTAAAACTGTGAGCCCCCGGTGGGACAACCTGAATACCTTGTATCTATCCCAGCGTTTAGAACAGTATTTGGCACGTAGTAAGTGCTTAACAAATACCATTATTATTATTATAAATATGACTGACTGATAGGGAGAGAATGCTAACTGTCACCTCCAGGAGTCTCCTTTCTGAAAGTGGTGCAAAGTGCCCGCTCAGCACCGTGAGCGCTCAATAAGTATGATTGATTGGTTGATTGAGTGAGTGGGGAGGCCGCCGCAAACTTGCAACGGCAAGCTGCGTTTTACGGTTGCAAGTCTGAACCCGCCGCTGCATCTGCTCCAACTCCGGCACCCAGGGACGGGGCGAGGAGGAGAGGGAAGGAGAATAACAGAGACTCCCGGAGGGACAAGCGAGGGACAGTCAAGGCCCAGGCTCCCAAGACGACATCCCGCCCCAATCCCCAACGTCATTCATTCAATCGTATTTGTTGAAAGCTTACTGTGTGTAGTGCACACAGCGATTGGAAAGTACAATTCAGCAATAGAGACAATCCCTGCCCACAACGGGCTTACAGTCTGGAAGCGGGGAGACACATCAAAATAAGTAATAGGCATCAATAGCATCAATATAAATAGAATTATAGATATACACATCAAAACAAGTAAACAGGCATTAATATAGATAGAATTATAGATATGTTCATATATATACGTGCTGTGGGGTGGGGAGGGGGTAATAATAATAATGATGGCATTTATTAAGCGCTTACTATATGCAAAGCACCGTTCTAAGCGCTGGGGAGGTTACAAGGTGATCAGGTTGTACCACGTGGGACTCACGGTCTTCATCCCCATTTTACAGATGAGGGAACTGAGGCTCAGAGAAGTGAAGTGACTCACCCAAAGTCACACAGCTGACAATTGGTGGAGACGGATTTCGAACCCATGACCTCTGACTCCAAAGCCCGGGCTCTTTCCACTGAGCCAAGCTGTAGGGAGTGAGTTGGGGCGACGGGGAGGGGAGGGGGAGCTGAGGAAAAGGGGGGCTTAGTCTGGGAAGGCCTCTTGGAGGAGGTGAGCCTTCAGTAGGGCTTTGGGGGGATGATTATATATACAAGGGGGAAGTAATAATAGTGGTGGAATTTGTTAAGCACTTACTATGTGCCAAGCGCTGGGGTAGATACAAGGTAATTAAGTTGTCCCACGTGGGGCTCATAGTCTTAATCCTCATTTTGCAGATGAGGTCACCGGGGCCCAGAGAAGTGAGGCCCAAAGTTACATAACTGATAAGTGGAGGGGCCAGGATTAGAACCCACAACCTCTGACTCCCAAGTCCGGTCTCTTGCCACTGAGCCTTGCTGCTTCTCTAAGTAGAATTATAGATACCTAGATCCCCCGAGACCCCCACTTTCATCTAAATGCCACATCCCAGAGAAGCAGTGTGGCGCAGTGGAAAAGAGCCCGGGCTTGGGAGTCAGTGGTCATGGGTTCTAATCCCCACTCTGCCACTGACCAGCTGTGTGACTTTGGGCAAGTCACTTGACTTCTCTGTGCCTCAGTCACCTTATCTATAAAATTAAGACCGTGAGCCCCACGTGGGACAACCTGATCACCTTGCATTCATTCATTCATTCAATTGTATTTATTGAGCGCTTACTGTGTGCAGAGCACTGAACTAAGCGCTTGGGAAGTCCAAGTTGGCAACATATAGAGACGGTCCCTACCCGACAACGGGCTCACAGTCTAGAAGGGGGAGACAGACAACGAAACAAAGCATATTAAAATAAATAGAATAGTAAATATGTACACCAGTGCTTAGAACAGTGCTCAGCACATAAACGCCTAACAAGAGAAGCAGCGTGGCTTAGTGGAAAAACCCCGGGCTTGGGAGTCAGAGGTCATGGGTTCTAATCCCTGCTCCACCACTTGTCAGCTGTGTGACTGCGGGCAAGTCACTTGACTTCTCCAGGCCTCAGCTACCTCAATGAGGATGAAGACTGTGAGTCCCACGTGGGGCAACCTGATCGCCTTGTATCCCTCCAGCGCTTAGAACAGTGCTTTGCACATAGTAAGCGCTTAACAAATACCATGATTATTTTCATTAGTAACAAACGCCGTCGTTGTTATCGCACTCCCCACCAACACCACACAGACAGACATGTAGACACACACGTGTTTCCTCCCCCACACCCCGGAGCGGGGAGGCGAGGAGGAGGAGGAGGAAGGGGAAGGGCAATTGAGGCTCTCCAGTTCCAGCCCCCTGGGGACCCAGGCGCCCTCCCCAGGGGTGGTCCGAGGGAAAGAGAGAGAGGGGCGAGGCGGTGACCCGGAGCCTCGGCCGAGGCTCCCCCCGGGAGGGGTCGGAGGTCAGGGGTCAGGGGTCAGAGGTGTCCCCCGGGTCCGGATGGGGCCCCTCCGGGCGCCTGGCGTGCTCCTGCTGGTCCTGGGCTTGCTGGCCTCCTCGGGGCTCCTGTTAGCCTTCTTCTACACCGCCACCGAGCCGCCCCCCGGCCGGCCGCGCCCGCACAGGTAAGGGGCTCCGCGGGACCCCCCGGGCAGGGGCCGACACCAACACCCCGAGGTTTGGGGGGGGGTCCCAGGGATGCCCCGGCTGGGGTCTGCGGAGCCCGACCTCTCGGACGCTTTAATCTGGCTCCCCAAAACATGAGGCCGCCCGCCCTCCGCCACGGCCCAACGGAGCGGGCGGGGGGCGCCGGGCCAGGAGGAGGAGGTGGAGAAGGAGAGCCTCTGCCCGCCCCCACCCCTCCGACACGGCTCCGCCAGGAACTTTGGGGCTCTCTCTACCTGTTTTCAGCTCCGGACGCCCCCCTCACACCCTGGACACCTGGTGCTGCCTTCCCCTTCTCCCCTTTCTCCCCTTCCTTTCCTTCTCCCCTTTCTTTCTTCTCAACTTTCTCCCCTTCCTTTCCTTCTCCCCTTTCTCCCCTTCCTTTCTTCTCCCCTTTCTCCCCTTCCTTTCCTTCCCCCCTTTCTCCCCTTCCTTTCCTTCTCCCCTTTCTCCCCTTCCTTTCCTTCTTCCCTTTCTCCCCTTCCTTTCCTTCTTCCCTTTCTCCCCTTCCTTTCCTTCTCCCCTTCCTTTCCTTCTTCCCTTTCTCCCCTTCCTTTCCTTCTCCCCTTTGTCCCCTTCCTTTCCTTCTCCCCTTTCTCCCTTTCCTTTCCTTCTCCCCTTTCTTTCCTTCTCCCCTTTCTCCCCCCTTTCCCTCTCCCCTTCCTTTCCTTCTCCCCTTTCTCCCCTGTCGCCTTCTTTTCCTTCTCCCCTCTTTCCCCTTCCTTTCCTTCTCCCCGTCCCCTCTCCCCTTCCATTCCTTCTCCCCTTTCTTCCTTTCCTTCTCTCCTTTCTCCCCCTCCTCTTCCTTTCCCTCTCCCCTTTCCCCCTTCTTTTTTCCTTCCCCTCTACCCTTCCCCATCCTCTTCCTTTCTCCTCTCCCCTACCCCCCTCCTCTGCCCCCTCCCTTTTAGCGCCCCCCTCCCCATTCCTCCCCTTTCCCCTCTTTCCTCTTCTTTTTCCCCTCTTCCCCTTCCTTCCCTCCTTCTTTTCAACTCTTCCTTCTCCCCTGCCCCCTCTCCCTCCTCCTCCCTCCCCAGCCAGATTTTAATCCACTTTTACTTGGACCGCGGCGGCACCGCAGTGTGCTTCCCCTCTCCGGCACTCTAACACCCGAACTCGGTTTTGACCCCTAAACCCAGAACCGTCAGGTCTAAACCCTTGCAGTTAATTGTAAATGGGTGGGAAACCAGTTCCTGGAGGAGAGTTAAGCCCCCCGCCCCGCATTTACTTCTTAATCCAGACTGGTGGTAGGAGGAATTAAAACTCCCCCTTTAATCCAGACTGGTGGGGGGAGAGTTAAAACGTCCCCTGTAAACCAAACAGGAGGTGGAGGGCGGGAGTTAAAACTCCCGGTTTAATCCAGACTGGGGAAAGCACAGGGCAGTGCTATTCGGTTCTTGTGATTTGCTTGTAGATAACATCGTATTGTAAAGCCTTTGAAATCGGCCCTTTATTGCATGCCCTGAAATGCCAACCACCATGCCCTGAACCCAACAGGTGCTCAAAAAGTACCAATGATGATGATGAATTCAGTTGTTATTGACCACTTGCTGGGGTGCAGAGCCCTGTACCAAATACTTGGAAAGGACAGTTGAGCTAGAAGACAAGATCCCTGCCCTCGAATCTAGCCGGGAAAGACAGATACAACGTAATTTGGAGGGAAGAGAAAGGAAAAATGGATAAGTAGATGAGTAAATACTTAAATGGGAGGGTGTGTGAGTCTGTATATGTTGAGAAATGCTGCCGATAGGTGTGAGTATGAAAGTACATAATTAGTGCAAATGTGCTGAGCTGGTAGTAAGAAGATATGACCCGGGGAGAAGAGAAGATATCAGGGAAACCTCCTGGAGGGGGCGGGTTTTCAGGAGAGATTTGAAGAAAGGGACGGCAGTGGCCTTGGGGAAGAGCAGATGGGGTAGGTGGGACCAAAACTAGGCGGGGAGACTGGGTTATTTTGGGAGAAACCAAGAGTGTGAGCCGAGGTGGGGTGAGAGAAGAGTGGATAAATAGAAGGGAGAAAGCCTGAAAGCTGACCATCCAGTTTCTGTTCGATGCAGAGAGAACTGGGCCACCAACAGGCCTCTCGGCTCAGCCCCCTTTGCCCCTATTCCCTCTCCCTTCTGCATCACCTGCGCACTTGGATTTGTACCTTTTAGGCCCTTGATATTCACCTTTTACCCTCAGCCCCACAGCATTTATGTACATATCCATAATGCATTTTAATGCCTGTCTCCCACTCCAGACTGTAAGCTCTTTGTAGAGAAACAGCGTGGCTTAGTGGAAAGAGCCCGGGCTTGGGAGTCAGAGGTCGTGGGTTCTAATCCCGGCTCCTTCATTTGTCAGCTGTGTGACTTTGGGCAAGTCACTTACCTTCTCTGTGCCTCAGTTACCTCATCTGTAAAATGAGGGTTAAGAATGTGAGCCCCCGAGGGACAACCTGATTACCTTGTATCTACCTCAGTGCTTAGAACAGTGCTGTGCACATAGTAAGTGCTTAACAAATACCATCATTATTATTATAATTGTAGACAGGGAACATGTCCGCCAACTCTGTTGTACTCTCCCAAGTACAGGGCTCTGCACTCAGTAAGCACTCCATAAATACCATTTTTTTTTTTGAGGACCAGAAAAACTCATACAATCAAGTAATAATAATTGTGAGCCCTTAACAAATACCATATTGCATAACGCACTGTGCTAAGCACTGGGATAAATGGAAAATAGATCAAATAGCCTCTGTCCCCATATGAGCGCTCACAGTCTTGAGGGAGAACAGGTAGATGCACGATAATGTTCCAAGAGGGCCCAGAGTCTTAATCCCCATTTTACAGATGAGGAAACTGAGGCCCAGAGAAGTTAAGTGAATTGCCCAAGCCACATCAGACCAGCCACAAAGCAGGGATTAGAACCCAGGTCTCCTGACTCCCACATCTGCACTCTCTCACTAGGCCTTGCTGATTGTCAATAAAGTGACTTAAGGAACTCAAAAGTAATTGACTTGGTATAGACCCAATCCTACATCTCAAGGCTAAACTCAGCAGCCTTGAAGCCAAAAGTGTCAAGCAATGTTCTAAGCACTGGGGTAGATACAAGTTTATCAGGTTGGACACAGTCCCTGTCCCATGTGGGGCTCACAGTCTAAGTAGGACTCCATTAGACTCCATTTCACAGTTGAGAAAAGTGAGGCACAAAGAAGTTAAGTGACTTGCCCAAGGTCACACAGCAAGCAATTGGAAAAGCCGGGATTAAAACCCAGTTCCTCCTACTCCCAGGCCCTTTTTTTTTAATGGCATTTATTAAGTGCTTACTATGTGCAAAGCACTGTTCTAAGCGCTGGGGAGGTTACAAGGTGATCAGGTTGTCCCACGGGGGGCTCACAGTCTTAATCCCCATTTTACAGATGAGGGAACTGAGGCACAGAGAAGTTAAGTGACTTGCTCGAAGTCGCACAGCTGACAGTTGGCAGAACCGGGATTTGAACCCATGACCTCTGACTCCCAAGCCTGTGCTCTTTCCACTGAGCCATGCTGTGAGCTCCTTGAGGGCACAGAGAAGTTAAGCGACTTGTCCAAGGTCACACAGCTGACAATTGGCGAAGCTGGTATTTGAACCCATGACCTTTGACTCCAAAGCCCGGGCTCTTTCCACTGAGCCACGCTGCTTCTCATGCCCCTGGTCCCCCCCAGATTTCCTGGAATCGGCACATTCTTCACCCCTGTTTATCTGGGAGAGGACTCAGGCTGCTGCTAAAGACCCTTTAGCTTTTTCCCCAGAAGCAGGAACTACCACCCCAAGGCAGTTCTGAAAGTTGTTGCCCCACAAGGGAGCCTATTTTCCTTTAGAGCTAGAGGGGTGTGTGTTGGGGGGGTGTTCCCCTGGGCTCCGCACCATCCCCCAACAGAGATGGGGCCGGGGGTTGGGCACAGGACTTTGGTCTAACCAGCAGACACCTGCACCCTGACACTGGGAAACCCCAGAAGGCTGCCACTCCCTAGGCTTGCCCCAACCTGTCAGGACTGTGGGAGAAGGGCCCTCCAACAATACACTCCTTGTTCGCATAACAATGCACTGTTTGATCTGCCCGCCCCTCCATACCTTCCCCTGCCCTACCCCAACCTCCCTGTGGGCAGTCGGGAGGGGAGGAGGAGGAGGAGGAGGTAAGGTGGATAGAAAAGAACTTTCTGTCCTTCTGTTCCCTTTAAGTTTTAAGATTCCGCACTCTCCCTAAACACTACTGGACTTGCTGTGGGTCGGGGACCACCTAGCTGGGGGAGGGCTTCTACCCCACCCCTTCTCCCTTCCACCTCAGCTGACCCCCTACCCCCCAGGCAGGAGCCAGTGTCTTTCTCCCTTTGTCATAAATTGTGAGCCCCTCAAGTTCTGTGGAAGTTACTCCTTCCCAGTGCTTAGTACACTAGTCTGCACATAGTAAGCAATTAATAAATACTATTACTACTACTCTTTCTCTCCCCCACCCCACCTGCTTCATCTCCCAAAAGGCTAGGGGTCCTTTGGAGAAGAGGACTCTCCCCGGGGCTGCATCCTAGGCAATTGAAATCTATTCCTCAAATTGCTTTTTTCTCTATTGCAGCTTCAGCACTCCAGCAAACTCGAAGTTAAAGTACTTTTGGGGGGGCGTGTATGTGTGCGCTTGTGGGGGGGTAGTGCATAAGTAACTTCCTCAAGCTTCCATCCCCCCTTATCTCTATTCTTCCCCATTGCACTTGGGGGGCGGGGGTGTAATGTTCTGCATACAGGAAACACTCAGTAAATACCAGATTGATTGGGAATACCCATCACCCCCAGCATAGAAGGAGTCCATTAACCTTGATCCAGACCCAAAACTTGTTAGAGAGTAAACTCCTTGAAGGTAGCGGTCCCTCACTTGTACACTTCCAAGTGCTCAGGACAGTATTCTGTACACGGTAGTACTCAGTTGAAACCATTGATTCGATTAGTATTTATTGAGCGCTTACTGTATGCAGAGCACTGGACTGAGCACTTGGAACAGTATACTACAATAGAGTTAGTAGGCACAGTCCCTTCCCACAAAGAGCTTTCAGTTTAGAGAGGGAAAGAGAAGTTAAATTACAGACGATATATATATATATATATATATATATATATATATATATATATATATATATACGTCCCCTCCTTCCTCTCCCCCTCGTCCCCCGCTCCATCCCCCCGTCTTACCTCCTTCCCTTCCCCACAACACCTGTATATATGTATATATGTTTGTACATATTTATTACTCTATTTATTTATTTTACTTGTACATATCTATTCTATTTTATTTTGTTAATATGTTTGGTTTTGTTCTCTGTCTCCCCCTTCTAGACTGTGAGCCCACTGTTGGGGAGGGACTGTCTCTATATGTTGCCAACTTGTACTTCCCAAGCGCTTAGTACAGTGCTCTGCACACAGTAAGCGCTCAATAAATGATTGATTGATTGATTGATATATATATATATGTATATATATATATATATAGGCGATGCAAAAGGAAGAGAGAATAGGGAAAATGAGAGCTTACTCAGAGAAGGTCTCTTAGAGGAGATGGAATTTTAGGAGGGCTTTGAAGGTGGGGAGAGAGGTGGTTTATCAAATATGAAGAGAGAGGGAGTCCCAGGCCTGAGGGAAGACATGGGCAAGGGATCCACGGCAAGACAGTCGAGATTGATGGACTGATTAAATTGGCTGATGCAGAATGGAACCCCCACCAGAGTCTCTGGGGCTGGAAGCTCGGGCTGCAGGGCAGAGTAACCTGGCGTTCACCCCTTTCTCCTGACTAGAAAACCAGAGACTGGACCATGGGGAGAGGAGGGGGTGTGAGGCTACCCTTTGGTACCGGCCTGGGGACTGAGTACCACCGGCTCCAAAGAGAGTGAGGGGATTGGGTGTGCGAAGGGCAGGAGCCTCTAACTGGTAGAGGCCACATGGTGTAGCTCGTGCTTACCAGGGAAGGAAAGAAGGGGAGTTGTGAGATGCTGAGCTGCCCGCTATCTCCATGCCTCTTCCCAGCGCCCCTGGCCCTCTCCTCCTGGGCAGAGCCCGGGTTGTGGCATCACAACCCACTGACCAGGGCCCAGCCTTCTCCCCCGTGGGGCCCGAAGCGGACGAAACTTTTTCTGAATCCAGGGAGCCTGAGCCTCGGACGGAAAAGGTATCGGGGGCCTCTCGATCTGGGGATCTCAATTCTGGCCTGTGGTCGTGGGGTTCAGGGTGAGGAAAGGGGGGAGGGAGAGAGCAGAGGGGGTCAGTGCTAAGGCTGCATCTACCGGCTGGGGGTCAATCTCAGGGACAAGATGGGTGGGGCGCTTCAAGGGCATTGTTTGTACAGTGGCAAGATGGTGACTCCTTGGTCTGAGGCTGGGAAAAAAGGTGCTTGCCCTGAGGGGGCCCCTGCCCTGGGGGTTCCCTGGGGGGCTGTGATGGCCCTGACGTGCCCTTCTTGCCTCCACCCAGCTCCAATCCTGTGCTCACCCCCTGTCCACTGCTGCCCGGCGACACAGACACTTTGGGAAGCTCTTCAACTTCAGCATCCCGGTGTTTCTGTGGGGTGGGCTCTCCTCACCTGAGCTCTGGGACCACCTGAGCCAGCGGAGCGGCCCCTACGGCTGGCAGGGCTTGACCCGACAAGGTAACCTGCCCCCTCCTCTCTCCCCCCTGCAATGAGCAGGGCCTGCCCCCCTGAGGTAACCAGCCCCTGCGCCTCTCTTCTGTGCAACAGGTAGGGCCTGTCCCTTGAAGGTAATTGGCAACAGTCCCCTGCCCCTCCCCACCCCGGATGTCCGTTCTCTCCTGGGGTTCTGCAGCCTGTTGCTGTGCCAGGGAAGGGACTGGAGCCGCCCTCACCATCTTGTGACCCTTCCTGCCTTGAAAGGCCACAGTGTCTGGGCCGGCTGGCACGGAGGGGCCGCCCACGCCTTGGTCATTGTTGCCTCCGGACCGTTCTCTGCCCAGGCCGCCCCCTCCTGAGGCTGCCCATTGTGCCCAGAGGGGCGGGGGTGGGCAAGGATGCAGGGCCCGGGGCTGAAGGAGGGGGGAATAGAGGGGGCTGATCCTGGTCCTGCCCGGCTGACTCCCTTTACGGACACCGGGTCCTACCCGGGAAGTTTCCCCACTACTGGGAAACGGTCAATTCTGCAACAGCCCGAGGCGGTGAGGGAGGACTGGAATCTGCCATTTGGATCCCTAGCCCCTCTGGGAGAAACTGTCAGGGCCCCCCATCACCCTCTGTACCCGGTGAGGCCGGGCCCACCCTCTGCCATCCACCCCGCAGCTGTGGCCTCCACCCTGCACCTCCTGAACGAGTCGGCGAGCGGGCGGCTGTGGGGCCCCAGCGAGGGCCCGGGAAGCGGCTGCATTCGCTGCGCCGTCGTGGGGAACGGAGGCATCCTCAACGGCTCCCGGCAGGGCCGCCACATCGACACCCACCACTTCGTCTTCAGGCACGCGCACCCGGGGGATGGCGGCGGGGGACGGAGCCGGAGCCCAGGCCTGGGAGTGAAGGGGGGCAGGAAAAGCAGTGTGGCCTAATTAATTAATTAATGATGGCATTTATTAAGCGCTTACTATGTGCAAAGCACTGTCCTAAGTGCTGGGGAGGTTACAAGGTGATCAGATTGTCCCACGGGGGGGCTCACAGTTTTTAATCCCCATTTTACAGATGAGGGAACTGAGGCATAGAGAAGTGAAGTGACTTGCCCAAAGTCACACAGCTGACAGTTGGCGGAGTCAGGATTTGAACCCATGACCTCTGACTCCAAAGCCCATGCTCTTTCCACTGAGCCACACTGCTTCCAGCCTAGTGGTTAGAGCCTGGGCCTGGGTGTCCAGAAGGACCCGGGTTCTAATCCTGGCTCCACCACTTGTCCACTGGGTGACCTTGGGCAAGTCGCTTCACTTCTCTATGCCTCAGTTCCATCATCTGTAAAATGGGGGTGAAGGCTGTGGGCCCCATGTGGAACATAGACTATGTTCAACCGGATTAACTGGTATGGACCCCAGCACTCAGAACAGTGCGTGGTACATAGTGAGCACTTAACAAATATCATTTCGGGGGAAGATAAATAAATAAAAGTAGAACCGGGGGCTAAGGGGAGGGGTATGGAGAGTTGGGGTGGCGGGAAGCAGAGGAGGGTCTCATGGTCTCTCACTCCCACCCCCCGTAGGCTCAACGGGGCTGTGACCAAAGGCTTCGAGGAGGATGTGGGCACCAAGACCTCATTCTACGGCTTCACCGTGAACACCATGAAGAACTCGCTGATCGCCTACGCAGATCTGGGCTTCACAGCCGTGCCCCAGGGCAAGGTGAGGTTTGACAAATTAGAGTTTGCTTGAGGCTGGGCTGGGGACTCTTCACTCCGAACTCTAGACAGTGCCAAGCCCTGTCCCCAGAAACTTGGGGCAGAGATATCCCTGTCTGTGGCCCAAACGCCCCCTGTGTGAGGTCCAGACACCCCCTGACTGTGCCCCCGGTGCTCGTTTGTGGTCCAAAACGCCCCCGTGTCTACGGCAGGACCTGCGCTACATCTTCATCCCTTCGGACCCCCGGGACTACGTGATGCTGCGCTCGGCCATCCTTGGCGTGCCGGTGCCCGAGGGCGTCGACAAGGGCGATGAGTGAGTGCCCATCCATGGCAGCGGGGGGCCGCCTTCACCTCCCCCAGACCCTTTCCCAAGGCTTCCTGCCCTAAGCTGGCACTTGGATGGGGAGGTGATTCCAACCCCCTACAATGGAAGTGGGTGGGTGGGCATTCATTCATTCATTCAATCGTAGTTATTGAGTGCTTGCTGTGTGCAGAGCACTGTACTAAGCGCTTAGGAAGTACAAGTTGGCAACATATAGAGACGGTCCCTACCCAACAACGGGGGCAGGACAGGGGTGTCCGGGGTCTCTCCCAAGGCTGGGGGGTGGGGCTCAGAGACAGATCAAAGAGCACCCCTTCTTGGCTTCCACTTCTCCCACCTGGCTGCTACCTCCTCTTGGCTTTCTCCCACACCCTCCTACCCCTTTGGCTCCAGCCCAGAAGGCCCCTCTCTGACCCCTTCCAACTCCCCCACTGCTGGGCGGGTGCCTGCCTTCCTCAGACGCCCCTTTCTGCTCACCACCAGCCGGTGATGCCAACGGAGACCCTTTGTGACGCGGGCCCCGGAGCCGGTGAGCCGCAGCTCAGCGGGAGGGTGGGGCAGAGATTGGCTCAACCCCAACACGAACGCTCGTCCCCTCCACCCATCCCCGCCCCTCCCCTCCCCACCCCTCCCCATCTCTCCTCCATGTTTCCCTTTGCACCCCATCTCCCCACCTCCTCCCCTTCCCGCTCTAATTGCTCCTCCCCTCCCTGCATCTATCGCCTCCCTAACTTTCCCTCCCGGCTCCCTCCTCCCCGCTGCTTTCCCCTCTTCCCCGCCCCTCCCAGGTCCCCTCCCTTCTCCCCCACCTACCCGCTCCCTCTGGCCCTCTCCCTCCCCCCTACCTCTCTGTCCTTCTGCCCTTCCTTCCAGTGCTATCTCTTCAAACCACCCTGTCATGCCCCTACCCTCTTATCCACTTTCCACCGCCCTCCCTTCCTCGCCCTCCCCACTTGCTCCCTCTACCGCTTCTCCTCTTCGGGAATCTAGACCGCGTACCTACTTCGGCCCAGAAGCCTCTGCCCGGAAATTCAGGCTGCTGCACCCTGAGTTCATCTACTACCTAACCGAGAGGTATATAGAGGGGCCCCGACACCTCCTCTTCCCCACAGCCACGATTCTGCTCTCCAGGTCCTTGTAAAAATTCCATTTGCCACCTCTCTCCCTGGTCCCATTGCCCCCTGTACCACCTGGCTTTTCCCAGTTCCACGCCAGGACCTGGGGAATTGGGGGAAGTGGGTGGGAGAGGAGCCTCGAAGATGGGGTAGGGTGATCACACCCTACCAGGGTTGTGCCCCTGCCCCCAGCTGGGGCTCAGTCTGAGGGGCAGCTGGAGAGACCCACCCCCAGAGAAACCACAGCTCAGTCCTGGCCTGTGCCCGGGGGCTGCCGACTGATGCCCCCTGAACTCCGGAGCGACAGCGTCTCCCTACCCGAGGCTTTCACGATTGTCAGTCAGCAGGGGATGGGGGGAGGGCTGAAACCATTTCACAGCCAGCAGGGTCAGGCGTGACTTCCAGAAGGAACCCCTAGACAGGAAGCCAGGCTAAACGTCGGAAAGGCACTTACAGGAGGTCAGGGTGAGGCAAGGTTAACTCTGCCTTGGGCAAGAGGATAACACCATGGTTAAGACAGGAAGGGGTTAAGGGCCTCTAGACTGGAAGCTCCGAACCGGGCTACCAACTCTGCTATATTGCACTCTCCCAAGCGCTTAGTAACAGTTCTGCACACAACACTCAATGAATACAATTGAGAGGGACCCCCCTCCAGACGTTGGGGATTCATCAATCAGTGGATTTATTGACCACTTACTATGTGCGCAAAATACTCTTTGGAGAGCAAAATACTCTTAGGAGAACACAATGCGATACAGAGATAGAGGGTTGGTAGACAGGATCCCTGCCCTCAAGGATGTAGGGTCAGCCAGCCTGTAGGCCCCAGCTTTGTTTTGGATGCTTAGAGTAAGCGCTGAATAAATACGACTGATCGTTGATTCTTTAGTGGTGAGATATCAGAGCCCAGCCCAGAGCAATCTATAAACCCAGCTGTATTTATTGAACGCTTACTATGAGCAGAGCAGATACCAACCAGCCAGGTGGCGGAGGGCGCAAGCGTGGAAGACCACTTTTCCATCCCTCACCCCAGGATCCTGACTTGGATTCTCCGTCCCCTCAACACCTAGGTTCTTGAAATCGGAAATCCTCCACAGCCAGTTTGGACAGCTCTACATGCCCAGCACTGGAGCCCTCATGCTCCTGACTGCCCTGCACACCTGTGACCAGGTAAGGGGCCGGTGGGGGAGGGTGTCTTCTGGCCTCCCTGCCTCCCACCTTAGCAACCCAGGCCAATACGAGCGCTTCCTGGTAGGTCAGTCAGTCAGCGGTATTTGAGCGCTTACTCGGTGCAGAACACTGTACTAGGAACATGGGAGAGTACAGTAGCGTTAGTAGACTTGATCCCTACCCTCGAGTTTACAATCAAGAAGGGGAGGAAGTTGATAAACTACAGGTAAAGGGAATTTTAATAGCCAGGTCCCTAGTCTTTGTGACCCAGAGGAGTGGGGCGAGGAGAAGCAGCAGAGCCTAGTAGATAGCGCATGGACCTGGGACTCAGAGGACCTAATCCCAGCATCACCATTTGTCTGCTGGGTGACCCTGGGCAAATCACATCACTCTTCTGGGTCTGTTACCTCATCTGTAAAATTGGCATTAAGACTGTGAGCCCAATGTGGGACTGTGTCTAACCCGATTATCTTGAGTCTATCCCAGTGCGTAGTAAGCGCTTAACAAATACCACAGTCATCATTATTATTATTAAGCAGGGAAAGCTTCCTGGGATGGGATTTTGGGAGGGCTTTGACAATGAGGACAGCGGTGGTCTCTGCCGGGGGCAGGGGCAGGGGGGCAGGTTTCCTGCCACTCAGGGGGCCTCTCTGCCCTGTCGAGTGATGGAACTAATTGTTTTCACCACCTGGCCCAACTGCAGGTCAGTGCCTATGGGTTCATCACTGCCAACTACCGCCAGTTCTCTGACCATTACTATGAGCGTGTGAAGAAGCCCCTCGTGTTCTATGCCAACCACGACCTGCCCCTGGAAGCCAAACTGTGGAAGGGGCTGCACCAGGCCGGGATCATGCGGCTGTATCAGCGCTGACCCTCACCGCCCCCCCGACCCCAACCTCCCCACCGAGGAACGAGACAAAGATGAGAAGTCCAAACCAGAGCCCAGGCCAGTCCCGACACTCCTGGCACCCTGGACGGGGGCCAGGATCCCGGCCGTCTGAGGGGTGATCAAGGGACCTTCTTCCAGCGGGCAGCGGAGCATCCTGCCTGCCGCGAAGGAGGGGTGGATAGGACAAGTCTCCCGTCGAGGTGGGAGCCGGGACTGGCACCAGACTACCTTGAAGAGGGTGGCCAGTGGGCATCCCAGCTATGGCACCACTACAGGGCTAAAGGGGACCCCACAGTCCACAGACCTTGGCCAACTGAAGGAGGCTCCATCCAGTAAAGCAATAGCAGGGCCGGGAGACAACACGGATGGAGAGAAGCCAACTGCAGGTCACTTGCCCCTCCGGGAGGGCATAAGCAGCCATGGCCTAGCCCAGGCGCGGGGCACACAAAGGGCGGTATGTTGCAACCCGAGACTTTTTCCCACTCTGGATAATTGCATAAATGTTAAATGATCCTTTTCTTTGTCTTTTCTTGCAGTGGGGGGAAGACGGCAGGGTAGAAAGTGGAGGAAGGAAGGCTAAGGTGGGTGGAGTGTGAACGTGGGCCCTGTCCAAGCTCAGATGCAATTTCTTCAAAGGGGGTCGATTGCAGATGGGACTAATTGCCTGGCAAAGGGCCATTTGTGACACGGAGGGAGTGAGCAAGTCACATGTATCTGGAAGCTGACAGGCCCAAACACTCACTCTCTGCCTTTGGACTTGGGTGGCTGTGGGGAACCTAAAAAACCAAGACCACCCAACTCCCCTCGCCACCTTTTCCATTGGCCTGAATTGGGGATGGAGCGTGGCCTAGGTTCTAATCCCCACTCTGCTTTGTGACCTTGGCCAAGTCATTTAACTGTTCCTGTTAATCAGCAAAATGAGGATTCAGTCCTTGTTCCCCCTCCTAGACTGCCCCATGTGGGACCCGCTGATCTTGTATCTACTGCAGGGCTTATTCATTTGTTCATGTTTATTGAGTGCTTACTGTGTGCAGAGCAAGTCCAAACTGATGAACTTGTATATAGCTCAGCGCCTAATACAGGGCCTGGCCCATAGTCAGCACCTAATACCACAGGAAAAAAATGCAATTCCATGGAACACGGAATGGAACATGGATTGAATGGAACACTGACTCAAGACTCTTTGGTGCAGTAGTTTTTTATTGGGGGCGGTGGGGTGGAGTCAGACAGTGGTTGTGTTGTTCAAATAAAGTCTTTGGAAATTCTGGCACCAGTTGAAACCTTCAGTTCACTCATGATGAGTCAAACCTGGTTGAAGAGAAGAAAATGACACTTGTCAGACAGTGAAGAGGAAGCCAGCAGTGGCCAAAACTCAATTTTTCCCACTCCCGGCTGCAACAGGATAACAATAATAATCATGGCATTTGTTAAGCGCTTACTATGTACCAAGCACTGTACTAAACGATGCAAGGTAATCAGGTTGTCCCATGTGGGGATCACAGTCTTAATCCCCATTTTACAGATGAGGTAACTGAGGCACAGAGAATTGAAGTGACGTGTCTAAAGTCACAGCTGGTAAGCTGGCTTTAGAACCCACAACCTCTGACTCCAAAGCCCGTGTGCTTTCCACTAAGCCAGGATGTGGTCACTGCTTGCAAGCATGCAGGAAGGGGATGTACAAGCTACAACCACGACCTGAGCCACCACCATTGCCCCAAAAATCAACCCGTTTGTCCTTCGCATCTTCCCAGATGCAGACCCCAATCCCTCACCAATGCCAATCGTGATGGCATGGCCTGCCCAGGGGGAAGAAGAGCCCAGCCTGAACCAGATCTGGCCAACCCGTCCTCTCCACAAGCCCAGCCAAATCTCAGGCTGGGTTTTCTCCTTCACAGCTGAGCTCAGACAGGCATCGTTGGCTGCTTGGCTCTGGGCTGATGGGGAAATCCCATCTGCTCGAAACACAGCCGTCTCACTGTGAGATTTCGGCTGCTCGCGTGAGTGCTGGTTGACACGGTCCTTACCCGCTTCCCTGGCATCTGCCTGCTGGCCACCCCGGGTCATCAGAGGAATCTCAGAACCGGATCCATCGGCCCTCGTCTTCCTGCACGCAGCACCCTGGGGGAGACGCCACGGAGGGACAGGTAAAGCCCAGCTGGCCAGAGGCCTCTACCCCTCTTCGATTCGCTCCCAGCTGCTGGGAGAGCTTTAAGTTCAGCAAGTCTGATCTCCACAGGGGGAGGAACATTCCTCTTCAGACAGGGATAACTCAGTAGCATCATCACCTCAGCTCTCCCTTGACCTGGCCTCTTAGAACAGCACTCTGCACACGGCAGGGCTCAAACACCTCTAATTCAGTGATTGATTGATTGACTGTTAACTAGCCCTAAAAGGGGTGCGTTCAATGCTCCCCACTGCAGACCCAGAGCATCTTTTGGCTTTTCCGGGTACAAGTCAAGACCATCCTTGGCTGGTAAAACTCCCCCTTTTAGACTGTGAGCCCACTGTTGGGTAGGGACTGTCTCTATATGTTGCCAATTTGTACTTCCCAAGTGCTTAGTACAGTGTTCTGCACATAGTAAGCACTCAATAAATACGATTGATGATGATGGTATGTAGGCCTTCGGATACCATCAGATACCCCACTTTAATGGTATCTGTTAGGTGCACTCCCAGGCCCGGGCTTCTCCACTAGGCCTTGCCATGTTCCCTTGGCCCGTGCCCCCCAGTTTACTGTCCATCACATGGCACAAGCAGACCCTCTCACCCACATGCCCGACCCACTGAAAGGCTCCTTACCAACCAGAGGGGTGTACTTCCACACACTCTAGCCAGCACCTCAAGGCTCTCGGGAATGCGAGGATGACATTCTCATCTGCTGTCTCTTGTCCAGGTCCAGGAGCAGGCGTTACACCCTGGGAATTTCAGAGATGCCCACTCATGAGAATCCCCCCTTCCCAACTGACAGGCAATAAAGAGGCTTTGTGCTGGCAACTCTGCAGAGCGGAGCCTCAGGAAGTCAAAATTCCACAAAGGATTTCGTTCAGACAGGGATAACTTTTACTCATCACTAGCTCGCTCTTCCGATTTAACTCCACCCAAGGGTGGTTCAGCCGGGGCTGGATTCCGTACATCACTTCCAACACCCATGGCACGTGCCATGACTAGCACAGCGACACAAGGTGACTGCAGAATACACTAACACATGGGATTGCTCCCTTTAAACTGCTTTTCAGCAGTGAAAACGGGAGAAATCCGGGCATTCACTAGGTGCTTACTACGTGTCAAGTACTGTGCAAGGAGCTGGAGGTGGGCACCATCTGGAGAACGGGTACTTCTCCCATTCTTACTACTCAATTCCCATTTTACAGATGAAGAAACCGGCACAGAACTTAGGTGAACTGCCTTAGCCTCCTGATCCACATTTTTGTGGCGGGATTTCATGGTGGTTTAAGGGCAGTTTGCTGACCGATGGCATGCAGGCAACCTCCCCCATTCCCAGACCCAAATCACCCCCCTACATTACTTACTTTTTTCAGCCCGGGAGCTGGAGGGTCGGGTCCACGACCCCCAGGAGTCGCGATCCGGCTCGGCTCACCCCCATTTCCCGCGTGCGTGAATAGTCACCCTGGGAAAAAGGATAATTCGATATCTATTAAGTGCTTCCTGGGTGCTGAACGCGGGAGTGGAACCGAGATCAACCCATCAGTGATTTTACTGAGAGCTTACTCTGTGCAGACCACTATAATACACGCTTGGGAGTCCACCACAACAGTAGGTAGACATGCTGCCATCCACAATAAACTTAAAGAGTTTAGAAGGGGGAGACGGACACTAATATGAATAATCAGACATATTTCCTGATAACCGGATCAGATACATCACGGAGCTCGCAGGCCAAAAGGGAGAACAAGGACTTCATCCTCTTTTTCCAGATGGGGAAATCGAGGGATTAAGACTTTGAGCCTCACGTGGGACAACCTGATCACCTTGTAACCTCCCCAGCGCTTAGAACAGTGCTTTGCACACCATAATAATGACATTTGTTAAGCGCTTACTATATGCCAAGCACTGGGGTAGATACGAGGTAATCAGGTTGTCCCACGTGGGGCTCAGTCTTCATCCCCATTTTACAGATGAGGGAACTGAGGCCCAGAAGTGAAGTTCCTTGCCCATACTATGTGCAAAGCACTGTTCTAAGCGCTGGGGCGGATACAAGGCGATCAGATTGTCCCACGTGGGGCTCAGTCTTCATCCCCATTTTACAAATGAGGGAACTGAGGCCCAGAGAAGTTAAATGACTTGCCCATACTATGTGCAAAACACTGTTCTAATGGCTGGGGCGGATACAAGGTGATCAGATTGTCCCACGTGGGGTTGAGTCTTCATCTCCAATTTACAGATGAGGTAACTGAGGCACAGAGAAGTGAAGTGACTTGCCCAGTCACACAGCACAAATAATAATGGCATTTATTAAGCGCTCACTATGTGCAAAGCACTGTTCTAAGCGCTGGGGGGATACAAGTTGATCAGGTTGTCCCATGGGGGGGCTCCCAGTCCTTCATCCCCATGTTACAGATGAGGGAACTGAGGCCCGGAGAAGTGAAGTGACTTACCCAAAGTCACACAGATGACAACTGGCGGAGCTGGGATTTGAAGCCATGACCTCTGACTCCAAAGCCCGGCCTCTTTCCACTGAGCCATGCTGCTTATGCAATCGTTCTTGTTATTATTAGAAGTAGCATGGCCGGAATCCCCGAAGTCGCCGAGAGGGTGGGGATTGGAAGCCAGGCCTCGGGACCCCCAGGCACGGTCCCTCCCCTCGGGGTCCTCATTCATTCATTCACCTATTCATTAATTCATTCAATCGTATTTATTGAGCGCGTACTGTGTGCAGAGCACTGGACTAAGCGCTTGGGAAATACAAGTTGGCAACATCTAGAGACGGTCCCTACCCAACAGCGGGCTCACAGTCTGGAATCAATCAACCAATCAATCAATCGTATTATTGAGCGCTTACTGTGTACAGAGCACTGTACTAAGTACAAGTTGGCAACATATAGAGACAGTCCCTACCCAACAGCAGGCTCACAGTCTAGAAGGGGGAGACAGCCAACAAAACCAAACATATTAACAAAATAAAATAAATAGAATAAATAAGTACAAGTAAAATAAATAAGTAAATAGAGTAATAAATACGTGCAAACATATATACAGGTGCTGTGGGGAGGGGAAGGAGGTAATGTAGGGGGGAATGGGATACTCCTCACCATGCCCATGTCGGCGGGCTCCGCGCTGAAAGGCCGCATGGCGCCGCCCGCGCGCCGAGTCTTTCCGGTCAGTCTCGCGCCAACTCTCGCGAGACTCCGCCAGGGCTTCTGGGAAATGTAGTTCGAAGCCGTCCCCAGGCCAGGCGGGCCCCCTGTAGGCTTCACCGTCAAGCCATCAGTCGTTCATTCAATCAATCAATCAATCAATCAATCGTATTTATTGAGCGCTTACTATGTGCAGAGCACTGTACTAAGCGCTTGGGAAGTACAAATTGGCATCACATAGAGACAGTCCCTACCCAACAGTGGGCTCACAGTCTAAAAGGGGGAGACAGAGAACAGAACCAAACATACCAACAAAATAAAATAAGTAGGATAGAAATGTACAAGTAAAATAAATAAATAGAGTAAATCCAATCGTTTGTATTCATTCATTCACTCACTCAACCGTATTTATTGAGCGTGTATTGTGTGTATGTTTTTTACATATTATTTTTTACATATTATTTATTATTATATTTTTACATATTTATTATTTTTACATATTTATTACTCTATTTATTTATTTATTTTACTTGTACATTTCTATCCTATTTATTTTATTTTGTTGGTATGTTTGGTTCTGTTCTCTGTCTCCCCCTTTTAGACTGTGAGCCCACTGTTGGGTAGGGACTGTCTCTATGTGTTGCCAATTTGTACTTCCCAAGCGCTTAGTACAGTGCTCTGCACATAGTAAGCGCTCAATAAATACGATTGATGATGATGATGATGATGATGATGTATGTGTGTATACACCTATACATACATATATATACCTATACATATATATATTTATATACATACATATACATATATGTTGCCAATTTGTACTTCCCAAGCGCTTAGTACAGTGCTCTACACATAGCAAGCGCTCAATAAATACGATTGATGATGATGATATATACGTGGCTCATTGGAAAGGGCATGGGCTTTGGAGTCAGAGATCATGGGTTCAAATCCCGGCTCTTGCTTAATAAATACGCACCACAGGACTGTGCTAAGAGCTTGGAAGATGCAGTATAATCCTCTGTGCCTCAGTTATCTCTCATCTGTAAAATGGGGATTAAAGTTGTGAGCCCCACATGGGACAACCTGATTACCCTGCATCTACCCCAGCGCTTAGAACAGTGCTTGGCACATAGTGAGCCCTGAAGAAATACCATCTATTTTATATAAGAGCAAGTATCTGCGCCCGGGGGTTCAGAGGCAGTAGTGGGAGGAAGGACAGCTTTATGAACGCTCGGCGCTCGTTAGGGGAAACCTGGCTTCTTTTTCCGATCCTGCTTCATTACCGCAGGACGCCACGAGGGGACGCCTGTGGCTCACAGATGGGGCCGTCCTAGTGGCGCCCCGTGACCTCACCTGCCGGCTGGCGCTGGGGGGCGCTGCGCTACACCGCCCTGCCCTGCCCTTCAGCCACCGGCCTCTGATATTTCTATATCTATATCTATATCATCATCTATATCTAGCTCTATCTCTCTATCTCTATATCTATATAGATAAATTCCATAAATTCCCATATCTATAGAGATATAGATATAGATAGATATTATAATATATAATATAATATATTCTATATTATATAGTATAATATATTGTGTTATATGTTATATATTTATTATATTATATTATATTATGTTATGTTATGTTATATTACGCATATAATATGGAATATACCATACTGTATATTATATTATATTATATTATATTATATTATATTATATTATATTATATATGTTGCATTATATATTATATATGATATGTTATATAATATATTATATATTCTATATTATGTCTATGATATCATATACAATGTATATGATATAATATGTAATATATTCGTGTACATATAATGTATGTATATGAATATACATACATATGTATATTCATTCATTCAATCGTATTTATTGAGTACTTACTGTGTGCAGAGCACTGTACTGAGCGCTTGGGAAGTACAAGTTGGCAACATATACAGGCGGTCCCTACCCAACAGTGGGCTCGCAGTCTAGAAGGGGGAATAATAACGGCATTTATTAAGCGCTTACTATGTGCCAAGCACTGTTCTAAGCGCTGGGGAGGTTGCAAGGTGATCAGGTTGTCCCACGGGGGGGGCTCACAGTCTTCATCCCCATTTTGCAGGTGAGGTAACTGAGGCACAGAGAAGTGAAGTGACTTGCCCAAAGTCACACAGCTGATAATTGGTGGGGCTGGGATTTGAACCCAGGATCTCTGACTCCAAAGCCCGTGCCCTTTCCAATGAGCCACGTATATATGTATAAGTATGTATGTATGTATACGTATATATATATATATGTATAGGTATATATATATATGTATGTATAGGTATATACACACATACACACACACACCCCTGTCCCCCTACGCCCCTCCCCATCCACGTGCTTCTCCACGTGCTCATTTCCTTTCCTCCCTCACCTTCCCTCCGCCACAGACACACACACACAGCTGTTCCTCATCCATGTGCCTCGTTCCCCTCCTTCCTAAACCTTCCTCCCATCACCTGCCTCTCCTCTGCGTGCCTCTCCTTCCCAGGCCTCCAGGAGATTGCCAAGCTTCAAGGAGATGTAGGCTTTGGTAAGCTGACAACAGCCTCCCAAGAAAGAGCCCCCTGCTTCTTCATTTTGGCAACTCCTTCTCCAGCAAAGAAGGTATGTCTTCTTTCTTCCCCTATGCCTGTCCACCCAAGTAGCAGCCACCTGAGCACTCTCTCTCTCTCTCACACACACACTCACACATACAGTGAGCCTTTCAAGACAGAGTCCATGCCTAATTCCCATCTGTGTACTCCTCAGCGTTTAGTACAGTACTCTGCATCCAGTAAGTGCTTCACAAATGCAATTACTATTTCAATTACTACTACACTCACACCTCACACACTACACACCACACACACATTAGCACCTTGTAATCCAAGCCCTTATCCTATCCCACCTTGACTACTGTATCATCCTCCTTCCTTGCCTCCCTCCCTCTTGCCTTCCCCCATTCCAGTCCATACTTCACTCTGATGGCCAGATCACTTTTCTACTAAAACGTTCAGGCCATGTTTCCCCATTCCTCAAGAACCTGCAGTAGTTGTCCAGCCATCTCTGCATCAAACAGAAACTCCTTACCATCAACTTTAAGGCAATCAATCGTCTTGCCCCCTCCTACCTCACCTTATTACTCCCCAACAATAATAATAATAATAATAGTGGCATTTATTAAGCACTTACTATGTGCAAAGCACTGTTCTAATCACTGGGGAGGTTACAAGGTGATCAGGTTGTCCCACGGGGGATCACAATCTTAATCCCCATTTTACAGATGAGGTAACTGAGGCACAGAGAAGTTAAGTGGCTTGCTCAAAGTCACACAGCTGACAATTGGCGGAGCTAGGATTCGAACCCATGAACTCTGACTCCAAAGCCCGGGCTTTTTCCACTGAGCCACTCTGCTTCCCCAACTACAACCTAGGCCACACACTTTGCTCTTCCAATGCCAATCTACTCACTGTACTTCGATCTCATCTATCTTGCTGCCACCCTCTCATCCACATCCCGCCACTGGCCTGAACTCCCTCCCTCTTCTTAAATGACAGATGATTACTCGTCTCCACTTTCAAAGCCTTATTGAAGGCACATCTCCAAGAGGCCTTCCCTGACTAAGCCCTCTTTTCCTTTTCTTCCATTCCCTTCTCCGTCGTCCTGACTTGCTCCCTTTATTCACCCCCCCCCAACTCCACAACACTTGTGTCCGTTTCCATAATTGATTTATTTTAGATCTTAAGCTTGTTGTGTGCAGGGAATGTGTCTTTTATATAGTTGTACTCTCCCAAGTGCTTAGTCCAGTGCTCTGCACACAGTAAGCACTCAATAAATACGACTGATTTGATTGTATCTTGGCCCCTATTGTAGACTGCCCAGGTCCTCCTTCCTTAGGCTAAGTGGAAGGTCCAGATTTTTGCTCCTTGGTGGCTGGTGGCTAGTTACACCTTTGGCTTGACACCTGGTTTCTCAAGCACATCTGAAAATCAATCGTGGTTAATGAGAGCTTACTCTATGCTGAGCCCTGTACTAAGCCTTGGAGAATACAATACAACAGAATTAGCAGACGCAGAATTAGCAGATGAGTCCTCTAGAAATAAATCAGGGAAGGCCTCCTAATCTCC
Organism: Tachyglossus aculeatus; assembly: GCF_015852505.1. Classification (NCBI taxonomy): domain Eukaryota; kingdom Metazoa; phylum Chordata; class Mammalia; order Monotremata; family Tachyglossidae; genus Tachyglossus; species Tachyglossus aculeatus. The sequence goes on along the minus strand of NW_024044839.1, from coordinate 1,435,640 downwards.
CCTCCCATTAACAAATACCACAATTATTATTTTATCCAACCCAAGCCAAATTTATGGCCAACTTCCTTTCGTGTCCTCTAAGCCCTTAAATTCCCATAAACGCAAAGCTTGGAGATATATATATATATATTATAGGCTGCATTACAGTCTGTACTCTGAAAGGTAACTGTAGACAGGGATTGTGTCCAACCTGAGTATCTTGTCTCTACCCCAGCCTTAGTACAGTGCCTGGCACATAGTAAATGCTTAATTATCAGTATTATTGTTTTTATCAATACTAATAAGGTGCAGTGCCTGGGTAGGTTTAGGGTTAGATATGTGTTGGATACCCAAGAGCCCAGGATGGTCTCCCCCTATCAATCAATCATATTTATTGAGCGCTTACTGTGTGCAGAGCACTGTACTAAGCGCTTGGGAAGTACAAGTTGGCAACATATAGAGACAGTCCCTACCCAACAGTGGGCTCACAGTCTAGAAGGGGGAGACAGAGAACAAAACCAAACATATTAAAATAAAATAAATAGAATAGATATGAACAAGTAAAATAAATAGAGTAATAAATATGTATAAACATATATACATATATACAGGTGCTGTGGGGAAGGGAAGGAGGTAAGGCAGGGGGGATGGAGAAGGGGAGGAGGGGGAGAGGAAAGAGGGGGCTCCCCTACTGCAGACTTAATAAGGACAGGAGGAGTGGAGGCAGGAGACCCCAGGTCCTGGGGGTCAGAGGTTCTAATTCCAGCTCTGCCACATGTCTGCTGTATGATCTTGGGCAAGTCACTCCACCTCTCCGGGCCTCAGTTCCCTCATCTGTAAAATGGGGATTAAGACTAGGAGCCCCAAGTGGGACAGGGACTATGTCCAACCTGATTACCTTGTGCCTACTCCCAGCACTTAGAACAGTGCTTGGCACGTAGAAGCGCTTAAACGCCACAATTATCACGATCATCATGATCATCTTTACCTACATCTCAGTCCTGCATACCGTCGCCTGCTTCCCTTCTCTGCCTGAATGCAAATCTCCGGGGCTTCTGGTAGGGGGCCTGAGTGACAGTCAGAAGGCTGTCGGAGATGCGGTGGGAGTCAGGGCAGCGGCTGGGAGCCTGCTGAATCCCCGGCTGCTCTCTGTCTCTCCTAGAGCTGGGAACCTGACTGGGGAGCTAATGATGAGCCACGCGGGGCGGAGGGGGAGAGAGGCTGCTAATAGTGGTGGTCCTCGTGGTAGCGACCGTCACGGTAGCAACAGCAGCAGCTATAGCGGCCTTCCTCTGGGAACTGCTTCCAGGCCCTGAGACAGAGATGGTGACTCCTCACCCTAACCCTCGGTGACCTGCTCCCCCCTCCCCCATAGGCTGACCCATATCTGTACATATTTATTACTCTATTTATTTATTTATTTTACTTGTACGTATCTATTCTATTTTATTTTGTTAGTATGTTTGGTTTTGTTCTCTGTCTCCCCCTTTTAGACTGTGAGCCCACTGTTGGGTAGGGACTGTCTCTATACGTTGCCAACTTGTACTTCCCAAGTGCTTAATATAGTGCTCAGCACACAGTAAGCGCTCAATAAATACGATTGATTGATCTGGGGGTGGGATACCCCTGGAGGCCTTTAGATACACAATCGGTGCACACGTGTGTGACAATACTAAGCACTGTGGTGTTTATTAAGCACTTGGGAAGAAACAGGAAAATCAGGTGAGACACAGTCCCTGTGCCCGGGACTGTTGGGTAGGGACTGTCTCTATATGTTGCCAATTTGTACTTCCCAAGCGCTTAGTACAGTGCTCTGCACATAGTAAGCGCTCAATAAATATGGTTGATGATGATGATGATGACTGGAGCTATCTAAGAGGGAGAGAGCAGGGAGTCTTCTCCCCTTTTTACAGATGGGGACACTGAGGCCCAAAGAGTCCAAGTGACTTGCTAGGGAAGCAGCCTGGCAGAGTGGATGGAGCATAGGCCTGGAGTTAGAAAGCCATGGTTTCTAATCCCGGATCTGCCACATTCGGCTGTGTGGCCTTGGGCAAGTCACTTTACTTCTTTGGGCCTCAGTTACTTCATCTGTAAAATGGAGATTAAGACTGTGAGCCCCATGCCGGACAGGGACTGTGTCCAACCTGATTTGCTCTTATCCACCCCAGCGTTTAGTATGGTTCCTGGCCCATAGTAAAGGATTAACAAATACCATAATTATTGTTAAAGGTCACCCATTAGAGAGATCACATTAGAACTCAGCCCTCAAGGAGTTTACCATCTAGCATAGGAGGATGTAATCAATAAATACTTACGGAGCCCATTCCTGCACACTTAGACTATAGACTGAAAACTTATGGGCAGGGAATGTATCCGCTAACTCTTTATTGGACTCTCCCAAGCACTTAGTAGAGTGTTCTGCGTGCAATAAGTGCTCAGTAAATAGGATTGAGTGCTTGACTGACTTCCCAAACTCACTCCAGCCCCCAAAGAGTTCATAGGTGGGAACTGGAGAAGTGTCCCCATTTCCTCTGCCTGGTAGAGGAGGGGGAGAGGAGGAGATGGAGGCCTCTGGAGCCGGGTGATGGGGAAGGTGATGGAGCCAGAGGGACCAGGCCTGAGAGATGGGAGGGAGGGAGGGAGGGAGGAAGATTCCTTTTGAAGATTAATGGCTTTGAGAAAGATAGGAGCAGCTGCCGGAGCCTGAATCTCGGAGAGCAGGAGCGGAAATTAGCTTTTATCTCTTCCCGGGGCCAGGCAGGATTGTGCAGAGAAATGGCAAAGCAGCTGGAGACCAGAGAGGCAATCAGCGATTGCCAAAAAAAGTGTCTTCTCCCCACCAAATCCCCCATGCTTCTATCCGATTTAAACACACTTCCACAATAATAATTGCGGTGTTTGTTAGATGCTTACTATGTGCAAACTCTGTACTAAGCACTGGGGTAGATATAAGAACATCAGGTCCCAGATGGGGCTCACAGACTAAGAGGGAGATGAGGTATGGAATCCCCATTTTGCAGATTAAGGAACTGAGGCCCGGAGAAATGAAGTGACTTGCCCAAGGTCACACAGCAGATAAGAGGTGGACCTGGGATTAGAATTCAGGACCTCTGACTTCCGGGCCTGGGCTATTTCCACTAGGGCACGCTGCTTCTTACATGCACGTATGTCCCCAATCAATCAATCAATCAATCGTATTTATTGAGCACTTACTGTGTGCAGAGCACTGTACTAAGTGCTTGGGAAGTACAAGTTGGCAACATATAGAGACGGTCCCTACCCAACAGTGGGCTCACAGTCTAAAAGGGGGAGACGGAGAACAAAACCAAACATACTACCAAAATAAAATAAATAGAATAGATATGTACAAGTAAAATAAATAGAGTAATAAATATGTACAAACATATACACACACGCAGTCTCAGGCAGGCACTCATGTCTGGGCTCCCCTGGTGCGTCTAACAGACAATTCCAGCCAGGGGACTGGGGAGTAAGCTCTTTATGGGCAGGGGATATGTCAGTTATATTGTTGTATTATCCTCTCCCAAACACTTAGTACAGTGTGCTGCACACAGCAAGTGCCAAATGAATATGATTGACCGAGCGAATGTGGTGAGAAAAAAGACGCTGAAGAGACTGAAACCACTGAGCCCAAAACCTCTGGTGACCCAAATTTGAACTTTACTATTGCCCCACAAAGCAATTCAAGACATCCAAATATATAGGTAGCCCCGACCCCCCGTGACAGATGGTGAAATATCTTCGCAAGGGTGGTAACCACTCAGTATGAGTGGTCCCACGGGGAAAGAGACGTCTTCCCGGCCCCTCTGGAGGGTCTCTGGGCGGGTGGTCCATATCGGGTCTAAGCCCTAGGAGAGCTAACTATCAATCAATCGTATTTATTGAGCGCTTACTGTGTGCAGAGCACTGTACTAAGCGCTTGGGAAGTACAAGTTGGCAACATAGTCACTAATTAGTCACATCCCCAAAGCCTCCCCCCCCCACCCAGAGTGATGGAGCTGTTGCCCCTTCGGGTGAGCCCTACATGACTCACAGGGGGTAGTCCTAGAGAGCTAAACAGGGCAGTTGTGAGTGTCTCCCCTTGGTCTGAAGCAGCGCCGAATTCAGGACTGGCCCCCAGCGTGGTGGCGGGGAGGGGCCGAGCGTGGGGTTCTTCTGCCTCCAGGAGCTCTCCATCACGGGGCGTCCAGAAGCCCTGGGCTCAGGAAGGGAGTCATCCGGGTCTTGAGCTGAAACATAAAGTCAGCAGAGATCAAGGCCTTCACCACGCTCAAGGACTGAAGTCTGACAGACAGGCCTGGTGGAGAACGCAGAAACAGGTAGGCCCTATCTTTCAGAGAAGCAGTGTGACCCATTGGGAAAAGCCCCACCTTAGGAATCAGAGGACCTGGGTTCTAGTCCTCGCTTCACCCCCTGTCTGCTTGTGTGACCTTGGCCAGGGTTGCTTAACTTTTTTTTTTTTTGATGGCATTTGTTAAGCGTGTGCAAAGCACTGTTCTAAGCACTGGGCACTGTAACTTCGCTCTGCCTCAGTTCCTCTTCTGCAAAATGAGGATTTGATCCCTGTTCTCCCTCCTACTTAAGACTGTGAACCCCATGTGGGATCTGATGATAATAATAATAATAATGGCATTTATTAAGCGCTTACTATGTGCAAAGCACTGTTCTAAGCGCTGGAAAGGTTACAAGGTGATCAGGTTGTCCCACAGGGGGCTCACAGTCTTCATCCCCATTTGACAGATGAGGTCACTGAGGCACAGAGAAGTTAAGTGACTTCCCCAAAGTCACACAGCTGACAGTTGGCAGAGCCGGGATTTGAACCCATGACCTCTGACTCCAAAGCCTGGGCTCTTTTCATTGAGCCATGCTGTTTCTCTTATATCTACTACCCCAGCACTTTAAACAGGGCTTGACACAGAGTAAGTACTTAACTGATATCACAATTATTCTGATTGTTATTCTTCTAGGAATGGCTTATCTGAAAGCTCCTTAGTGGTAGGGATCACATTTTCTACATCTCTTATAGTCTTCCGAGTGCTTAACACAGTATCTTGAATGCAGTAGATGCCCAATAAATACCAGGGACTGGTTAAATGGAGACGACCCTGGGTGGCGGGAGGGGGGAAGGCCCAGAGCCGCCTGGGATCCCTGCACCTGCAACTCCTGCCACTCCTCCTCCCTTGGAGGCAGAGAAGGGAGAGCAGGCCTCTGGACACTAAGCAGGCCTGATCTCCAGGCAGGCAGGAGCAGGGAGGTCAATCAATCAATCAATCATCAATCGTATTTATTGAGCGCTTACTGTGTGCAGAGCACTGTACTAAGCGCTTAGGAAGTACAAGTTGGCAACATGTAGAGACAGTCCCTACCCAACAGTGGGCTCACAGTCTAAAAGGGGGAGACAGAGAACAAAACCAAAGATATAAAACCAAAACCAAAGGTCCATGGGAAATCAAGAGCGGAAGATGCAGGGTGGATAGGGCTTCTCTTAGCAGCTGCTGGCCCACCTGACTGATATGCCCCAGCCAAAACCTGCCCGTTCAGGGCCCAGAGGCAATCAGCAGCTGGTCATTCAGGGCTGAGAAACACACACATGGGTATACATGTCTAAATACAGTCGATAAATATGATTGATACACACTTGCGCACCTAGAATAAATTCCAACACTCTCTGTCCAGCAGAGGTAACAATAATTGTGGTATTTGTTAAGCACTTACTATGTCTCAAGCACTGGGGTAGATGCAAGATAATCAGGCCGGACAGTCCCTGTCCCACAAGGGGCTGAGAGTCTAAGTAGGAGGGAGAACAGGGATTGAGTCCTTGTTTTATAGGTGAGAAAATTGCGGCCCAGAGAAATGACTTCCCCAAGAACCCACAGCTGAACCGGAATTAGAATCCAGGTCCCCTGACTCTCTGTAGTCTTTCAATCAATCAATCAATCGTATTTATTGAGCGCTTACTGTGTGCAGAGCACTGTACTAAGCGCTTGGGAAGTACAAGTTGGCAACATAAGTGCTTGTTATGCACTTATGCACGTCGGCTAGGCCACGTCGCTCCTCTAGGTCCCGGGTAAATAGCCCCCCAAGGAATCTGGGGGTGCCCGATGCCCCTCCTGGGAAGAGGTGGCACTGGGCCAACACTTGTGTGAGCCCCATGTGGGACAACCTGATGACCTTGTATCTGTCCCAGGGCCTAGAACAGTGCTTGGCACATAGCAGCGTGGTTCAGTGGAAAGAGCCCGGGCTTTGGAGTCAGAGGTCATGGGTTTGAATCCTGTCTCCACCAATTGTCAGCTGTGTGACTTTGGGCAAGTCACTTCACTTCTCTGGGCCTCAGTTACCTCATCTGTAAAATGGGGATGAAGACTGTGAGCCCCACGTGGGACAACCTGATCACCTTGTAACCTCCCCAGTGCTTAGAACAGTGCTTTGCACATAGTAAGCGCTTAACAAATGCCATCATCATCATCATTTGGAGTCAGAGGTCACGGGTTCAAATCCTGCCTCTGCCAATTGTCAGCTGTGTGACTTTGGGCAAGTCACTTCACTTCTCTGTGCCTCAGTTCCCTCATCGGTAAAATGGGGATGAAGACTGTGAGCACCCCCCCCCCCCCCCGTGGGACAACCCGGTCACCTTGTAACCTCCCCAGCGCTTAGAACAGTGCTTTTCACATAGTATGTGCTTAATAAATGCCATTATTATTATTATTATCATTATTATAACCTGATCACCTTGTAACCTCCCCAGCACTTAGAACAGTGCTTTGCACATAGTAAGCGCTTAACAAATGCCATCATCATCATCGTTTGGAGTCAGAGGTCATGGGTTCAAATCCTGCGTCTGCCAATTGTCCGCTGTATGACTTTGGGCAAGTCACTTCACTTCTCTGTGCCTCAGTCCCCTCATCAGTAAAATGGGGATGAAGACTGTGAGCCCCCCCCCCCCACCGTGGGATAACCTGGTCACCTTGTAACCTCCCCAGCGCTTAGAAGAGTGCTTTGCACATAGTAAGCGCCTAATCATTATTATTAGCAGATACCATAAGTACTGTTGTTCTTATCGCTGACCCCCGGGGAGGCTCGGCCAATGGGTGTGCGCGGTGAGGATGTCATGGCCCTCCAGCTGCTCCTGTTGGGGGCGAGGCAGCAAATCCTCCTCCTCCAGGCAGGCGGCCGGGAGCTCATCCACCGGGATGCTTCGGCCCTGTCTCCGACCCTCCGTCCTCCTCTTCCTCCTCCTCCTCCTCCTGTCCCTGGGGCTGCCTAAGGAGGGAACGGGCAGGGTCGGCCTCCTCCCCCGGACACTCGGGCGGACCGGGGTCCGGGAGGAGCAGCTCGGCTCGGCGGGAGCAGGGGGGATGTGCTCGCGCTTGACCGAGGGTCAGGGGGCGGCCCGGACCTCGGAGGACCCCCGGCCGGGCCCATGTTATCCATTCATTTATTCAGTCGTATTTATTGAGAGCTTACTGTGTGCAGAGCACTGGACTAAGCGCTTGGGAAATACAAGTTGGCAACATCTAGAGACAGTCCCTACCCAACAGTGGGCTCACAGTCTAGAAGTCTGTTATCCACCTCAGTGCTTAGACTGTGAGCCCACTGTTGGGTAGGAACCGCCTCTATATGTTGCCAACTTGGACTTCCCAAGTGCTTGGTACAGTGCTCTGCACACAGTAAGTGCTCAATAAATACGATTGAATGAATGAATGAATGAGTACAATGCCTGGGACATAGTAAGCGCTTAACAAATACCATAATTATTAATTCCCTTCAAAGCCCTACTGAGAGCTCACCTCCTCCAGGAGGCCTTCCCAGACTGAGCCCCCTCCTTCCTCTCCCCCTCCCGCCCGCCTTACCTTCTTCCCCTCCCCACAGCATTCATTCATTCATTCAATTGTATTTACTGAGCGCTTACTGTGTGCAGAGCACTGTACTAAGCGCTTGGGAAGTCCAAGTTGGCAACATATAGAGACGGTCCCTACCCAACAGCAGGCTCACAGTCTAGAAGGGGGAGACAGACAAAAAAATAAATTAACAAAATAAAATAAATATAATAAATATGTACAAATAAAATAGAGTAATAAATACATACAAACATATATACGTATATACAGGTGCTGTGGGGAGGGGAAGGAGGTAAGGCGAGGGGGAGGAGGGGGAGAGGAAGGAGGGGGGCATATATACAGCACCTGTATATATGTGTATATGTTTGTACGTATTTATTACTCTATTTTACTTGTACATATTCTATTTAATTTTGTTAATATGTTTTGCTTTGCCGTCCTTCTCCCCCTTCTAGACTGTGAGCCCACTGTTGGGTAGGGACCGTCTCTAGATGTTGCCAACTTGTACTTCCCAAGCGTTTAGTACAGTGCTCTGCACACAGTACGTGCTCAATAAACACGATTGAATGAATGAATGAATGAATTATCATGATTACTAACCACTGGGGTGGAGACTGTAAGCTCATTGTGGGCAGGAACCACCTGTCTACATGTTTTGTTGTCCGTCTCCCCCTTCTAGACTGTGAGCCCGTTGTTGGGTAGTGACCGTCTCTGTTGCCGACTTGGACTTCCCAAGCGCTTAGTACAGTGCTCTGCACACAGTAAGCGCTCAATAAATACGATTGAATGAATGAATCAATCAATCAATCAACTCGGGCCGGAGGTCAGAAAAGCGGAGGGATCTCCTCCCATCCCCCTTGCCTCCGAATGCTTCTCTAAAGTCCCCACCACTACCCCAAACGGTCCCCATCACCCCTCTCCCCAAGATCCCTTCACCCTAGATGCCCCCCAAAGCCCCTACCATTCCACACCGCCTCCCCAAGCCATCATCCAAGCGCTTAGTACAGTGCTCTGCACACAGTAAGCGCTCAATAAATGCGATTGATTGATTGATTGATCCATCCCTTCTCACCACCTCCCCAAGCCCCCAATCACTGCCATCTCCTTATTACCATCCCCATCCCCTCCCACTGCCTCCCCAAGCCCCTTATCACCGTCCCCATCCCCTCCCCAAGCCCCTTATTCATTCATTCAATCGTATTTATTGAGCCTTTACTGTGTGCAGAGCACTATACTAAGCGCTTGGGAAGTACAAGTCGGCAACATATAGAGACAGTCCCTACCCAACAACGGGCTCACAGTCTAGAAGGGGGAGACAGACAGCAAAACAAAACATGTGGGCAGTTGTCAAGTCTTCAGAATAGAAATAAAGCTAGATACACGCCATTAACAAAATAAATAGAATAGTAAATATGTAGAAGTAAAATAAATAGAGTAATAAATCTGTACAAACATATATACAGGTGCTGTGGGGAGGGGAAGGAGGTGGGGGATGGGGAGGAGGAGAGGAAAAAGGGGGCTCAGGCTGGGAAGGCCTCACCCCCATCCCCTACCCAAGCCCCTTATCACTTCCCCACCCCCCTCCGAAGCCCCTTCATTCATTTAATCGTATTTATTGAGCGCTTACTGTGTGCAGAGCACTGTACTAAACGCTTGGGAAGTACAATCAATCAATCAATCAATCGTATTCATTGAGCGCTTACTGTGTGCAGAGCACTGTACTAAGCGCTTGGGAAGTACAAGTTGGCAACACATAGAGAAAGTCCCTACCCAACAGTGGGCAAACATATTAACAAAATAAAATAAATAGAATAGATCAATCAATCAATCGTATTTATTGAGCGCTTACTGTGTGCAGAGCACTGTACTAAGCGCTTGGGAAGTACAAGTTGGCAACACAGAGACAGTCCCTACCCAACAGCGGGCTCACAGTCCAGAAGGGGGAGACAGAGAACAAAACCAAACATACTAACAAAATAAAATAAATAGAACAGATATGTACAAGTAAAATAAATAAATAAAGAGTAATAAATATGTACAAACATACATCAATCAATCAATCGTATTTATTGGGCACTCACTGTGTGCAGAGCACTGCACCAAGCGCTTGGGAAGCACAAGTTGGCAATACAGAGACAGTCCCTACCCAACAGTGGGCCCACAGTCTAGAAGGGGGAGACGGAAAACAAAACCAAACATACTAACCAAATAAATAGAACAGATATGTACAAGTAAAATCAATAAATAAAGGGTAATAAATATGTACAAACATATATACATCAATCAATCAATCAATCGTATTTATTGAGCGCTCACTGTGTGCAGAGCACTGCACCAAGCGCTTGGGAAGCACAAGTTGGCAACACAGAGACAGTCCCTACCCAACAGTGGGCCCACAGTCTAGAAGGGGGAGACAGAGAACAAAACCAAACGTACTAACAAAATAAAATATGTACAAACATATATACCGGTGCTGTGGGGAAGGGAAGGAGGTAAGACGGGGGGATGGAGAGGGGGGGGCTCAGTCTGGGAAGGCCTCCTGGAGAAGTTGGCAACATGTAGAGACGGTCCCTACCCAACAGCAGGCTCACAGTCTAGAAGGGGGAGACAGACGACAAAACCAAACCCCATCCCCTCCCACGGCCTCCCCAAACCCCCGGCCCCCGCGTCCCGGCCCCGGCCTCACACGGCTGGACTTGGTTGCCGAAGTGGCGTCGCCAGAGCAGGGCCAGGGCACTGAGCAGCAGAAATGTGGTGCACATGGGGGCCGCCGCCCCATCCCCGGCTGCCGGGACCCCGAAGCCAGGCTCTGCCCCCGCCCGGGCCCACACTAAGAGGATCAGCCCGATTAGCGGGGGCACCCACACCGACCTTGGGCAGGGCTGGGCGTGGGGGGAACCTCCTGCCGCGGATCAATCAATCATATTTATTGAGCGCTTACTGTGTGCAGACATTTATTTATTTTACTTGTACCTATCTATTCTATTTATTTTATTTTGTTAGTATGTTTGGTTTTGTTCTCCGTCTCCCCCTTTTAGACTGTGAGCCCACTATTGGGTAGGGACCGTCTCTATATGTTGCCAACTTGTACTTCCCAAGAGCTTAGTACAGTGCTCTGCACACAGTAAGCGCTCAATAAATACGATTGATGATGATGATGCAGAGCACTGCACTCAGCGCTTGAGAAGTACAAGTTGGCAACATATAGAGACAGTCCCTACCCAACAGTGGGCTCACAGTCTAAAAGGGGGAGACGGAGAACAAAACCAAACATACTAACAAAATAAAATAAATAGAATAGGTAGGTACAAGTAAAATAAATAAATAGAGTAATAAATATGGACAAACATATATACATATATACAGGTGCTGTGGGGAAGGGAAGGAGGTAAGATGGGGGGGATGGAGAGGGGGGAGAGGAAGGAAGGGGCTCAGTCTGGGAAGGCCTCCAAGGCAGGTCTGGTCGGGTCAAGGCCGCTGCCCTCCCTCAGCTGGGCTGCCCTGCGCTGACCTCTGCCCCCTCTGACCTCTGCCCCAGGCCGGGCCCGCCTTTTCCCCGGGCAGGGGAGGCTTTGGGGGGCTGCGGGCCAGGAGACCAGCCAGCTGATCCCTAGGGCTGGAGCAGGGGGAGCCCTGTCTGGGAAGGAAGATCATCATCATCAGGAGAAGCAATGTGGCTCTGTGAAAAGAGCCCGGGCTTTGGAGTCAGAGGTCATGGGTTCAAATCCTGACTCCGCCTCTTGTCAGCTGTGTGACTGTGGGCACATCACTTAACTTCTATGGGCCTCAGTTACCTCACCTGTAAAATGGGGATGGGTTCAAATCCTGGCTCCGCCACTTGTCAGCTGTGTGACTATGGGCATGTCACTTAACTTCTATGGGCCTCAGTTGCCTCATTTGTAAAATGGGTATTAAGACTGTGAGCCCCTTGTAACCTCCCCAGCGCTTAGAACAGTGCTTTGCACATAGTAAGCGCTTAATAAATGCCATCATTTATTATTATAATAATGATGGCATTTGGTAAACGCTTACTTGAGCCCAACACCACTCTAAGCGCTGGGGTAGATACAAAGTAATCAGGTTGTCCCCCGTGGGGCTCACCGTCTTAATCCCCCTTTTAAAGATGAGGTCATTGAGGCCCAGAGAAATGACGTGACTTGCCCAAGGATGCACAGCAGACAAGTGGAGTAGTCAGGATTAGAATCCACCCCATGTCAGGAGAGTCAGGCCCCTTTCCTCCCTGGGTCACCCTGGGCCTCCCTGCTCCTCACCAACCCGGGTCATTCCGACCCCCTGGCCCTGCATGCAGTCATTCAATCATATTTATTGAGCGCTTACTGTGTGCGGAGAATTGTACTAAGCGCTTGGGAAGTCCAAATCGGCAACAGTTGAGACGGTCCCTACCCAACAACGGGCTCACAGTCTAGAAGGGGGAGACAGACAACAAAACAAAACAAGTAGAAAGGCGTCAATCCCTGCAGAGACCGGGCCCGAGCAGTCTGGGAGCCGCCTCCCTCCCACAAGTCCGTCTTAATAATAATAATGATAATAATAATGGTATTTCTTAAGCGCTTACGATGTGCAAAGCACCGTTCTAAGCACTGGGGTGGTTACAAGGTGATCAGGTTGTCCCACAGTGGGCTCACAGTCTTAATCCACATTTTACAGATGAGGTAACTGGGGCACAGAGAAGTGAAGTGACTTGCCCAAAGTCACCCAGCTGACAATTGGCGGAGCGGGGATTTGAACCCATGACCTCTGACTCCAAAGCCAGTGCTTTCCACTGAGCCCCTTCCTTCCTCTCCCCCTCATCCCCCTCTCCATCCCATCTTACCTCCTTCCCTTCCCCACAGCACCTGTATATATGTATATACGTTTGTACATATTTATTACTCTATTTATTTTACCTGTACATATCTATTCTATTTATTTTATTTTGTTAGTGTGTTTGGTTTTGTTCTCTGACTCCCCCTTTTAGACTGTGAGCCCATTGTTAGGTAGGGACCGTCTCTAGGGGTTGCCAACTTGGACTTCCCAAGCGCTTAGTACAGTGCTGTGCGCTCAATAAATACGATTGATTGATTGATTGAGCCACAATGCTTCTATGATCTTGGGGTCTTGGGGCCCGGGGCTAGCTCAGGTGACCTTGGCTGTCGAGGACAGGGCCATTCCCCGGCCTCCGCGCCCGCCGCTGCCCCTTGGCCCCATCCGCCCTGGGAGCCTTGTCCCCCCTGCCCCGGCCCAGACCTGACCCCCAGACCCCCAAACCCCCGGGGGCCGGGGGGCCGGGACGGGCTGGACCCCGGGGGGGCGGGGGGCCCCGAGTTATGTCATAAACCCCCCTGCGCGGCCCGGGGGAGTCGGGGCTGGGGGCTGCCCGGCGGACACAGACAAGGACAAGACACGGCCAGCCAAAGCCCCCCAGGCCCCCCGCCTCGGACCGGTCCAACTCGGCTGGGGTCAGCGCCAAGGAGGCCGGGAGGTGCCCTCTCCCTCCCTCCTCCCACGTTCCCCCTCCTCCCCCACATCCCCCTTCCCTCTTCTTTTTCCTCCTCCCTCCCCCTCCCATATTCCCCCTCCTCCTCTTCTTCCTCCTCCTCCCTCCAACCTCCCCCCTCCCTCCTCTTCCTCCTCCTCCCTCCTCCTCCCCTATCCCCCCTTCCTCTTCTCCCTCCCCCTCCCCTCTCCTCCATCCCTCCTCCTCCCCCCCTCCCCATCCTTCAGCTCCGGGGATTGGCAGAAAGGGGATTTGGGAATTGTTTGTTTCGGCAGACCACATCCCCTCCACCCCGCCCCCGGCCCCTCACCTTCCCGCCCCCCTCGCACGCAGGCACACACACAAACACACACGCTGGCACACACACACTCACACAGACACACATCCACAGGCGCGCACACACACTCACCCTCACACTCCGTCCCTCCGTGGTCCTTCCCCCAGCCCCGGCCGCCGCTCCGGCTCTCTCTCCCTCCTCTCCCTCTCCCTTTCCCTCTCCTCTCCCTTTTCCTCTCTCCCTTTCCCTCTCCCTCCGTCCTTTCTCGCCGGAGCCCCGGGGCCGGCTTTGATGGAGAAGGTCCCGGGCGCGATGGAGACGGAAAGGCGGGAGCGGAGCGAGGAGCTGTCAGAGGCGGAGAGGATGGCGGTGCAGGAGACGTGGGCCAGGCTGTACGCCAACTGCGAGGATGTGGGGGTCGCCATCCTAGTGAGGTAGGTGGCAGCCCTGGCCAGGGCCGGGACCGGACCCGTGAGGAGGAGGTGGGGGACCAGAGGAGGGGGTCCCTGGCCCCGGGACACCCCCCCCCCCCCAACGCGAGGCTGGCACCAGACCCCCACCCTGAGGGGGCGACCGCCGGCGGTTTCCAGTCACGGAGGGGTCAGCAACGACCCCCACACCACCCCCTGTCCGACCCAGTCAGGCGGAGACTAGGACCCCCTCCTCCCCATTTTAGAGGTGTGAACGCTGAGGCCCGGCGAGGGACGAAGTGGGCCTCCCCTCAACCCCTCGGACAGACGCCCCGATTCGGGAGAGCAGAGGTCAAGGGTCAGAGGTTAAAGGGAAGGCGGGGCTCCTAGCCCAGACAGCCCTGTATCTACTTTCCTGTCATCCCCCTCTCCCCTCATCTCTTTCCTCCTCCTAAGTCGAGAGGTTCTGGGGTTTGGCAGGAGGCGACGGTTCCCGCTCTCGCCAGTGGAAGGTCCCATCCCAGAAGCAGGAGATGCAGGGTGGGAGTCCCGGCCTTGGGGGCCGCCGTGATGTTTCGTGGGTGAGGGGATGCGGCAGCCCTAAGAGGACCCCCCACCCCCCTGCTCCCCGCAGAGATCCGGGGCGGCTGGGACCTCCAGACTGTAAACTCCTTGTGGGCAGGACACATGTGGAACAAACTCTGTCGTATTGTACTCTCCCAAGCGCTTAGGACGATGCTCTCCCCACAGTAAGCGCTCAATAAACATCACCGGTGATGACCTCACTCCGCCCCTTACTGTGGCGAGCAGAAAGTAGGTTCCCGAGCCAAGGGGTTTGGATCCTGGGAAAGGAATGAACTAGTTAGCATCTTCTCACCCCTCCTCCAGCCACTGGCCGGAAGAAGCATCCCGGCCCTGCCAATGTCTGATTCACTCATCCTCCCTTCCAGGCACACCCCCTACCCTCTATTCCCATCAACTCCTTCTTCCATCCCCAGCCCACCCAGAAACTAACCTGGCAATGGATTTCTGGGTGGAAGGAACATAGAAACACTCTAGGAATAATCATTCAGCGAATCGTATTTGTTGGATGCTTACTGTGTGCACAGAGCTATTCTAAGGGCTTGCGGAGAGTACCGACGGCGTTGCCTCGAGGAAAGAGCACGGGCCTAGGAGTCGAAGTCGAAGCTCTCTAACCCCAGGTCCACGTTGCCTGCTGTGTGACCTTGGACAAGTCACGTCTCTGGACCTCACTTCCCTCAACTGTAAAATGGGGATTCAATCCCGGTTCTTCCCGCTACAGACTGTGAGCCTCATAGAGGAATGTGTCCAACCAGATTAACTTCTATCTACCCCAGTGCTTAGAACAGTGCTTAACACAAAATAATAACTACCCGTAATACGGTATAACAGTAGCTAGACCTGTTCCCAACCCCAGTGCTGACTGCGTCAAGCGCTGGTCTGAGTATTGGAATAGGTACAATTCAATCAGGTCAGACACAGTCTCTTTAAGGCTCACAGTCATCTAAGGGGAAGGGAGGAGAGGTATTTAATTCTCATTTCACAGATGAGGAAACTGGCAAGGAGAGGTTAAGCGATTTGCCCAGCTGTTTCCACTCCTGAGGGTTGGAATTGAGAGAGATGGGCCTCCCAGTCTTGATCCTCATTTTGCAGACAAAGTAACTGAGGCCCAGAGAAGTGAAGTGACTTGCCCAGGGTCGCAGAACAGACAGTGGAAGAGCCTGGATTAGAACCCAGGTCCTTCTGGCTCCCAGGCCTGAGTGCTGTCTACTAGACTACGCTGCTTCCATTGTTAATCAAGAGGGTGGAAGAGCAGGCCCTGAATCCCACTGACCCAACATCCCTCACTCCTCTGCTCCAGGTACCTCAAGACCCCTGCCCCCAAACAGCTCTCCTCCCCTCCAAATTTAGATTCCTGCCCCCCAGCCGAGCCTCTCCACAGTGTGGAGGTCAGCAAGGTCGGGATTCCAGCTCCCTGGAACTGCCTCTTCCCCCAGGGAGTGGGAGGATGTGTGAAGACACCGCCTTCCTGCTCCTCCTGTTTTCACCTCCTGCTTCTTTCCGAGGCAGGAATTCTGGGAGGGATCCAGGCCCCTGCAGCCAGCATTCCTGACCCCTTCACCTCAACTGAGAGTTGCGGGGGAGGGGTGCACTCAGTGTTATTCCAGGTTCCCCTTCCCCTATAATGCTGATGCCTCCCCCCCACATTGGCAGCCTGCTTCAGGCTCTCTGGAATCCCAGATGTCTTTGGGAATTGCCAGAAACTCCCTGGCTGTGGCTTTACGCGGCAGGGTTGGGGGATGCAGGGGAGCCTGGGAGAGTGGTGGGTTTTGGGGGGAGGGCTGTCGTGGCAGACTTTGGCAGGCTTAGCAGCTGACTTCTGACTCTTCACCTTCTTAGTCAATGGTATTTATTGAACGCTTAACTGTGGCCAGAGGAAAGCACTAAGCGCTTGGGAGAGTACAGTACGAAAGAATTGATAGACATATTCCCTGTCCACAACGAGCTTATGGTTTAGGGGACATGGGGATCCCCCCCGACCTTCCTTCTTCCTCAAATGCCGTCGAATTGTTTCTGATCCACAGCTGCTCCATGGACATACCCTTTCTAGAATGTCCTATCTTCTGCTTTAAATTCGTTGTGGTAGGTGTATCCGTAGAGTTTTCTTGGTAAAGATACGGAAGTAGTTTACCACTGCCTTCTAAACGTGCAGTTAAAAAACCAAACCAACCAAACAAAAAAAATTGAGTGTCTGCCGTTGTCTTTGCTCAACGTTTTGATCACCTGGTCATCCGCCTTGGACTGCCCCTACTGCCCTGCACAAGGTGAATCAACTTTGTCTGATGCTCCGGCTTAGACTTTTCCATTATGAGAAGCCCGCTATGGCGTAGCTGTAAGCTTCATCGCTGTACGCAAACTCTCCAGCCACGATAAAGCCACGATTCATAGGAGAGCCCCAACCCTACAGAGCCTAAATAACCAAGCCCTCAGAAGATGAGGGATCTGAGGATCTGAAGAATCCTGCTAGAAGGCCCTTTCTGTTCTCCACTGTTAGCAATTCCTGGGGTTTCTTTATTAATAATAATAATGCGTGGCTCAGTGGAAAGAGCACGGGCTTTGGAGTCAGTGGTCATGGGTTCAAATCCCGGCTACGCCAGTTGTCAGCTGTGTGACTTTGAGCAAGTCACTTAACTTCTTTGTGCCTCAGGTACCTCATCTGTAAAATGGGGATTGACTGTGAGCCCCCGCGGGACAACCTGATTACCTTGTAGCCTCCCCAGTGTTTAGAACAGTGCTTTGCACATAGTAAGTGCTTAATAAATGCCATTATTATTATTAATAACAGTAATTGTTAAGTGCTTACTATGTCAATGACTGTTTTAAGTTTTGGGATAGATTCAGGTTAATCAGGCCAGATACAGTCCCTTTCCCACATGGGGCTCACACTCTAGGATGGAAAGGGGTTAGGTATTGAATCCCTGTTTTGTAGATAAGGAACTGAGCTCAGAGAAGTTAAATGATTTGCCCAAGGTCACACAGCAGGCAAGTGGCAGAGCCAGGATTTCCGACTCCCAGGCCCAGACGCTTGCCATCAGACCACACTGCTCCTCCGGTGATTGTCCCTTCTCACATCCCTGTGGAGGAGAGAGGGGGCCTGGTGGGGTGGGGGGTGTCTCTCATCGGATCTCCAGTGTTTTGTACTCCTACTTTCAGTCAATCAAATGGTATTTATCAAGCACTTACCAGGTGCCGAACACTTGTACTAAGCCCTTGGGAGAGAACAACGCAGGTGGCCTCTGATTTCTCTACTTCTTCCTCGGGTAGCATCCTGGCTCCTGGAAACAAGGGAGGTCCGGCGCCTTGGTGGTGAGAGAACAACCCCGGTTCTAGTCCCAGCTCTGCCATTGCCGTGTGACCTTGGGCCAGTCCCTTAACCTCTCTGGGCTCCATTTTCCTCACCTGTAAAATGGGCACAATAGGCACTATTTCTTGGAAAGAACACAGGAGACTGTTCTAACCTCGGGCAAAACACTTACCCATGTTCAACACTATCTCCCCCTTCTAGACTGTGAGCCCGTTGTTGGGTAGGGACTGTCTCTATATGTTGCCAACTTGTACTTCCCAAGCGCTTAGTACAGTGCTCTGCACACAGTAAGTGCTCAATAAATACGACTGAATGAATGAACACTGGCATTTATTGAGCACCCACTGTG
This sequence comes from Tachyglossus aculeatus, assembly GCF_015852505.1. Lineage (NCBI taxonomy): Eukaryota > Metazoa > Chordata > Mammalia > Monotremata > Tachyglossidae > Tachyglossus > Tachyglossus aculeatus. Next base: position 1,417,383 of record NW_024044839.1, on the reverse strand, counting down.
TGAAGAACCATCTGCTATAAGCTAGGGAGAGAACCCCGCTGCCCCGACTGTAAGCTAATTGTGGGTAGGGAATGGGACTGTTTATTGTAATAATAATAATAATAATGGCATTTATTAAGCGCTTACTATGTGCAAAGCACTGTTCTAAGCGCTGGGGAGGTTACAAGGTGATCAGGTTGTCCCATGGGGGGCTCACAGTCTTCACTCCCATTTTACAGATGGGGTAACAGGCCCAGAGAAGTGAAGTGACTTGCCCAAAGTCACACAGCTGACAAGTGGCGGAGCCAGGATTTGAACCCATGACCTCTGACTCCAAAGCCCGGATTCTTTCCACTGAGCCACGCTGCTTCTCTATGTACTTTCTATGTACTATTGTACTTTCCCAGGCGCTTAGTACAGTGCTCTGCCCACAGTAAGCGCTCAGTAAATATGACTGATGAAATGAGCCCTAGGGAGTTTACCGTCTCGGCTCTCAACTGTAAAAATCTCTGCTCTCCCTCCCCCTTGGGCGTGAGCCTTGGGTGGGACCGGCGCTGTACCTGACCTAATTATCTTATCTATAGCCTAGTATTCACCACAATGCTTGGGGCCTAATCAGTGGTGTTTGCGGAGGCTTACTGTGTATACTACACAGTACTAAGCTTTGGGCCAGTGCAATACAATAAAAGAAGACCTGATCATCCCCACCCCACCCTCAGTATCTTACCATCTAGTGATTGTAATTAGCGCCCCATCTGTTAGGGAGATCAGAGGGCTGAATTGGACCCCTTTTAGACTGTGAGCCCACTGTTGGGTAGGGACTGTCTCTATATGTTGCCAATTTGTACTTCCCAAGCGCTTAGTACAGTGCTCTGCACATAGTAAGCGCTCAATAAATACGATTTATGATGATGATGATGACCTCCATATCGTTGTGTTGTACTTTCCCAAGCTCTGCACACGGTAAAGCGCTCAGTAAGTGCGACTGAATAATAATAATGATGATGGTATTTATTAAGCGCTTACTATGTGCAAAGCACTGTTCTAAGCGCTGGTGAATGACCCCCTCTCCTCTTCCCCAGGTTCTTCGTGAATTACCCATCAGCCAAGCAATACTTCAGCCAGTTCCAACACATGGAGGACCCAGTGGAAATGGAGCGGAGTCCCCAGTTGCACAAGCACGCCCGGCGGGTCATGGGAGCCCTCAACACGGTCCTGGAGAACCTGCATGACCCCGACAAGGTCTCATCCGTGCTGGCGCTGGTGGGCAAGGCACATGCGCTCAAGCACAAAGTGGAACCCGTCTACTTCAAGGTACCTGCAGTAGAAAGCTGCGCCCGGGCTTTGGACCGCTCACTGGGTGCAGAGCGCTGTAATAATAATAATAACGGCATTTATTAAGCACTTACTACGTGCAAAGCACTGCTGTAAGCGCTGAGGAGGTTACAAGGTGATCAGTTTGTCCCACGTGGAGCTCACAATCTTAATCCCCATTTTACAGATGAGGTAAACTGAGGCACAGAGAAGTTAAGTGACTTGCCCAAAGTCACACAGCTAAGCGGCGGAGCCAGGATTTGAACCCCTGATCTCTGACTCCAAAGCCCGTGCTCTTTCCACTGAGCCACGCTGCTTCTCTCGCTGCTTCACGCTGCTGGACTGAGAAGCAGTGAGGGCTGGGAGTCAGGAGGCCCTGGGTTCTCATCCCGGCTCTGCCACTTGTCTCCTGGGTGACCTTGGGCGTGTCACTTCTCTGGGCCTCAGTTCCCTCATCTGTAAAATGGGGATGAAGACTGGGAGCCCCAAGTGGGACAGGGACTGTGTCCAACCCGATTTGCTCATGTCTACCCCAGTGCCTGATGCACAAAAAGCACTTTAACAAATACCAATATTATTACTAAGCGCCTGGGACTGTGTGCTACAACGGAGGTGGTAGACCACAATGAGCCTACAGGCCAGGGGAAGAGACAGACATCTATTAATTTGTATGGCTGAGGCAAATACCAAATGCTCGAATCAATCTTATCAGTGGTGCTTATTGAGTGTTTTGCGTGCAGAACACTGTACTAAGCATTTGGGAGTGTACAGTACAACAGAGGTGGTAGGTTTCCTGCCCACAAGGATCTTACAGTCCTTACAAATGTGTGCATAAGTGCTTTGCACATAGTAAGTGCTTAATAAATGCCATTATTATTAAGTGCATGGAGACCAGGGGGCGGGGGGGGGGGATTTATCGAGCCAGTCCCGGGTCCTCCACCCCAGTTCCTGAAAAGGAGGGGGCTGAGTGGGAAGGTGAGACATGGGTAGGGGGCTTGGTGCTCACCTCACCCCTTGGGTAAGCAGCACAGGCCTAAGAGTCAGGAGCTGGGTTCTAATCCCAGGCCTGGCACTTGCCTGCTGTTTGACACTTTCCCGTGCCTCCGTTTCCCCACCTGTAAAATGAGGGATTCAATTTCTATTCTCCCTCCCTCTTAGACTGTGAGCCCCTGATTATCCCTTGTCTATCCCAGTGTTCAGTTGGGCGCTTGCACACAAAGTAAGCGCTTAACAGCCGCCGCTATTATTATCCTCTTCCCCCCCCACACCAGATCCTGTCCGGGGTCATCCTGGAGGTCATCGCGGAGGAGTTTGCCGACAACTTTCCGGCTGAGACCCAGAGGGCCTGGGCCAAGGTGCTCAGCCTCGTCTACACCCACGTGACAGCCGCCTACAAGGAAGTGGGCTGGGGCCAGCAGATTCCTCACTCCACCGTGTAAGTGGGCAGGCGGCGGACAGTGGGACACAACTCCCTCCCGTCTGCTTCCAGGAACCTCGTGCTGTGGTACTGAGGCCTTACTACCAGTCAATCAATCGTATTTATTGAGCGCTTACTAAGTGCAGAGCACTGTACTAAGCGCGTGAGAGAGTCCAAAACAGCAGAATTCACAAACATGGGGGCACTGACTGCTTCCCCTCGGGGCTGGGCCTCTTCCAGTCATCCCCGACCTTCCCTCACCCCAGGGAGCACAGGGTCCCACTAAGGGCAGAGCCAAAGGGCAGCACAGACCCAATTTGATTTCTGATCTCCTCCCTCCAGCCCCAAGGAGGGGCTTAGAGGCCCCAGGGGCCAGCCCTGGCCACGTAGCCCCCCATCCAGCCCCCCTCTCTGGCCAGCCTGGGCTGCTTCCTTTCCCCGGAGGCTGCTTGCTTGCCATTGGTGGCAGTCTGAGTGTTTTTTGATCTGGCTGACCCCCCCCCCCCCTCTTCTGCTTGGCTCGTGGACTGGGGCCAGGACCACCCTTGACCCTGAGACCCCCAGAAGGACGCGGACTGTGCACGAGGCACAACCGCACAAAGCCCCATTGCGTGTGTGTGCCACCCCTGCCCCACCCACGGGTGGCCCTGGCATGTCAAGGGCATCTGCAGGAGCCTTCGGGACCCAGGCACCTCCCCTCCCAGCCCCACCCCCTGCAAGAGTTAACTGTAAAAACCCCAGGGGGGGCAGCAGCCAGACAAGCAGGGCGTCTGTCCTGGCCTCCGCCCCCACCCCCGGAGGGAAAGGGCAAGTCTGGGAGCGAAGCAGAGAAGGAGGAACTGGGGGCGGGCGGGACAGGAGTTGGCCCTGGATCAGCTCACAGTTCAGAACTGGGGATCATTTTCCAGCACTTTCCCATGGAAAACAGCGTCAGGCCTACCCCAGGGAGCCCCCAGGCCCCCTCTTCCCTGGCTCCAGTGAGCTCAGGGTAGCGGAGGAGTCCTCGGACCCCTGGTCCCCGGTGGGCTGCCCCCCGGAAGGCGGAAGGCGTTCGTTCACGCAGGCTGTCCTGGCCCGGTAGAGTCCAGATGCGCACAGCTGGTTGACCCCCAGGCCTGCCCTCTGACCCCGGGGCCGGTCAGTAACAAACCTGGGGGTTATTTCTTTTTTACCTGTGGGGCACTGGGGTCAGAGTTTAGGGAGTGATGCCCCGGTGGGAGGGACACGGGGAGGCTGGAGGGGTGGTCCCGCCACTGGTTTCAGGGAGGAGGTTGGACAGGGCAGGGTAGGGCAGGGGTCCCGTCTGCTCTGGAACGGAGCAGAGCTGGAGCTGAGTTTGTTTACAGCTGGGAGATGTGGCTTCCTGCTTCCAGGGAAAGGGCCGTGAATCAGAAACACATGCAGGAGGGTTCCTTCACGCCGCCCCCCACCCCTTTGCTCCCCGCGGGGCTGGGTGCAGCCTGCCAAACCCCAAACGTTTGCGAAATGGTTTGGAGACATGACACGCGAGGAGACTAGAGCAGACCTTGGCTGCCTCCGCTGCCCTGGATGGGGATTCAGTGGCAAGGAGGAAACTGGGGGGATTGGCTGGATCCGGACCCCCCCGCCCCACATCCCCAACCCTGTTCCCACAGCTGCTCCCTGTCCCAGGCAGCCCGCATCATCCACCTCCCAGTTCACCAGCCAATTGCGTCAGATGAGGCCTCTGGGAAGACGGGCTCGGCTCAGATAGCCGCAGCCCTTCCCGGCTCTTACGCTTGGGTGCCAGGGTTCTGGAGCTGGATTGGGCGGGCAGTGGGGGCGACAAGGCCGAGATTTCTGATTCTTATCCCCCGGTCATGGCGTAGTGGAAAGAGACTAAGAGTCTGAGGACCCGAGTTCTAATCCCACCTCTGCCACTTGTCCGTTGTGTGATCTTGGGAAAAGATGCTTCTCTGGGCCTCAGTTTCCTGCCCCCGGGGCTGTGGCTGGCAAGGGGACCAGAGATTTGAGGGGGCTGTTTCAGGGAGTGGCCAGGGTTGGCTGGCTCCTGTGTCTGTGTTGTCTTGGGGTGGACCAGCGTGCCACAGGGTGGGATGGGAGTGTTTCTGTGGTGTCTGCAGAGGGTCCCATGAGGGTGGGGAGGTTTGTCTTTATGATCCTGGTTCGAGCACCCCGCTGCCCGTCAGCCCTGGAATTCAGGGTCGGAGCCCCTCCCCGTGTCCTGACGATAGGGCAGAAGAGGCAGTGTGTGAGTTCTCAGTGCCCGGTGATGCTCTCTGAATTTGGGAAAGGGCAGGGCGGGAGCGTCCACCTCCAGGGCCCGGGCCCAAGTTTCCAGCTAACCTGACGGTATCTTCTCTCTCTTGCTCTGCAGCGCACCAGGCACCCTGCCCTCCTCACTGCCGTAGGCCCCTTCCCTGCCCCGCGTCGGCACCTCCAACGGGAGGCCAGGATCCCCCGGTGGGGGGGCACAGCCTCCACCCTCCGCCCCCTCCGTCTCCTCCCTCTCTGACGCCGAGGAAGCTGGAGGGCCGCCGCCGCCGCCAACTCTTCCTCCAGGAGACGGGCCACCCTGGGGCTACCGGGAAATGGTATCATTTCCCATTGTATCATCTGGGTACCGTGGTATCATCTGGGTGGGCCACCCAGATGCCGGGCCTCATTCTGCGGCCCTCCCCCCCTCCAGTGGGGGAGTGGGCCCCTCCCCGCAGAGCTGGGCCCATCGCTCCCACACCCGGCCTTTTTACTTGGCTCTGTGGCCCATTCTGAGGAGAAAGCAGCCTCCTGTTTCTCAGCCCGCCCGACCCGGTGTTCCTGCGGCCCTCTCAGCATGCTGGACCTCACCTGACGTCACACCTCTACAGCATCCTATGCACACCTCTACCGTATATAAAGAGCTAGAGATAGATACACTATAAGCCACCCCCACCCATATATAGGCACCCCATCAAAGTGGGCACAGGGTGAAGGGGGTTGCGGGTCTGCTTGAGATGGGACCGGTTCTGCAGGACTCTTGTGGCACCTTCCTGGAAGTTAGACTCTCTTGGTTCTTACCCTCAATCTTCCCCACCATCCCACAGGCGCGCACATGTGCGCTCAGGCGCGCACACAAACACACACTAGGCTCAATGTCTTCCTTAGTTTCCTTAGTCCCTCTGACTTGGCGATCTGATTTATGTTTGGGCGTCGGGGACTGGGACGGGTAAATGGGTGGCGGTCCCCAGATGTGCAGACAGGACCAGCTGTGTAGTTTCTGCTGCCTGCCCCACCCCAGAGACCCCGACATCCCCCATCTGGGGAGTTGGAGTGAGTCTCCTGGCCCAGACCCCCTGCCCAGCCGTCTGTCCTGTCTGCCTGAGTTTCCCCGGGTCACCTGCAACCCCGTGTTGTCCCCGAGACGACCTTAGTGCCGTGGCTGCTGTGCCCATGTACCCCCGCGTGTCTCTAGCGTGCCCCAGCCACGAGGCTGTCAGTGTAACCACCTGTTTTGATTTTGTAGGATTCCTGTTTGTAACCGGAGCCGGCTATGTCATTAAATACAACTGTTCCCTGTCCACTCTGTCTCCTGGGTAATGCCTTGCCCCCTCTCCCCCAGTCATTTTCTGCCTCCTTGGCATGGGCTACTGAAAAGAGCATGAGTCTTGGGGGTTTGGAGGTTGTCAATGGACCTGGGTTCTAATCTCAGTTCTGCCCCATTCAGTCATATTTATTGAGTGCTTACTGTGTGCAGAGAGCACGGCACTAAGCTCTTGGGAAAGTACTATACAACAATAAATAGTGACATTCCCTGCCCATAAGGGGCTTCAGTCTAGAGGCGGGGAGACATCAATACAAATAAAGTTACAGATAATGTACATAAGTGCTGTAAGGGGGGGAAGAGCAGAGGGAGCAAGTCAGGGTAACAGAAGGGAATGGAAGATGATGGAAAGTGGGACTTAGAAGGCCTCTTGGAGGAGATGTGCCTCCCATAAGGCATTTTAGGGGGTGTGGGAAGGGTAATTGTTGAATTTGAGGATGGGGAGGGCATTCCAGACCAGAGGCAGGTTGTGGGCAAGGGATCAATCAATCAATCGTATTGAGCGCTTACTATGTGCAGAGCACTGTACTAAGCGCTTAGCACTGTCCTAATCAGTGGATCAGTGGTGAGACAGGCAAGATGGAGGCACAGAGGAGTCTCTTTTGGGCAAAAGACTTTATTTCTCTGGTCCTTGAATTCCTCATTTGTAAAATGAGCCATTTCTGTTACACAGGGACTGCCTCACCAATAAAAATAATGTTGGTATTTGTTAAGCGCTTACTATGTGCCAAGCACTGTTCTAAGTGATGGGGAGGTTACAAGGTGATCAGGTTGTCCCACGCGGGGGGGGGCTCACACAATTTTAATCCCCAATTTACAGATGAGGTAACTGAGGCCCAGAGAAGTTAAGTGACTTGCCTAAAGTCACACAGCTGACAGTTGGCGGAGCAGGGATTTGAACCCATGACGTCTGACTCCAAAGCCCGGGCTCTTTCCACTGAGCCATGCTGCTTCTCTTGTCTTGCCACTGCCCCAGTGCTTATCCTAAAGTAAGCACTAAATATCATTGTTATAGAGGAAGAAAATACCTGGAAGGGGGGCAACTGACAGGGCCCAGGCTGGATTATCATGGTATTAAGAGTGTACTCTGTGTCAGCACTGTTCTAAGCACTGGGCTGGGCGCAAGGGGTTGTACCAGGTAAAAAGATTGGAGAAATCAGATCCCTAAGGAGATAAGGGGTCAACGGAGGTGAGTGGGATGAAGTTCCAAGAGCCCGTGAAGAGCAGTTAATAGCCCTCTTCAACTGTGCTAAGCGCCTGGGAGAGTATAATAGGAAAAACACGATTCCAGTCCTCAAGGGTCTTTCGATCTCATGGCGGGGGGGACCGGCAGCGGCGAAATTACAAAGAAGTAATTGGGAGCAGCAGAAAGGAACAGATTCAGCCGGTAATAGACAGGAAGGAAGGCAAATAAGTGGATAAATGAGAGGGACGTATATGGCTCACTGCACATTGAGTCCCAAGGAGAGCTCTGTGTGCTTAAAAATGGAACAGGCAAAGGAAGGGTCCTAAGGAGAGTAGGGAAGATATTGGGGGTTGAATTCAGGAATCCTGGGGGGCCCCCAACTCCACTGCCCCTGGGTTAGGGTTTACCGTTCGGTTCTAAAGAGTGGGGAGAAGAGGACTCGGAAATGGAAGGGGGGTAAACGGAGGGGTGATGTGGGGAGGGTGTTGGAGAACGGTGTGGGCCCGGGGGTGGGGTGGGCTGTGCACCGCACCCCCCACGTTGGAATGCAATGTTCCCCCGGGACCGCATGTCCAAGTGAAAAGCCGTCCCCTCCCACGCCCCCGACCCCCTTCCGAAGATACAGGACAAAGTGTTCAGGGCTGCATGGAAAACTGGGCTGGACTGAGGGGGTAGGAGCTGGGGGGCCTGGACTGGACGGTGGGTGGGTGAGGAGGGGGTGGGGGGAGGCTGGGGTTGGAATTTAAGCCCCCCAAAAGGGAGAAGGGGGGTCTCGCCCCTCCCCAGATCTTCCTTGGAAGATCCGGTAAGAGCTAGGGGCAGGGTTACTGAGCACACTGGGACTATCTGAAAAATCAGCATTTGATTACTTTTCAGGCACTTTTCAGGTTATTTCCCCACAAACAAACCCTGCCCCTCGGCCCCCTCCCAAGAGGAGATGAAAAGATATGCAGCTCTCCTAAAGCCACCGAGCTTCATAACAAAACAGCCAAGAAATACAACCCGGAGGCAACGTGGCCTACTGCAGAAGACGCAGGGCTAGGAATCTGGAGACCTGGGTTCTAATCACTGCTCCTCCAATCTCTCGGTGATATTTACTGAACGCTTACTGTGTGCTTTGGACTGTACTAAATGCTAGGGAGAGTACAACCAAGTTGGTGGACATGATCTCTCCCCTCTGGGAGCTTGCAGCTACTGTGCAAGAGCATTCATTCATTCAGTCGTCTTTATGGAGTGCTTACTGTGTAGAGTACTGTGCTAAACTCTTGGGAGAGTACAGTAGAGTTAGAGTTAGTAGACAAAATCCCTGCCCTCGAGGAGTTTACGAACTACCAAGGGGAGAGAGACATTAAAATGACGAAGATAGGGGAAGCAACAGAGTATAAAGGTATGTACATAAATGTTGTCGGGCTGGGAGTGATTATCAAATAATAATGATGGCATTTGTTAAGCACTTACTATGTAAGAAACAGAGAAGCAGCGTGGCTCAGTGGAAAGCACGAGCTTTGGAGTCAGAGGTCGTGGGTTCAAATCCCGGCTCCGCCCATTGTCAGCTGTGTGACTTTGGGCAAGTCACTTTACTTCTCTGTGCCTCAGTTACCTCATCTGTAAAATGGGGATGAAGACCGTGAACCTCCCGTGGGACAATCTGATTACCTTGTAACCTCCCCAGCGCTTAGAACAGTGCTCGTCCCCCTCTCCATTCCCCCGTCTTACCTCCTTCCCTTCCCCACAGCACCTGTATATATGTATATATGTTTTACATATTTATTACTCTATTTATTTACTTGTACATATCCATTCTATTTATTTTATTTTGTTAATATGTTTGGTTTTGTTCTCTGTCTCCCCCTTCTAGACTGTGAGCCCACTGTTGGGTAGGGACTGTCTCTACATGTTGCCAACTTGTAATTCCCAAGCGCTTAGTACAGTGCTCTGTGCAAAGTAAGCGCTCAATAAATACGATTGATTGATTGATTGCTTTGCACATAGTAAGCGCTTAATAAATGCCATCATTATTATTATTATTTATCTGTAAAATGGGGTTAAAATACCTGGTCTCCTTGCCTTAGAATGTGAGCCTCATATAATAACGACGGCATTTGTTAAGCGCTTATTATGTCCAAAGCACTCTTCTAAGCGCTGGCATATGAGGCAAGGACTGTGGGGAATCTGATTATCTTGGACGTAGTTAGTGTTTAACAATTATTATCATCATCATCATCATCTCCCCGAGGTCAGACTGCAAGCCGGGTGTGTCCGGGGAGGCTTTGGCCAGAATCGCCCACAGTCATTTATTCTAATCCCGTCGACATGGAGTGGCCTGGGGGAAGGTGGGAGGCTTGGCCAGGCCGCTCAGCCCGCTTATTTAATATTCTATTTATTTTGTTAATGAGGTGCATCTAGCATTAATTCTATTTGTTCTGACGACTTGACACCTGTCCACATGTTTTGTTTTGTTTTCTGTCTCCCCCTTCTAGACTGTGAGCCCGTTGTTGGGTAGGGACCGTCTCAATATGTTGCCAACTTGTACTTCCCAAGCGCTTAGTACAGTGCTCTGCACACACTAAGCGCTCAATAAATACGATTGGATGAATGAATGAATGAATGAATGAATGAATGGGCCGCAGAGCGGCCTCGCAGCGCCGCCTGCTGGCCAGGACGGGATCCTCTCCAGGACCGAGGCGAAGGGGCGCAGAAACCGGCGGGAAAGTTGGCCTTGGGGGTCCCTCGTGATAATAATAATAATTTGAGTATTAAACGCTTACTATGTGCAAAGCACTGTTCTAAGCGCTGGGGAGGATACAAGGTGATCAAGTTGTCCCATGTGGCTCACGATCTTAATCCCCATTTTACAGATGAGGTAACTGAGGCACTGAGAAGTTAAGTGATTTGCCCAAAGTCACACAGCTCACAAAAGGCAGAGCCAGGATTTGAACCCATAGCATTTGTTAAGAGCTTACTATGCGCCAAGCACTCTTCATTCATTCATTCAATCATATTTATTGAGAGCTTACTGTGTGTGGAGCATTGGAGTAAGTGCTTGGAAAGTCCAGTTTCTTCTAAGCGCTGGGGTAGATGCAAGGTAATCAGGTTGTCACCCGTGGGGCTCAAGAGCATGGGCTTGAGAGTAGAAGTCATGGGTTTTGAGCAGGGATTATTGCAGGGGTGTTATTATTATTGCTGTTACTGTTATTGCTACCGTTTTAGACTGTGAGCCCACTGTTGGGTAGGAACTGTCTCTATATGTTGCCAACTTGTACTTCCCAAGCGCTTAGTACAGTGCTCTGCACAGTAAGCGCTCAATAAATATGATTGATTGATTGATTGATATCCCGGCACTGCCACTTGTCTGCTGGGTGACCTTGGGCAAGTCACTTAACTTCTCTGTGCCTCAGTTACCTCATCTATAAAACGGGGATTAAGGCTCTGAGTCCTACATGGGACAACCTGGTTACCTTGTATCTACCCCAGAGCTTAGAACAGTTCTTGGCACTTAGTAAGTGCTTAACAAATACCGTCATTATTATTATTAATCATCACCATTTTACAGATGAGGTAAGTGAGGCACAGAAAAGTGAAGTTGCCTGCCCAAAGTCACACAGCAGACAAGTGGAGGAGCCGGGATTAGAACCCACCTCCTCTGAGTCCCAAACTCGGGATCTTTCCACTAAGCCATGCTGCTTCTCATTGGATGCCTAATTGGATCAGACCTCCTCAGTTCAGTCACTCACAAAGAGGGTAGGGCTGCCCCAGCCAAGGTTGGAACCGGGAGGCGAGGGGTGTCGGGAATCAGGCCAACAGCCCACAGGGGTTGGATTTTGAGCAGGGCTGGATTATTGCAGAGGTGTTATTATTATTACTGCTGTTATTGTTATTGCTACCGTTACATCACCAAAATAAAGCCAGTGTTCTGCACACAGTAAACACTCAAATACGATTGAATGAATGAATGAACACCATTAAAAAAATACTAGATGCCAGGTCTCTGGACTCCCAAGTCCCGGTTCTTTAAATGAGACCAAACTTCGTGTGTTTCCTCAAAGCCACAACTGGGGCAGCAGCAGCAGCAGCCAGGCCTCAGCCAGGACAGGCTCCTTGCTCCCGCCTATCCCCTCTATCCCCTTTCATTCGTTCATTCAATAGTATTTATTGAGCACTTACTGTTTGCATATACTGTATTGAGCATTTGGGGAGAGTACATTGTAACAATAAACAGACATGTGCCCTGCCCACAATGAGCTTACAGTCCTGAGGGGGGGGAACTGATGCCCTCGGTGGTTATTCAGACTGTACTCTCCTTGTAGGCAGGGAACATGCCTACCAACTCTGTTCTATTGTACTCTACCAGCGCTCTGCCCAGGGTAAGCACTCAATAAATACCATTGATTGGATTGATCTTTCGGTCAGGATATATATATATATATATATATATATATATGTACGTTTGTACATATCTATTACTCTATTTATTTATTTTACTTGTACATATCTTCTATTTTATTTTGTTAGTATGTTTGGTTTTGTTCTCCGTCTCCCCCTTTTAGACTGTGAGCCCACTGTTGGGTAGGGACTGCCTCTATATGTTGCCAACTTGTACTTCCCAAGCGCATAGTACAGTGCTCTGCACACAGTAAGCGCTCAATAAATACGATTGATTGATTGATTGATTGATTATTTCACCACTGTTAGGAGGGGCAGAGCAGCTTTTCTCCACTGGGGGGCGCCCCTGCATTATCATTTGCGGGGACCGGTAGGCAATCAATAGCAACAATTGTGCACCTCATTCATTCATTCAATCGTATTTATTGAGCGCTTACTGTGTGCAGGGCCCTGTACTAAGCGCTTGGAAAGTACAATTCAGCAATAAAGAGAGACAACCCCTGCCTACAACGGGCTTACAGTCTAGGAGGGGGGAGACAGACATCAAAACAAGTGAGCAGGCATCAATATAAATAAATAGAACGATAGACATCAAAACAAGAGGCGTTAATATAAATAAATAGAATTGTAGATATGTATATATACACAGAAGTGTTGTGGGGCGGAGAGGGAAGCATAGAGCAAAGGGAGCGAGTCGGAGCGATGGGGAGGGGGAGCTTAAGTGCGGAGCACTGTGTTCATGTGTTCATATAATAATAATGATTGCATTTATTAAGCCCTTACTGTCTGCAAAGCACTGTTCTAAGCGCTGGGGAGGTTACACGGTGATCAGGCTGTCCCACGGGGGGGGCTCACAGTCTTCATCCCCATTTTCCGGATGAGGTCACTGAGGCCCAGAGAAGTGACTTGCCCAAAGTCACACAGCTGGCAATTGGCGGAGCCGGGATCATCATCAATCGTATTTATTGAGCGCTTACTAGTACAGTGCTCTGCACATAAGCGCTTGGGAAGTACAAATTGGCAACATATAGAGACAGTCCCTACCCAACAGTGGGCTCACAGTCTAAAAGGGGAAGACGGAGAACAAAACCAAACATACTAACAAAATAAAATAAATAGAATAGATATGTACAAGTAAAATAAATAGAGTAATAAATATGTACAAACATATATACATATATACAGGTGCTGTGGGGAAGGGAAGGAGGTAAGAAGGGGGGATGGAGAGGGGGACGAGGGGGAGAGGAAGGAAGGGGCTCAGTGTGGGAAGGCCTCCTGGAGGAGGTGAGCTCTCAGTAGGGCCTTGAAGGGAGGAAGAGAGCGAGCTTGGCGGCTGGGCAGAGGGATTGGGGGCATTCCAGGCCCGGGGGAGGACGTGGGCCGGGGGTCGATGGCGGGACAGGCGAGAACGAGGCCTAACGGTGAGGAGATTAGCGGCGGAGGAGCAGAGGGTGCGGGCTGGGCTGGAGAAGGAGAGAAGGGAGGGGAGGGAGGAGGGGGCGAGGGGATGGATGGACAGCCTTGATGCCCAGGGTGAGGAGTTTCTGCCTGATGCGCCCATGGCCTCTGACTTCAAAGCTCGGGCTCTTTCCACTGAGCCACGCTGCTGGCGGCGCCCCTAGTTGCTGCGCCGCTCGGAAGGGGCGCTGAGGGAGCGGAGTGGAAGCGCCTCACGGCCGCGGAAGGAGTGCTGAGGGAGCGCCTCATGGCCGCGGAAGGAGCGCTGAGGGAGAGCAGTGGGCGCGCCTCACGGCCGCGGAAGGAGCGCTGAGGGAGCGCAGTGGGAGCGCCTCACGGCCGCGGAAGGAGCGCTGAGGGAGCGCCTCACGGCCGCGGAAGGAGCGCTGAGGAAACGCTGAGGGAGCGCCTCACGGCCGCGGAAGAAGCGCTGAGGGAGTTCAGTGGGAGCGCTGAGCAAGCGCCTCACGGCCGCGGAAGAAACCCTGAGGGAGCGCAGTGGGAGCGCTTCACGGCCGCCCAGCTCGGACTCTCGCCATCGCGGATCCTTCCGCGGCTTCCTCGCCTTACCTAGGCCGCCCCACGTGCGCACGAGCCACGCCCACCCCGGGGCCACGCTCACCCCGGGGCCACGCCCACCCGGCTCCCCGAGGCCTCCCCACCCCCTCACTGACCACGCCCCCTTATTCCCCGAAGTCCCGCCCCCGTGGTGCGCTGATGATAATAATAATAATAATAATGATAATAATGTTGGCATTTATTAAGCATTACTACGTGCAAAGCATTGTTCTAGACTGTGAGCCCACTGTTGGATAGGGACCGTCTCTAGATGTTGCCAACGTGTACTTCCCAAGCGCTTAGTACAGTGCCCTGCACACAGTAAGCGCTCAATAAATACGATTGAATGAATGAATGAATGTTCTAAGCGCTGGGGAGGTTACAAGGTGATCAGGTTGTCCCACGTGGGGGGCTCACCGTCTTCACCCCCATTTTACAGCTGAGGTAACTGAGGCCCAGAGAAGTGAATCAATCAATCAATCAATCAATCGTATTTATTGAGCACTTACTGTGTGCAGAGCACTGTACTAAGCGCTTGGGAAGTACAAGTTGGCAACATATAGAGACAGTCCCTACCCAACAATGGGCTCACAGTCTCAAAGTGAAGTGACAAAGTCACCCATCTGACAATTGGCGGAGTTGGGATTTGAACCCGTGACCTCTGACTCCAAAGCCCGGGCTCTTTCCACGCTGAAGAAGCAGTGTGGCTCAGTGGCAAGCCCCGGGGCTTTGGAGTCAGAGGTCACGGGTTCAAATCCCGGCTCCACCACTTATCACCTGTGTGACTTTGGGCAAGTCACTTAACTTCTCTGGGCCTCAGTTCCCTCATCTGTGAAAGGATTAAGACTGTGAGCCTCACGTGGGACAACCCGATCACCTTGTAACCTCCCCAGCGCTTAGAACAGTGCTTTGCACATAGTAAGCGCTTAATAAATGCCATCATTATTATTATTATCAGCTGGGTGACTTTGGGCAAGTCACTTCACTTGAGCCCCCTCCTTCCTCTCCCCCTCCTCCCCCTCTCCATCCCCCCTGCCTTACCTCCTTCCCTTCCCCACAGCACCTGTATATATGTACATATGTTTGTACGTATTTATTACTCCATTTATTTATTTTACTTGTGCATATCTATTCTATTCATTTTATTTTGTTAATATGTTTGGTTTTGTTCTCTGTCTCCCCCTTCTAGACTGTGAGCCCACTGTTGGGTAGGGACCGTCTCTAGATGTTGCCAACGTGTCCTTCCCAAGCTCTCACAGTAAGCGCTCAATCAATCATTCAATCGTATTTATTGAGCACTTACTGTGTGCAGAGCACTGTACTAAGCACTTGGGAAGTACAAGTTGGCAACATATAGAGACGGTCCCTACCCAACAGTGGGCTCACAGTCTAAAAGGGGGGGACGGAGAACAAAACCAAACATACCAGCAAAATAAAATAAATAGAATAGATATGTACAAGTAAAATAAATAGAGTAATAAATATGTACAAATATATATATATATATATATATATATATATACAGGTCAATAAATACGATTGATTGATCGATTGATTGTCTCTGCCTTAGTTCCCTCATCTGTAAAACGGGGATTAAGACTGTGAGCCCCATGTGGGACACCCTGATCACCTTGTATCCCCCCCAGCGCTTAGAACAGTGCTTTGCACATAGTAAGCACTTAACAAATGCCATCATTATCATTATTATTGATTGATTCTCTATGCCTTAGTTACCTCATCTGTAAAACGGGGATTAACACTGTGAGCCCCATGTGGGACACCCTGATCACCTTATATCCCCCTCCCAGCGCTTAGAACAGTGCTTTGCACATAGTAAGCGCTTAACAAATGCCATCATTATTACTATTATTGATTGATTCTCTATGCCTTAGTTACCTCATCTGTAAAATGGGGATGAAGACTGTGAGTCCCCCGGGGGGCAACCCGATCACCTTGTTAGCCTCTCCAGCATTTAGAACAGTGCTTTGTACACAGTAGGCGATTAATAAATGCTGTCATTGTTATTATTAGTCCATTGAGTCATGCTGCTTCGCCTAGGCTACGACCCCAAAGTCCCGCCCCGCCGGGCCCAGGTGGAGGGAGGGGCGAGATGCTCCGCCTTTTCCCCCTCTCTTTTCCCCGCCCCGGCTCCGGTCCCGGCAGCTGAGCCCTTAGCTCACCCCTCTCTCCGACCGGAGGAGCGTCCCCGGAGTTTGGGGGTCGGCAGGGAGGTAGGTGAATGCGGGACCCCAACCCCGGTTCCCCAACATGAACTAAGAAGCTTATCCAAATCCCAGGCTATCCATTGACGGGGCTTTCAGCAGATGCAGATTGCTTCATTTTCTGGATTGAAAACAGTCTTGCTTTATTGCTGCGAATAGATATTTGAGCAGTTGAAACAGGTTACAAGAAAAGATGAAAAATGAAGTGCAGATGACACAGAACTGGGAGTCAGGAAGTCTCATGTCCTCCCCCTGGCCTGGAATGCCCTCCCTCCGCACATTTCATTTTGCTAACATGTTTTGTTTTGTTGTCTGTCTCCCCCTTCTAGACTGTGAGCCCGCTGTTGGGTAGGGACTGTCTGTATGTTGCCAACTTGGACTTCCCAAGCGCTTAGTACAGTGCCCTGCACACAGTAAGCGCTCAATAAATACGATTGAATGAATGAATGAACCCCAGTTCGGGACGGGCTTCCCCGCACACACGTGGGCCCGCACCGGGCGACCTGCGCGGTCATTTTGTTCAACTCTTCAGTAAGAGTCCTGAATATCTGCGGCTTGACATTTTCGGCCAAAAGCAGTAGTTTCCTCCAATTACCGAGACTTTACGTTTTAAATCCAATTCTCTCAACGCCTAAAATTAATCTTTCATCGTGTTAGCCTCTTTGGAAAGGTCCTTCACTCTACTGGCCCACTAGTGGACTATTCATTTTGTTAATGATGTGCGTTACAGCTGTAATTCTATTTGTTCTGACGATTTTGATTTCACCTGTCTACATGTTTTGTATTGTTGTCTGTTTCCCCCTTCTAGACTGTGAGCCCGTTGTTGGGTAGCGACCGTCTCTATATGTTGCCAACTTGGACTTCCCATGCGCTTAGTACGGTGCTCTGCACACAGTAAGCGCTCAATAAATACGATTGAATGAATGAATGAACGAGCGGAACCGCGGAGGGCCCCGCGGGGTGGGGGCCGAGAGCCGCTCCCACGAAGAGCCCCTCTCCTCCAGGAGGCCCTCCCCGTCTAACCCCTCAAATCCCCACCCAATTCTTCCTCCTTTCTGCGTCGCCTGGGCACTTGGGTCTGCCCCCTTTAAGGTCTTTAACACTCAGCTCATCCCCACAGCACTTAGGTCCGTATAATAATAATAATTGTGGTGTCTGTTAAGCGCTTACTATGTGCCAGTATAATAATAATTGTGGTATTTGTTAAGCACTTACTATGTGCCAGGCACCGTGCTAAGCTCTGGGGTGGATACGGGCAAATCGGGTTGGACACAGTCCCGGTCCCGCATGGGGCTCACGGTCTTAGTCCCCAGTTTACAGATGAGGTAATAATAATAATAATAATAATAATAATAATAATAATAATAATGGCATTTGTTAAACACTTACTATGTGCAAAGCACTGTTCTAAGCGCTGGAACTGAGGCACAGGCTATCAGCTCCTTGAGCACAGGGACTGTGCCCACCTATTCTATTGTAGCAGTGCCCTTTCCCAAGCGCCTAGCACAGTGCTCTGCCCACAGTAAGCACTCTAAATGTTATTGATTGAAAGTATAAAATAAGAATAAGAGTGTCCAGTGGATAGAACACGGGCCTGGGAGGCAAGAGGACCTGGGTTCTAATTCTGACTCTTCCACTTGTCTGCTCTGTGACCTTGGGCAAGTCACTTCACTGGGCCTCAGCTCATCTGTAAAATGGGGATTAAAACTATGAGCCCCATGTGGGACGTAGACTGTGTCCAACCTGATTATCTTGTATCTATCCCAGAGTTTAGCACAGTGCCGGGCACATAGCACTTAATGCCACAGAAAAAAGGAGGGTAGGGGAGACTAGCAAGGGGTGTGACCCCTCCCCTTTCTCTTACTGGTAGGTGGCCAGTTCATTCATTCATTCATTCGTTCCAGTCCTGAGGGTCTCCTAGAGGGGATTGATTTCCCCTAATCCAATGGGCACCCCCTCCCCACTTGGACCCCTAGGTCCAGCTGCCTTCCAGAGGTGTCGGAGTTGTCTCTGACCCATTGGAAGGAGACACAGTGAGGGGACGTGTAATCTTTGATGTGGTTTCTTAGCCCAGGCCTGCACCTGGGACTTTCTCATGTCTAAATTGGGAGTCATGGTTGGACTGGCCTCCAGAGGCAGTGGTAAAATCCAGGTCGATTGGAAGCCCCTAAAAGGCCAGGGTCCCTGTCTCTCTGGTGCACTATCTCAACCTCTTAGCCCAGTACATAACACTAATTAGGCGCTCAGGCAGGGCCATTGAGAGATTGATTGACGGATGAAAGCACCCCTATGTCCCCCAGCTGTCCACTCTGTGGGATCTCCCTCAACTACTGCCTCAGATTCCCCTCTAAGATTTAGGGGGAGAGATGGGAAGGCTGGGCTCACTTGGACTTTCCTCCCAGGGTTTGCTGATGGTCACTGTGAATCTCTCAGCCCTGAATTGATTCCCCAGAGAAAGGTGGTGATGATAATAGTAATTGTGATATTCGTTAAGCACTGACTTTGCGTTCAACACTGGGGTAGAAAGAAGATAATCCAGTTACACACCATCCCTGCACCTCATTGGCTCTCCCAGTCTAGACAGGAGGCAGAAGGGATAATGAATCCCCATGTTACAGGTGAGGAAACTGAGTCCCGGAGAAGTGACTTGTCCGAGGTGATACAGCAGGCAGGTGGCAGAACCCACGTTTCCCGACTCATATGCCCGGGCCCTTTCCATCTGGCCCTGCTCTTTCGTAGTGGGGCAGGAGGTCACACTGTATCACCGGGAGTTGCGTTTTGGGGAAACCCATACCAAAGCACTGACTGGTTTTGAAACCACCCTTGGTTTCTTGCAACCCTGAGGCTTGCTATTTCCAGACAGGCTCTCATCGTCAAAGGAACTTTCCTTCGTTGGCCAACGTGGAGTGAAAATCTGGGCCGCGAGGGGATTGTGTGAGGGCCCTGGGCCCATCTAGGAATGCCTTGTGATCAAAGCTCGCCGGGTGTTGGTAGGGGAGAAGGGGACCTGTGTTATTGTAAGTTTGGAATGGGAGCCCCTCCCAAGCCTGGTGGGCGGCAGGACTGTGGGCTGCCTTGTGGTCCCCTGAATAATCATTGTGGTATTTCTTAAGCGCTTACCAAGTGTCAAGCGCTGTACTAAGCGCTGGGGTAGATACAGGGTAATCAGTTTCCACGTGGGGTTCACAGTCTAAGTAGGAGGGAGAACAGGTTTTGAATCTCCACTTTACAGATGAGGTAACTGAGGCACGGGAAAGTAAAGTGACTTGCCCAAGGTGTCACAGCAGGTGCTTGGCAGAGCTGGGATTAGAACCCAGTTTCTCTGATTCCCAGGCCCATGATCTTTTCACTAAGGCCACGCTGCCCTTCCGGGGAACATCTTTGGGAGGGAAGAGGGGGTCTTGTACCTGACCCATGGGCTGGGTCTGCCCCAACGAAAACAGAAGGAGTATCAGTCTGTTAATGGTATTTATTGAGCATCTACTCAAATAGTTGATAGTCTACAGGGGGAGACAGATATTTAAATAAATGACAGCATTGTAATAATGGGTTTGCCTGCAGCCCTTGCTGGTTTCAATACCTTGTGCTCAGTGCTCTGCACACAGTAAGCACTCAATAAATACAGTTGATTGGAAGCAAATGTCATGGTCCCTGCCCACAGAAAGTTTCCCCTCTATCCCCACCCTGCCTAAAATACAAGCCAAGTAGGATCAGCAGTATTCCTTGGGAATTTCCCAGCACCTGACAAGCCCCACAGCACTTAGGAACATATCCTAATACCCTAATATTTCCCCTCTCTGTAATTTATTTTGATGTCTGCCTTCCCCTGTAGACTGTAAGCTCTTATCGGCAGGGATTGGGTCTACCACCTCTATTGTATTGTGCTGTTCCCAGTGTTTAGCACAGCCCTGTGCATATAAGAAGTTATCAGGAAGTACTGTGGATTGATCCATTAGTCTGGCTATGGTAAATAATGATAATAGTAACATTGATGGCAATTGTTAAGTGCTTACTCTGTGCCAAGCACTGTTTGGTAAATGCCAAAGTCATTCAAGCAAGGGGCCCTTAGGGGCAACAATCATTAGACAATCAGTAAATACTATTCATTGCCCTTCCCCATTCACAAAGCCCTTCTGAAATTCCATCTCCTCCAGGAGGCCTTCCCTGGTCTATCTCTCATCTCTTGCCTCCTCACCACTTTCATGTCACCCAAGCACTTGGATTCCCCTCCTCCCCGCCATCCCATTGATATGCTTATGTACATATCTTTATAGCTTCTTTCATCTGCAATTTAGTTTAGTGTCCTTGGGCTGTAAACCCCTCTAGGGCAGGGGTCTTGTCTCCTAGTGATAACTGTGATATTTTTTAAGGGTATACTGTGTGCCAAACACTGTGCTAAGCCTGTGGGTAGACACAAGATAATCACTTCCTGTCCCACACAGGGCTCATGGTCTAAGTAGGAGAGAGAACAGGTATTTAATTCTCATTTTACAGGTGAGGAAAGTGAGGCCCAGAGAACTGAAGTGACTTGCCTTGGGTCACAGTAGGCAAGGGACAGAGCCAGGATTAGAACCCAGGTCCTCACTCTTTTGTACTCTCTCGAGCGCTTAGGACAGTGCTCTGCACACAGATGCTCAGTAAATGCTGTTGATGGAGTGAAGAATCGTGAATGGGGTGGTGTGGACAGGGAGTGGGGTGGTGCAGACATAGCCTTAGATTGAGGCACCACGTAGCCTGTTACTGGTTTATTCTTTGGACAGGGATTTCACAACAGCTCAGACGCAGGATCCTCTGGGGTGGGGGCGTCAGGGACCTCTCCTCTCCTCCCCCCCACCCACAACCCGAGGCCTCGGTGACTGTGTTTGGGTCTTTTAATAATAATGAAAGACGTGAGGGAGCCGCCTCCTTCCCCGCTAAAGGAAATGAATCAGGCCAGGCCGAGCCAGGCCAATTGCTGCCATTGGCCCCGTGGTCTGTGGCTAAGGAAACAGGCCCTGGTTTCACCCTGGTTGGATTCATCAGGCCCAGGGCAGCACCCCCATCACCCAACGGGCAGGGGTCGTCCAGTGAGGGGTCGCATCCGTGAGGAGGTGAGCGCAGGCAGCCGTCGGACAACCCCCCGGGGCTGAGCCGACCCGCTCCGGGACCAGTTCTGGTCGGTGCCAGGAGGAGGGCAGAGGCCGCCGTCCTGCAGAGCCCGGTCAGGGCCAAGGCGGCCAGTGAGGAGGTCCACCTGGGGCTGAGGGCTGGACTGATAGGTTGATATGGCAGGGCATTGGCCACGAGGGAAGGGCGGATCGGGGGCTTGAGAGCCTCCTGCCCAGCTCTGAGCTGGAGCCTCCTGGACACCGGGGCCCTGACCCAAGAGTGAAGATGGGGGACTGAGGATGTGAATGTCGATGGCCATCCTGCTCAACTGTGAGGTTAATCCCCTACCCAGGGCTGTTCTCTCCCCCCGTCCCTCCGGGTTTGTGAAAGACAGGTCAGGTGCCCTCCTGCACCCACCACGAGCTCCACCTCTCCATACTCCCCAGAATCAGGGGTGGTGAGGGGTGGGAGGGATGTTCATGTGTTTTTGGTCTTGCTGCCTACGCGCACGTGTGTGTGTGTGTGTGTGTGTGTGTGTGTGTGTGTGTGTTTTCACTGCCTCTGGGTCTGTGTGTGTGGCCTCTGTCACTATTTTGAGTGTCTTTGTGTCACTTTATGGGCTTTGAGTCTCTGGGTGTCTCTGGGTATGTCGGGTGTGTTTGTGAACCGTGTGTGGGTCTATATGTATTCATAGTCTCCATATATGTGTGCTATCTCTGTATCTGTGTGTTTCTGCCTCTCTCTGCCCACCCATTTGGTGGTGGAAAGTGCTCCCTCCCTTCCCCAATTCAGCCCTCTCTCCAAGTCCTGGCCTAGTGTAAGAGAAGAAAGCAGTGAGCCCAGGAGGCTCTGGGGGAGGGTGGGGGTGGGTGAGTGGCAGCTGGGTGGCAGCCCGGGGTCCAGACGCCCTCCCCCTCTTTATCCCGCCTCCGGCCACCTGCTGCTCCATTGTCATTGTCCCTGTCCCTGCCCTCCTGGTCCCCAGGGGCCAGACCTCGGCTCAGGGCCCCGAGGAAATCTGGGTCAGAAGGAGGGATGCTGGGCCTGCAGGGAGGACCAGCGTGGGATGGGGTGAGAGCCTTCCGGCAGGCGGAAGGATCCCAGCTGTTTGGGGGCTGCTGAGCCAGGGGATGCAGGCAGTGTCTGCTCCGGTGGATTTATTATCCTTCCTGGACAGGCCTTTGTTTAGGGAGTGTTTATCTTGTCTGGTGAGTGGAACTTTTCTTATGAAAGTGTGTGTGTTTGTGTGTGTGTGTGTGTGTACGGTTGCGGGTGGAGGGGGAGGGAGTCAGCAGGCCTCGCTTGTGCTGAGGAGGTGGGAGTGAGGGAGAAGGGTCCTTAGT
Organism: Tachyglossus aculeatus; assembly: GCF_015852505.1. NCBI lineage: Eukaryota > Metazoa > Chordata > Mammalia > Monotremata > Tachyglossidae > Tachyglossus > Tachyglossus aculeatus. Next base: position 1,394,876 of record NW_024044839.1, on the reverse strand, counting down.
CGCAAGATGCTCCCCATTAGAATGGAAGCCCCTTGAGGGCTGGGGACAGAGATCTTAAGGCAGTGATGTTCTCCCAGAAGCTCAGTACAGTGCTGTGCCCTCAGTAGGTGCTCAGCCAATGCCATCCATTGATGCTCAGCCGATGGAATCTGGATTATTCCTCCTGGAGCAGAGGTGGCTGAGGGGAGCCCTCCTGATTTAGTCTCCCGGTGGGTGTGAGATGCTACTGAGGACGGACCAAGGGGAAGGAGGCTGAAATTGCAGCAGGACAGATTAAGGTTAGACAGACAGAAGAACTTCCTGGCTGGATCAGGAAGGAATCTGAGGGAAGCCAGGGCTTCTCTTTCCTGGAACTGTTCAGGAAGCAGACCAGGCTGGCATCTTGGGGGCGGAGGACCTTGGAATCGGAGGACTTGGGTTCTAATCCCAGCCCTGCCGCTTGCCTGCCATGTGACCTGGGGCAAGTCACTTCACTTCTCTGAGCCTCGGTTTCCTCATCTGAAAAATGGGGGCTCAGTACCCGTTCTCGCATCTACTTAAACTGCGGGCCGCAGGACTGTGTCTGACCTGATGATCTTGTCTCAACCCCAGCACTTAGTACAGTGCTTGGCATTTAGTAAATCCTTAATAAATGCCACAATAATCAATCAATCAATTCTATTTATTAAGCACTTACTGTGGGCAGAGCACTGATCTGAGTGCTTGGGAGAGTAAGATACAACAGAATTAGCAGGCACATTGCTTGCCCATAATGAGCTTACAGTCTAGAGGAGAAGACAGACATTAATATAAATAAATAAATGGTGGATATGTACGTAAGTTCTGTGGGGCTGAAGGAGGGGTGAATAAAGGATGCAAATCCAAGAGCTAGGGTGACGCAGAAGAAAGTGGGAGAAGAGGAAATAAGGGCTTAGTCAGGAAAGGTCTCTTGGAGGAGATGGGCTTTCAGTGAGGCTTCGAAGGTGGGGAGAGTCATTGTCAGATAATAGTAATAATTATTAATAGTCCTTTCTGGGGTTGATGGGGAGTGAGATCGACTGATCAACTACTGGTTTTCATTGAGCGCTTACTGAGTGCAGAGCGCTGTAGTGAGCCCTTGGGAAACTACAGCTCACTCCCCAGTCCTCAAGGGGCTTCCACTCCAGTGATCCCCAACGTCACTTGGGGGGCGGGGGCAGGGGGCGGCCGGCTTCGGTTGGAGCCCTTGCCAAGGGAGAGGAGCAGCCGGGGCAGTGGGGGCGGGGGGAGCAGACGGTTGTTTGTGTTGTTGTCTCAATCCTAAACCCCATCCTGTCATTTTCCCCGCATAGGCCTGGCACCGGTCCCGGTGTTGTACTCCCCCCACCTCCCCCGCTCCAGCCCAGAAGGGCACAACCCCATTTGGCAGCAAACGACTGAGGCCTGGGCTGAGGGCAGAGCCCCGCTCCCCAGCTGTTGGGCGATGCTTCCCGGAGGGTGGACTTTGGGGGCTGCTGGGTTGGGGTGTGCCAAGTGCCAGTCGTTGTGGGCAGGCAGGAAACGTGGCTGCCAGAGTTCCTGATGTGTCCTCTCCCAAGTGCCTTGTCCAGTCCTCTGTGCACAGAAAGCGTTTAGTAAATACCCGTGGATCGATTGATTGTCGGGACCCTTGTCTGGTCCTCAGCCCCATGGAGGAGCTCTCACCAGCCGGCGGGGAGAAGAGGGGCTCCTGGATTTCTGGCCGGGTGGGCGGCTTTGTGGCCCCACTGTCTCACCTGAGGATGAGGTGGATCCAGGCCTTTGGACTAGATACCTCCCTCCTTGCCGGGGTCGGTATGGGTGTGCTGGGGAGGGCAGGGGGGACCGGGAGTGCTGGCCGGGAGGGAGGAAGAGTGATCTCTTGGCCCTCAGCACCAGAGCTGCCGTCTTCCTGCTCCTCCTAAGCCAAGACCCAATCCTCAGTAATGGTAATGATGGCGATGGTATTTATAAAACGCTTATTATATGCCAAGCACTAGGCTAAACACAGGGGTGGATACAAGATGATCAGGTCGGTTGCAGTCCCTGTCCCACACAGGCTCATGGTGTAAGAGGAAGGAAGAGGAAGGTGGCGGCGTATCCCCATTTTACCGATAAGGAAGTTGATGACCAGAGAAGTTAAGTGGCAGAGTTAAGTTGGGTCCCCTGGCTCTCAGGCCTTCCTAGGCTTCTGGATTGTTGGTCTCCATTTCCCTGCCCCCCACCCCCTTCTGCCAAGCCACTGGCCATTGCCAGAGTTGCTAGGGGGCTGGGGTGGGAATGGTGGGGGGTATCACATGACCCCGTTCTGGAGGCCGGAACCTGGGAGGTCAGCAAAACTGGGGCATTTGTGACGTTTTGACCCTCTGGGCCAAGCTGCCTCAGATCCTGCTTCCTCTTTCGCAACTTTCAGAAAGCATCCCCGAGGTCTGGATGGGGGAGGTCGATTTGCGTGACCGGCTGGGCTGGGGGTGGGGGTGCGCCTCCTCAGGCATCTCCCCCTCCCCCCACCCCCAGGTCCCAGGACAGGGTGGGTCAGAGCCCAGATCCTGGCTGGGTTCACCTTCTTCCCCTCCCAATCCATTAGCCACTCCCCCTTTCTCCTTCCAGGATGGATTTAGTGCTCAGTCTGTGCTGAGCGCTGGGGCAGATAGAGGAAGATCAGATACTGCCCCTGTCCCTCTACGAAGGCTTGCGGTTTACGAGGGAGGGAGAGCAGGCAAATCATCCCCGTTTTACTCATGAGGAAACTGAGGCCCCGAGAGATGAAGTGACTGGTTCAAGGTTACACAGCATGCTGGGACTAGAACTGACTCTTTTGCTCCTGACACTCAGCCCAGTGCTCTTTCCGCTGGCCCTGCCATTCTGGTCCCCAGCTCTAATCCCCCCTCCTCACACCTTCTCTAGCCCACAAGAAGCCCCCTCTGTTGGCTCCCAGGCCTGATCCTGAGGCAGGAGTCATCGGGGAATATCATCAATTAATAGTATTTATTGAGCACTGACTATGGCAGAGCACTGTACTAAGCACTTGGGAGAGTACAGTACAACAGGGTCGGTAGACACATCCCCTGCCCACAAGGAGCTTGCCGTCTATGTATAATGGCATTTATAGTGGCATTTATTAAGCGCTTACTGTATGCAAAGCACTGTTCTAAGTGCTGGAAAGGAAAGGAAGACTGGAGGAAAAGGCCCACGGCTGGAGGCAAGGGGTCCCGGGCCTTCCCCTAACCTGTGGTGTGAACTTGGGCCATTCATTTCACCTCTCTGGGCCTCCAATTCCTCCTCTGTGAAATGGGGATGATAAACCTCTCCCTCCCTCCTTTGCGGGGGTTCCTGTGGGGACAAAATTAGGTCAGCAATGGCAGAGAGCTCAACAAAAAAACATTCTGCTCCTGCGTTTTGTCCCTGGCTTTGAACCTGCCCCATCTCATTTGCGTGGCCTTGCCTGTAGAGGTGATCACCCTCCGCCTTCCGGGCTGGGCTGGGCCTGGGAAAGTTCCGGAGCTTCAGAGTTTTCCTGGTGTCTTCCTTTCCCCGTACGAGGTGAGCGAGGGAAGCCCTTTCTGCCCTGGTGAGCACAGTTGCCCCAGCCGAGTGGGTGGTGGGCTGAGCGGGTGGTCGGCCAGGTTCGATCAGTGGTATTTCTTGAACACTTACTGTGTGCAGTGCACTGTACTAATCACCCAGGAGCGTACAGTACAACAGTTATTAGGCATGTCCCCTGCCCCCAAGGAGCTTCCAATCTAGGGGAGACAAATGTTAAAATAAGTGCCGTGAGGTTGAGGGTGGGGGGAATACCAAGTGTTTGAGGCGGACCCGTGTGCACACATGTGTGTCGGTGATACAAGACAGAGTAGGGGAAATGAGCGTTTAGTTAGGGAAGGCTCTGAGCCCCCAAGTGCCCCATCCCCTGTGCACCCCCGCCTCCTGAGGTGGGCTGCACGGTTCCGGACCTGGTCCACAGGACAGGTGGAGGTGGTGGTGGCGAATGAGGCCAAATGAGGTTATTTAGGCCAGTGGAAAGATCAAGGTCAAGGGATTAGCGGAACCTAATTGTTGCCGATTTGTACTTCCCAAGCGCTTAGTACAGTGCTCTGTATATAGTACGCTCTCGATAAATACAATTGAATGAATGAACCGGGATTGCGGGAGGCCTTTGGTGCCCTGGTCGTCGTGCGGCAGAGTGGCGTGAGAGGCCAAACTCCTGGGCTGCTGACTGCCCCTTGGGGAGGGGGCATTCCTAAGGGCAGCCCCGCCTTCCTGGAAAACTGGCCTCAGAAGGGGTGGATGGGGGCGGCGTTAGGCCCTAGCGTACCGATGTTCCTCCCTCCCCAATCCCAGGTCCCCATCGTAGGTCTCCCTTGCCTAGGGACCCCACCTCCAGCCCTGGTCCCCCCGGGGGGAGAATTTGGGGGCCAGTGCCTGGCCTGGACTGGGGGTTTGCTGCTGGAAAGGGAGGAGGGACTATGTTCCCAGCCCCCTCCCGGCCCTCCTGTCTCTTCCTGCTCCCCTGGCACTTGTGTCCTTCCCGTTGGGGTGGAGGGAGGGTGTTGGCCCTTCTTCCCCCTCACTTCCCTTTCCAGAATGGGGTCAGCCAGGGCGGGTGAGGCTGGGCGGTCTTGGTGCACGTGGCCCACCGGGTCCGGCCGTGGGGGTCCAGAGTGCGCCTGAGGCCCTGGCAGCTTCTTGGTGGCTGCCGGATGTGGCTGGGGGCCCCCTCCCAGGATGAGCTGCAATTTCCTCTGTAATGAGAGCGGGGTGCATGGCTGTGTGGCAGGGAGCAGGAGATAAGGCCGGGGCGGGGGTGGGGCTTTCCCATGCCCCATCCTGCCCCCTCCACCCACTCAGCAGAGAGCACGGGTCCCCCCTTTTCTCCCTCCTCTTCCCCCCCACCCGGCCCCTCCAACCCTTTTCTCCCCAGGTCCTCGCCTTCCCTCACCTGGACCCTTCTACTGTGTCACCTAACACAGTCCAGGCCGTCGTTGGTGAGAATTAATGGTTCTGACCACGGTTCCAGGCTCCGAGGGGAGAGCGGGGGAGTGGTGGGGAGGGGGGGGGTCTCCCTCACCCTCTGAGAGCCTCTCTCTCGCCCAACCCCCTGGGGCCCTGGTGGCCCTGGCTCCCATCTGTGTGTGTGTGTGTGTGTGTGTGTGTGTGTGTACACACGCCGGCCACCCTCCCTCTGTACCCTTTCCCTGGTGGCCAGGGCGGGGTCTGAGGAGACGGGAAGCTTTCCGGGCCTCACCCCGGGCCGGGCTGTTGCCCGGGCACCGACCCAGGGGTGTGGGAGAAGGTTAGGGGGCTGCCGGGGAGAGTTGGAGCCTGGGCTTCTGGGCTGAGAAGCAGCCAAGGCCCAGCCTCCGGGCGGGGGGCTTAAACGTCAAGGCCCCAGACCTCCGCTGGAAAGAAACTGAAGGTTCTTCAAGGAACTATCTGAGTGTCTTCTCTCTCCCTCCCACCCTTCCCCCTGTGAGGCTGGGGCTGGGGTTTCACAATCCGCCCTCTGCGGCCTGACTCAGCGTGGGCTCCCCGCCTGGTGTCTCAGTGCCAGGCAGCGGGCGGGTGGGTGGCCAGGGCCTCTTGAGGGGCTGGGGTAGAGGGGGACCCTCTGCAGAGGCCTGGCTCTGAGGAGGGGGAGGTTGGGGGTCCCAGCTTCTGGACCTCCAGACCTCAGATTTAGGTAGAGGGCAGTGCCTATGGTGACTGGGCTCCAACCAATCCGTCAGTGGTATTTGTTGAGCGTTTACTATGTGCAGAGCACTATGCCAATTGCTTGGAAGAGGAAAATATAACACAGTTGGTGGACACATCCCCTGCCACAAGAAGCTTACAGTCTAGAGGGCGAGAAAGACATTAATATAAATGAATATATGACCCATATGGACGTAAGTGCTGTGGGCTCCAGACAGGAGTCCGGAGTGCCCAGGATGTGCGGGGCAGTGGGTCACCCAGAGATTCCCTCCCTCCTTCCTGGGGAGGTCTGGGGGACACCAGGGATATGGGGGGCCCCCTCAGTCCCAAGTCCTGGGAGGAGGAAGCCCATTTCCCTCAGACTTACACCCACGCGTCTTGTCAATGGGTACAGCCTAGTGGATAGAGCATGGACCTGGGTTCTAATCCTGACTGCTCCACTTCGCTGTATGACCTTGGAAAGCCACTTTGCTTCTCTGTGCCTCAGGTCCCTCATCTGTAAAATGGAGATTAAGATTGAGCCCCGTGTGGGACGTGGACCTTGTCCAACCTGATTAGCTCGTACCTGCCCTAGCGCTTAGTACAGTGCCTGGCATATAGTAAAGCACTTAACAAATGCCATTGAAAAAAATCAGCCCCTCAACAGTATGCTTACCTCTTGGGAGAGTGTCTACCAACTCTATTGTGTTGCACTCTGCCAAGTGCTTAGTTCAGTGCTCTGTACACAGTAAGTACAGACTGTGAGCCCACCATTCTAGACTGTGAGCCCACTGTTGGGTAGGGACCGTCTCTATATGTTGCCAACTTGTACTTCCCAAGCACTTAGTACAGTGCTCTGCACACAGTAAGCGCTCAATAAATACGATTGAGTGAATGAATGAATGAATGAAAGTACTCAATAATGCCGCTGTTGGAGAGTGCAGTAGAGTTAGTAGGAAGCGTTCCCTGTCCTCAAGCAGCTTATGGTCTAGTCAGGGATGGACAGGCAGTCAGTCGGTCAGCCAATCATGTTTATTGAGCGCTTACCATGTGCAGAGCATTGTACTAAGAGCTTGGGAGAATACAATTCAACAATTTACAGACACATTCCATGCCCACAATGAGCTTATAGTTTAGAGAGGCAGGGCAGATCGGTCTAAGGACTCAGAGCGACCCTCTCCGGGGTCCGTGCCAACCCTGCCCGACCCCATGGCCCTGGTGCCCCCCAGCTTCACCTCCTCCCCCTCCTGCGCCTGAGGCTCCCTGCTGACCCCTGGATCGGTCCTCCAACGCCCGACACTCCCAGTGGGCTGGATCCCAGCCAGGTCGGCCACGGCAGGCTCTGAAGCTGGTCCCACCCAGTTTGAAGAAGGCAAGGAGGGGAAGAGACGCCCTCTTCCCTGGAAACCACCCAGGCAGGGTTGGAGGCTCTGTCAGCGACAGGAGGTGGTGGCTGGATGGGAGTGTGACTCAGGTTGAGGCCTCGGCGGTCCCCGCTGCAGCCCGGCTGGCCCCCCAGGGGCTCTGCCTGCTGATGAAGCCCAGAGTGAGGAGTGCTCAGCTCTGGACCTCAGCCGGGACCCACCCGCCCCACAAGGGACCACCTCCTGTCCTCCCACGGGAGGTCGGCTCATGGTGGGGTCGGCTGGGGCTCTCTTTCGGCTGTTCTAATGATGACAATAATACAATATATTACATTATAACAATATAATAATTAATATATAATCATTAGATTATTAATTATATTGTTATTACAGTACTTGTTAAGTGCTTACTATGTGTCAAGCACTGTTCGAAGCCCTGGGGTAGATACAAGTTAATCAGGGTGGACACAGTCTCTGTCCCACATGAGGCTCAAACTCTTTATCCTCATTTTACAGATGAGGTAACTGACGCCAGAGAAGTGAAGCGACTTGCCCAAGATCACACAGCAGGCATGTAGCGTAGCCGGGATTAGAACCCAGATCCTCCTGACTCCCAGGCCAGTGCTCTCTAGACTGTGGATTAGTTGGCATTTTGAACGGCCCCCTCAGGTCTCTCCTGTTTTTCTTCCGAAAGTTTTCCAGCATTTCCCTGCGATTTCCGTGCCACCTCCCTGGCTGCTCCTCATCGTAATAGTAACAGCTGTGGTCCTTGTTCAGTTCCGACTATGGGCCAAGCACTCTACTAAACGCTGAGGTAGTCACAAGACAATCAGGTCAGACCCAGTCCCTGGTCCCTCATGTGGCTCAGGAGAAGAGATGTTAAATCCCTGTTTTACAGAAGAGGAAGCTAAGGCTCCGAGAAGTGAAGCAGCTTGCCCGAGGTCACACGGCAGGCAAGTAGGGGAGCCGGGATTCGATCCTAGGTCCTCTGCTTTCTCCTGGTGGGGGGAAGGGGCAGAGAATCTTCTCCCCAGCGTGCCGGAGAAGGTCACAGAGGCCCAGAGAGGTTAAACCACTTGCCCAAGGCCACACAGTAGAGTTAGAACAAGAACCCCAGTCCCGGTTCTCCTCTCACCAGGCTCCATCAGAAGAGGCACCCGTTTTCTTCTTGCTTCCCAGGTCAGCCCAGGGTCACTTGCATGTGGGGTCTCGGCCCCCAGACAATATAGAGCGCTAGGGCCCGTGAAGGGAAGTGAAAGAACCAGGTGTATTCTCCATGGGCAAGAGTTTGCTGGACTGGTTTGGGGTGGGTGGGTGGGGAAAGGGCAGCTTGTGAGGTAAGGAGGGGCTCGCGCTGCCCCTGGGGAGCGAGGAGAAGGGGCTGGAAGAACAGGGCCACTTGTGTGTGTGACCATTCCTCTCTCAAATTTCTTCCCCCCGACTGAGCCCAGGAGCCATTTGTTCCAGAACCAGTTGGGGCCCACTCACCTTCCAGCTCCAAGGCGGCTACTTCCTGCCTCCCCAGCCTGTGGCCAAGGGCCGACAGCCATCCGTGACTCCCTGAGGGCTGGCGGCCTTGGGTGGGGAGGACTTATTCTGCCGAGCAGACTCTGACTTTGTTACCCGGTTCCCTGCCTCCCTTGGCCCCAGCTTCCAGTGCTGGGTGGAGGTGGGGACGGGGGAAATCTCTCCTCAGGCCCCAGCAATACCAGCAAAGTAGGGGGAGGGCAAGTCACGTGGTCAGGGCAGCAGGGGGTTCTCCCCCAAACGTGGCTGCTCCTCACTCCCCACCCCACTGGACGGAGGCCTTGGCCTTCTCTGCCTTTCCAGTCTTCCAGGTCCCAAACTGTTGCTCTGCTCACTATCGCTCTGCGACCACACTCTGCCCGGCCCTGAGCATGGGGTCCCTCTAGGCACCGGTGCCAGCCCAGCGGCCCACCTCTGTGCCTGTCCCAACCTTGATCTCCCCCCGTCCACCCAGGCCCCCGGCCCTGCCGCCCACGATGGCCTCCAACAACCTGAATGGCCGGAGCCCCTCCCCTTCCTCCTCTTCTTCATCCTCCGGGAGTCGCCTGCAGAGCCTCAAGCCCCCCAACCTCTCCATCATCATCCCGCCCCCAGCGGGCGCGGCCCCGGGCGAGCGGGACCTCATGCTGACGGAGGTAAGGGGGACCCCCACCCCCAGGCTGGGGCAGCCTGGACTCCCCCCCACTCGGCCCCCACAAGGGGTGGCGCAGGTGCCCTGTCCGGTTGCTGCCCAGGTGGAGAGGCCCTTTCTGGGCAGCAACCTTTCTTGGGGCAGGGCCAGTGCCGGGCTGTGGCGGGAGGTCCCCCCACCCTGGATGTCGGCGGGGTCAGACGCTCCACGGAGTCCAGATACGGGTACCTGAGTCCCCCCTATCCGCCGCCCTCCCAGAGGCCCAAGAACCCAGCGTACATGAAGAGCGTGAGTCTGCAGGAGCCGCCCAACCGGCACCAGGAGGGCAGCTCGGGCCAGCGCCCTGGCTTCCACCGCCAGACCTCCCTGTCCCAGAGCATCCGCAGGTGAGCGCCAGCCCCGCTGGGCTGCCTGGGTCGGGGGGGAGGGGGACTCCGAACGGTCAGCCCCTTCAGGTGGCCTGCCCGTGGTGGGAGCCGCGGCCCCAGGAGCCCCGCACCCACCCAGATTGACGAATCTGCCCCCACAGGGGCACGGCCCAGTGGTTCGGCGTCAGCAGCGACTGGGAGGCGAAACGGCAGAACTGGCAGCGCAAGAGCCTGCACCACTGCAGCGTGCGCTACGGGAAGCTGAAAGCCTCGTGCCAGCGTGAGCTGGAGCTGCCCAGCCAGGAGGTGCCCTCCTTTCAGGGCACCGAGTCCCCCAAACCCTGCAAGATGCCCAAGGTGACCGTGTCAAACCCGGTGGGGATGTCACACTTACCCTGTCCCTGGCACTGGGGCAGGGGCAGACTGGGCTGACCTGGCACGGTTCCTCTGCTGTGCCGGATTCCCCATCTAGAAGGGAAGAAGGGATCTCCTTCCCATTTTACAGAAGGGAAGGCTAAGGCCCAGAGAGGTCAAGTGACTTGCCCAAGGTCTCATAGTGGGCCAGGATTGGAGCACCCGGGGTCTTTCCCTGGGCCCTGCCCAGAGAGGGGGTGGTGAAGAGGGTTATGGGGATTCTCTACCCCCAGGCTCATCCCTTCTGCCCCTGACAGATTGTGGACCCACTGGCCCGCGGCCGGGCCTTCCGGCACCCGGACGAGGTGGACCGGCCTCACCCTCCGCTGACCCCGGGGGTCCTGTCCCTCAGCTCCTTCACCAGTGTCCGCTCGGGCCATGCCCACCCACCCCGCCGCAAGAAGGAGTCCGTGGCCCACATGAGCTTCCGGGCTGCCGCTGCCCTCCTCAAGGTGAGCCCCCCATCCCTCCCTCCCCGCAGCGCTGACCCCCCTACCTCCTGTCCTCACACTGAGCGGCAGGGAGCTCCGGGCAGAACCCCCTGACCCGGCCCCTCCTGTATCACAGGGTCGTCCGGCTGTGGGGGCGGGGAGAAGGGGTTTGCGACGCCACGGCCTGGAGCCTGGGAAGGGGAGAGGACGGTGCCCGCTGCCGAGCTGGCCGGGGGATGGATGACTGGTGTCTAATGCCCCCTTCTAGGGACGCTCGGTCCTGGAACCCTTGGGGCAGAGATGTCGGCCGGTGAAGCGTAGCTTCGTGTACCCCAGCTTCCTGGAGGAGGACATGGTGGACGGAGTCGACACCTTTGACTCATCGTTCTTCAGTAAGGCAAGCAGGGGGTCGGGTGGGGGGCTGCGTGGAGGGGGACTACCGCTTGCCATTGATTTTTTTCCCTTCTGAGCCAATGCTCCCCAGGGGAATTGGGGGCTGGAGGATGTTCTCCCATTTGGGGGCCAACCTCACACTCCTCCCCTGTCCACACTACTCTCTGTCACACACACCCAGACACCATCCCCCCCATATTGCTCGTCTGCAAACCCCAAGTCTGCTCCATGAGGAGCTGGATTTTGGGACGCAGGGTCCTAGGTGCTAATCGCCCGACGCTAATGATCCGCACCCCCCCGGCCCGGTTCCTTCCCTTCAGATCGACATGCAAGATGAGTTGTGCTCTATGCCCGACGACGTGTTCGAGTCTCCCCCACTCTCAGCCACGTGCATCCGGGGACCCCCGCACTTGGACTCCCCACAGTCTCCGGACCGGGGGCACATCTCCCTGTGAGTGACTTTCCCCCTGTCCCTGCCCTTCGGCCGGCAGCTCCCAGTCCCAGGCTGGCATCGCCAGATCTGATGGGCACGGTGTCTTCTTCCAACCCCAGCGTCCCCGTTCTGACCATTCCATCAGTGGAACTCATTGAGTGCACAGAAACCCCCGGCAGTCAGTCCCTTGGGGTCACCCCTCGCCCCCCGCCCACAGACCTAATGGCCAGAGCCCAGGTCTGAGAGTCAGAAGGACCTGGGTTCTAGTCCCGGCCCCGCCACTTGTCTGCTGTGTGGCTATGGGCAAGTCATTTCACTTCTCTGTGCCTCAGTTCCCTCATCTGTAAAGTGGGGATTAAGACTGTGAGCCCCACGTGGGACAGGGACTGCATCCAACCTGATTAGCATGTATCTATCCCAGCGCTTAGAACGGTGCCTGACACATAGTAAGTGCTTAATGAACACCATTTAAAAAAAGGTGGGGGGGGTGGGTCGTGGTGTCGGGCTAGAGGGGTGGCTGTCGGCCGCTGGGATGTCGCAGGGCTGAGGGTCATGCCCCCTCCTTGCCCAGGAAGGAACCGGCCAGCAAGGCACCCCAGCGTGGCAAGCGCATCGCGTCGAAGGTGAAGCACTTCGCCTTTGACCGGAAGAAGCGGCACTATGGGCTGGGCGTGGTGGGGAACTGGCTCAACCGCCGCTACCGCCGCAGCATCAGCAGTACTGTGCAGCACCAGCTGGAGAACGTCAACAGCCATCGGTGATGGGCGCTGCCAGGGACCGGGCCCGGGGGGAGGGACCCCGGGGCTGACCACCCCTCCCCACCACCTCCTTCTCTGCCCAGGCCCATGTCCCACCCCCCCAACGCAGGCCTGACCATGCTGGTGGGGAAAAAGCTAGCAACGGGAGACCGGGGCCTGGCTCCCCAGATGTGGCACCGGGTGGGTGCAGACTCGGGGGGGGGCGCGGCCCAGGGGCCCCGGCTGACCCGCTGCTCCGCCCCAGGCCGTACTTCACCTACTGGCTGACCTGCGTGCACGTGGTCGTCATGCTGCTTGTTATCTGCACGTATGGCATTGCGCCCATTGGCTTCGCCCAGCATGTCACCACGCAGCTGGTCAGTTCCTGCCCTCTTACTTCCTTACTGCTATGGGGGGCGGAAACTGTGGCTTGCTGGTTCTGCCTGGTCTTCCAGTAATGCAGTGCCCTGCCCCCAGGAGGGCCCAGGGGTTGGGAGTTCCGGGTCATGCCCAAAAGAGGGAGGTACCCTGGCTCCAGCCGAATGCCCAGGAGGTGGTTCCCTCTCCCCCGCCCGCCTGCAGGTGCTGCGGAACAAAGGCGTGTACGAAAGCGTCAAGTACATGCAACAGGAGAATTTTTGGATCGGGCCCAGCTCGGTACGGACACCCCTCCACTGCCTCAGGAGCCTGTGGTGGGGCCCAGAGCAAGGAGCTTCTCTCCCGGCTCTGGCTAGACCCCAGGGTCCACTCTGGGAGCCCCTGGGGGGACGGGTCCAGCCGGGGGAGGCTCCTGGGGGTGGTCCGAGGCCTGGGACCCTGAGGGCCGTTGGCACAAGCTGGTGCTGGGATGATGACTCAAGCATCTCAGCCTGCCTGTCTCCCCCACCGTCCTTCTCCGTCCTCCCCCCGCCACGCAGATCGACCTGATCCACTTGGGAGCCAAGTTCTCTCCTTGCATCCGGAAGGACCGGCAGATCGAGCGGCTGATCGAGCGGGAGAGGGACCGGGAGAGAGACTCGGGCTGCTGTGTCCAGAATGACAACTCGGGCTGCATCCAGACGCAGCGGGCAGACTGCTCGGTGGGGGAGGGGGCCAGGAGGGGCGGGGCTGGGGGGTGGCCGGGCCCAGGGGTAAAAGCAGCGATGGGGTCCATCTCCCCCCAGCCCCAGAGAACCGGAGGTAGGGGATCCCAGGTCTGCCCCCGGCCTGCTGGGTGACGTAAAATATGTCACATCACCGCTCTGGGCCTCAGTTTCCTCATCTGTAAAATGGGGATGAGATTCCTGCTCTCCCTCCCTTATAGACTGTGAGCCCAATGGGGGACGGATGTCCGATCTGATGGTTTCGGGCCTACCCCAGTGCTCAACACAGAATTGGAGCTTAATCAGTCACCAATAGTGAGTCCCCTTCCTCTCCCCCTTCCCACCCCCCAACTCCCTCAACCGCAGAAGCAGTAACTCCAATCAGTGACCATTTGTCCTTGCCCCTCTAGGAGACCTTGGCCACTTTCACTAAGTGGCAGGAGGACACCGGCCCCCCCATGGACAAGTCCAACCCTCACCAGAACCGCACCTCAGGGGCTGTCTGCCACCAGGACCCCAGGTACGGGTCGGAAGCGGGGAGGCCCCGGGGGGTGGGCACGGAGGGCGGGGCAGGACGGGCCAGAGCCGAGCTCCCCAGGCCTGTGCCCCCTCCAGGACCTGCGAGGAGCCGGCCTCCAGCGGCGCCCACATCTGGCCCGATGACATCACCAAGTGGCCGGTGAGCATCCAGCGATGGCTTCCCGGGGCTGGGCTGGCAGAGGCTTGGAGGGGTGGGGGTGGGGTTTGGCCATCCAGCAGGTTCTCCCCCAACCCTCCTGCCCTGTGGTCAGCCTCTCCCCTGCCTCGGTCCCCGCTCAGATCTGCACCGAGCAGACCAAGAAGACACGCTCGGGTTTCCAACACCTGGACTGCCAGATCAAGGGAAGACCATGCTGCATCGGAACCAAGGGCAGGTGGGCAGGGCCGCCCTCCCCCCTTCCGGGTCCTTGGGCCGCTAGGAGTCTGGGAGCCTTGACCCCTTGCTTATAGCTCTGAACCCTCTCACCCCTTTGTCTCCCCTGTCCCGGATGCATGCGCCCCTCTGACCTCACTTCCGGGTGCCTCCGGCCTGCAGAAACACCAGGGTTTCAGCCTGACCACGGCTCATCACCTGAATAATTTGTAATAACAACTATAAGCGTAGGCTTTAAGTGCTTACTGTGTGCCAAGCATTGTACTTTATGCGGGGGTCAATACAAGGTCCTCAGGTTGGACACAGCCCCCGTTCCACCTGGAGCTCACTTTCTAAGGAGGAGGGAGATCAGGTATCGAGTCCTGATTTTACAGAGGAGGACCCTGAGGACTGGCGGGGGTTAAGTGAATTGTGCAGGGTCACACAGCAGGCGGGTGGCAGAACAAGGATTAGAACCCAGGTCTCCCGAATCCCAGGCCTGTGCTCTCACCACCAGGCCACACTGCCACACTGTCGTTCTGTTCTGGCAGTGGCCCAGCCAAGCGAGTCAGTCCAGAGGTGTCAGTGCAGTTAGCTCGGGAGGGAACAGGGGCGTTCTTACCCTTTTGGGGCAGGACTGAGTGTCCCAGCTTGGGGCCTGTGTACCCTGCAGTCCCTCCCATCCCACCCCAGATTGGGGGGTAAGGTAAGTGGACATAGATCCCTCTGATTGCTGTCTTCCTCCCCACCTCCACCCCCCCGTGCCCACCAGCTGTGAGATCACAACCCGGGAATACTGCGAGTTCATGCACGGCTACTTCCATGAAGAAGCTACTCTCTGCTCTCAGGTGAGCCCCAGCACGGGTCCCTTCAGTGGGGGTAGGGGACTGGGTCCAGGGTCCGACTGCATCCTGAATGCGGGGGAAGGCAGCCTCTTAATAGTAATAATTGTGGCATTTGTTAAGCGCTTACTATGTGCCGGCAGTGTACTAAACACTGGGGTGGATACAAGCGAATTGGGTTGGTCCTCACCTCTTCTATTATTCCTCAACTCCACTGACCTCCTGCTGCACTCCAGCTCGCCCACTTGTCATCATCAATCGTATTTATTGAGCGCTTACTGTGTGCAGAGCACTGTACTAAGCGCTTGGAGAAGGACATGTGCATCAGCCAGGGCCTCAGCTGCTTCAAGTACCAATGGGACACTCAGTTTACAGAGGAGGAAACTGAGGCCCAAAGAGGTTAAGGGACTCACCTGAGGTCACTTGGCAGACCCCAGTGCAGAGCCGGACCCGAACCTAGGCCCGTGCCCAGCTGGGTCTGGTGGCCAGAGAGTTTCCTGAGACCACAGGCTGGGTGGGGGATGTTCCCCCCCAGGGGCTTTGTGGCACCCAGTTGGTGTACCCCCTCCTCTTTCCTCCCTCCCCTTTTGTTAGGTGCATTGCCTGGACAAGGTGTGCGGCCTCCTGCCCTTCCTCAACCCCGAGATCCCTGACCAGTTCTACCGGCTCTGGCTGTCCTTGTTCCTTCACGCCGGGTAAGAGGCTGCGAGCTCCGGCCGCGCCCCGTGCCCGCCGCCCGGCCCCACGGGGCGAGCACTGATGCCCGCGTGGACTCCCTGCAGCGTGGTGCACTGCCTGGTGTCGGTGATCTTCCAGATGACCATCCTCAGGGACCTGGAGAAGCTGGCAGGCTGGCACCGGATCTCCATCATCTTCATCCTCAGCGGCATCACGGGCAACCTCGCCAGCACCATCTTCCTCCCTTACCGGGCAGAGGTACACACCCCACCTCCGGGCTCCCCCTCGGACCCACTGACTCGGTGTGATCCCACCTCCTGGGCAGGCCTCGGCCCCGGATCTTCCCAAGCAATCGATTAATGGTATTTATTGGGTGCTTACTCTGTGCAGGGCACTGGACTAAGCGCTAGGGAGAGAGCTAGGGAGCTTCCAATCCAGCAGGGGAGACAGATACTGAAGTGCTTTACAGACAGGGAGAAGCAGGAAAAACAGATATGTACGTAAGTTAGTGCTCAAGTGACCGGGATTTGAGGGTTTAGGTGGAGGTTCGTGCCATCTGGACGTTTCCAGGGTTTCCACCCTCCCACCGGCTTCCCGTATTTTGGAATTGGTCGCTTGGAAATGTAGAGCAGGACTGGGGGAGGTGTTGGCTTCCTTCCTGCGCCTCAGTGCCGCTTTCACACCATTCCACTTCCTCCATCCCTTTCTCTCCCTTCCTTTGAAGCCCATATCATCCGCCTCTACCACCCACTCCAGATTCTAGTAATGGTCATCTACCACCCCCCCAGGCCCCACCTTCAGCTTTTTTTAACCATTTCAATCCCTTTCTCACATTCCTTCTCTCTTTCTCCATCCCTACGGGGGATGTGGATATCCACATAGATTTGCTGATGACCCTTCTGCTGCCTGCTGTCTATCACTCGTCAACTCCACTGACCTCCTGCTCCACCCCCGCTCGCCCACTCACCAACTTGGATACCCACACTCGATCTTATCACCTCTAGCCACTGCACAATCTCTATCCCCACTAACTCTGAAATCCCTCTATCTGACCACAACCTCCTCACTGCCTTCTCTCCCATTCATTCAGTCATATTTATTGAGCGCTTACTGTGTGCAGAGCACTGTACTAAGCACTTCCACACACCTCTACCCTGCCAATTTGTGCTTTTCCCCCCACAGAGACCTCCCATCTTTGGACCCCACAGAACTCAACTCACTCATTCCCTGGCCCCTTAGTCGTTCTCATGCCTCTAACCCCCAGCCCACCTCCTTCACTCTCATGCACGAGCCTCAGAGCGCTGCTGGTGGAAATCAAGATGTCAGGCTGACCTCATCTACTTCAAGTTTATCCTTGCGTGCTTTAATTCTGCCCTCTCCTCTGCCCGGCAAAATTATTTCTCCGTTCTTATTGATGCCTGTGCCCATCGCCCTCATCAGTTGTTCCCGACGTTTAACTCCCTCTTCAAACCCCCTGTCCCCCCACCTTCTCCATTCCTTGCCATTAATGACCTGGCCACTTGCATCATTGAGCAAATTGGCACTATCAGGCCTGATCTCCCTAAAATCTCCCCTGCCCCTCCTCCCCCCAGCTCCTCCCCACTCCTGTCCCTTCTTCAACTCTCCCATTTTTCCCAGCAGTGAATGTGTCTGGTATAGTGTTATATGGCCCTCTCCCAAGCGCTTAGTACAATGCTCGCCCACAGTAAGCGCTCAGTAAATACAGTTTACTGACTGACTGTGAGTTGCTTCCAGACCCTCTGCTATCTTGGGGAGATCAGCTTAGACAGAGAGCCGCGGGGAGAACAGGGAATGTGTCCAACTCAGTTATCTTGTATCTACCCCAGTGTTTAGCACCCTGCTTGGCACAAAGTAAGTGGGCAAAAGATCCCACAGTTCCTTTATCGGCCGGCCTCCAGGGCCTTTGGCTTTTTCCGTTATTGGCCTGTTTGTTGGTTATTGGTCCCGAGGGCTACGGCTCCCCCACCTCAGAGCTTGTCCCTCCGCCTCTGCCTCCGGGCACCTCCTGCTGTCCTATCCTGCCCTGGCAGCCGCTGCCACCCACCGATTTAGTGGAGCCTAGTGAGTTACAGGTGGGTTATAGGTAGAGCTCTTCCTCAGTGCCAAGCAAGTGCCTGGTGGGAAAAGCGCTGGGCTTGGAAGCCAAGAGATGTAGGTTGTAATAATAATAATAATAATAATGGCATTTGGCAAGCGCTTACTATGTGCAAAACACTGTTCTAAGTGCTGGGGAGGATACAAGGTGATCAGGTTGTCCCATGTGGGGCTCACAGTTTTAATCCCCATTTTACAGAAGAGGGAACTGAGGCCCAGAGAAGTGAAGTGACTTGCCCAAAGTCACACAGCTGACCATTGGCAGAGCCAGGATTTGAACCCATGACCTCTGACTCCAAAGCCCGTACTCTTTCCACTGAGCCACGCTGCTTCTCTTTGTAGTTTCGGCTCCCTCCTCTTGCCTGCTCTGTGCCCTGGGACAAGTCGCTTCTGTGGGCCTCAGTTTTCTCATCTTGAAAAGTTGTCTGTTTATCCCCTCCCATTTAGACTTTGATCCCCATGGGGGGATGGGGACGGTGTCCATTCCAATTGTATCCATCCCAGCGCTTAGCCCAGTGTGTGGCCCAGCACAGGGGCTGAACAAATCCCATGGCGGAGAGGAGAGAGCACAGTCCTGGGAGTCAGAAGGTCATGGGTTCTAATCTCATCTCCCCCACTGATCTGCTGTATGGTCTTGGGCGAGTCACCCTATGCCTCGCTTGCCTCATCTGAAAAATGGGGATTGAGGCTGTGAGCCCCACGGGGGACAGGGACTGTATTCAACCCAATTTGCTAGCATCTACCCCAGAGCTTAGTACAGTGCCTGGCACATACTAAGCGCTTAACAAATACCCCAATTATTATTTGGATTACTAAGTGCTGGGGTAAGAGCCGGGGGGCCGGGCCCGGCTGCCCTCCCACCCCCCAGGGGCTCCCGCTCTAATCCCTTCCCCGGCCTCCGTCTGTCTGTCCGGCCCGCTGCAGGTAGGGCCCGCGGGGTCGCAGTTCGGCTTGCTCGCTTGTCTGTTCGTGGAGCTGTTCCAGAGCTGGCCGCTACTGGAGAAGCCCTGGAAGGCCTTCCTGAACCTGTCCGCCATCGTGCTCTTCCTCTTCGCCTGCGGCCTGCTGCCCTGGATCGACAACATCGCCCACATCTTCGGCTTCCTGAGCGGGCTGCTCCTGTCCTTCGCCTTCCTGCCCTACATCACCTTCGGCAGTGCCGACAAGTGCCGCAAACGGGCCCTGATCATCGTCTCTCTGGTCGTCTTCGCGGGCCTCTTCGCCTCCCTGGTCATCTGGCTCTACGTCTACCCCATCAACTGGCCCTGGATCGAGTACCTCACCTGCCTGCCCTTCACCAGCCGCTTCTGCGAGAAGTACGAGCTGGACCAGGTGCTGCACTGACCGCCCGCCCCCCGCCCCGTGGGGAGGGTACACTACTTGGGCTGGCGAACCCTCTGTCCGGGGCGGCGGAGAGGCTGGCCTGCCAGCTGGAGGGAGGCCCGGACCCTCCAGCACTTAGGGGAGCTTGCTGCTGAGGCCCCCGACCCTTCTCCCCTGGGTCTCCCCATTCTGAGCCCCGAGGGGCTCCGGGCCGCTCCCCCATTACTGTGAATGTTTGGCCCGGTTGGAGTGAGGCCTTTCCTGCCCTTGAGGTAGGAGGTCGCAGTCTGGAATGTGGGGGCACCTGGTGCGGGCCGTGCTCAGCTCTGGACTTAATCCTCTCTCTCCCCCATCCCCGTCCTGTGATTTCCCCCCATCTTCCTCTGTAGCGTGCTTCCTGGTGGGAGAGAGACCCCGGCTGTCCTCCTAGGGGCCAGGGGCGAGCCTTAGAGGGACCCCTTTCTCCCCCCAGAGCACTGGTGTTCCACTCGCCCGCTCACCTCTCCTCAGCCCTCTACCTCGCCGGGCTCCCGGGGTGGGTGGGGGTGGGCTTCTATGGGCTCGGGTGGGCTTATTTTTTTTAAACCAACAGTTTGATGCTAACTTTGTACGGACGATGTCCCCAGTGAATTAAATGTTCTTTACAGAGTCGCTCTTCCACTGTTTGGCTTTAACCCTTAATGACCCACATGAGAGGTTGGCTGGGGGCGGCAGGGGGGCTGGACAGATGGCGGTGGGGAGGGGGGCTTGCGGTGCTCAGCTCTAGGCGGGGAGAGAGATGGGGCTCAGGGCCCAGCGGGAAGCCCGTGGCATCAGGGAAAGGCAGAAGGGGCAGCCGGCGGTTGTTGTAACCCCCCTTCCCCGGGAATGTCTGGGGTAAGAAGATCCTGGGGACCACCCCTTACCTTGGCAGTCCATGGGCACGCTGGGAGGGAAGACCCTAGGCTCCTCCTTCCCCATTGGAGAAGTCCCTGTTTGCCCCCAGCGAGAAGGGTGCTGCTGCAGGCCCCCCTGGCCCCCCGCCCAGCAGCTCAGGTTGCCCCCGGGGATTTATTAATTCATTCAGTCATATTTATTGAGCACTTACTGTGTGCAGAGCACTGTACTAAGCATTCGGAAGAGTACAATAGGACAGTAAACAGACACATTCCCTGCCCACAGTGAACTTATAGAGGGCTAGGGTGACTCTGGAGACCCTGGCTGCCCGCAGGGGAGAGGCGCCCTCGTGGGCTCCACCTTGCCCCCCCAACCGGGGCAGGCCTGGGCCCGGGGCTCAGCAACCACTGTTGCGGCGTTGGTAGGCGTGGGCTTGCACCGAGCACTGCAGCTCGGTGAAGGTCAGAACACCCACCGTCACGGCGCAGGCCCCCAGCACGCGGAAGCCGCATTTCTCGTAGAAGGGCACCAGGGCATCCTCGCACATGAGCAGGGCGCGGCGCACGGTGCCCAGCCCTCGCAGGTACTGCAGGTAACGCCACAGCAGCATGGGGCCCTTGCCCTGTTGGCGGAAGGTGCGGTGCACGGCCAGCACGTGGACGTGGGCGGTGCTGCCCGCCGGGCGGTGCAGCGTCAGCGACTCCTGGGGGGGAGCGGGCAGTTGGAGGTGGGCTGGGGCCTCCCGCTTCTCCCTCCCCTGTGGCCGAGGGCTGGGGCTGGCGGGAAGGGGGAGGGTTGGTGCGGGAGGGGTGGGGGTGTGTCCCTATATCCCAGGGAGGGGCGGGCGGATGGGCGCCGCCGCCGCACACCTGAGTGAGTCGGTCCTGGTCCCAGAGGGAGCCGATGACGAAGGCGACCAGTCGGCCTTGCTCAAACCAGCCCAGGGACAGCTCCGGGCACAGCGTCAGGAAGTGGCGGATCTCGTCCAGGGCCAGGGGGCAGGCACCCGATACTGACACGAAGGCTGAGGGGCGAGGGGTCGGGGGGGAGGGCAAGGCTGGACCTGATGGCACACTGATGACCCTCCCCCCCCACTCCCTATGGGAGGGACCCACCCCCCCAGGCCGTGCATCCTGCTGGGTGCCCTTGGCCAGGCCCGTGGTGCCCCCCGCCCCGTGGGAAGTCGTCCAGATGTGCGTGTAGCCTTTTCCAGCTTTACCTTCCCGCTCGATCTCGAACACGCAGACGGCATCTTCCGGGGCCAGGCAGCGGAACTCGCTGGCCGGAAGAGTGTGGCGACGGCGGCCGTCCGGGGAGGCCGTGCCGGGAGGGTGACCTGGCGCACAATCCCTCGCCAGGGACATTTTGGCCTCTCCCCCTTCTAGACTGTGAGCCCGCTGTTGGGTAGGGACCGTTTCTCTATGTTGCCAATTTGTACTTCCCAAGCACTTAGTACAGTGCTCTGCACACAGTAAGCGCTCAATAAATACGATTGAATGAATGCAGGCGCTCCCACAGCCCAGTGGTCAATCCCCACACGTGCAGGGGCCTGGGAATCGGCCATGTTTGCACTGTGGGGACAGCTGGTAGCCCTTTTTTTTATGGTATTAAGTGCACCCGGCTAAGTGCTGAGCGAATCAGAAGCCCCCAGTTACAGTTTTCATCCCCATTTTCAGATTGGATAACTGAGGCGGCACAGAAAAGTAAAGTGACTTGCCCAGGGTCACATAGCGGAATAGAATCCGTCCCGGGACAGTGCTCTCTCCACTAGGCTACGCCGCTTCCCTCAAGTCCTCCAAGCACCTTATTGTCATTGTTGAGAGCTCACCTCCTCCAGGAGGCCTTCCCAGACTGAGCCCCTTCCTTCCTCTCCCCCTCGTCCCCCTCTCCATCCCCCTCATCTTACCTCCTTCCCTTCCCCACAGCACCTGTATATATGTATATATGTTTGTATATATTTATTACTCTATTTTATTTGTACATATCTATTCTATTTTATTTTGTTAGTATGTTTGGTTTTGTTCTCTGTCTCCCCCTTTTAGACTGTGAGCCCACTGTTGGGTAGGGACTGTCTCTATATGTTGCCAATTTGTACTTCCCAAGCGCTTAGTACAGTGCTCTGCACATAGTAAGTGCTCAATAAGTACGATTGATGATGATGATGATGATGATTGTTAATGATCCAGTTCAGACCCAGGAATGATGTCATTACATAAGCGCTGTGCTGGGTGTTCCAACTCTGGATCTGATCACCACTAGTAATCCCCATCCCCTCTCAACACACACACCAGTCTGGGACCCTTCCCCTTGGCAAGTCATCTAACTTCTCTGTGCCTCAGTAACCTCATATGTAAAATGGGGATTAAGACTGTGAGCCCCACGTGAGACGGGGACTGTATTCAACCTGAATAGTTTGTATCTACCCCGGTGATTAGAACAGTGCTTGGCACATAGTAAGCGCTTAAGAAATATTATTATTATATATTATATTGTATATTATAATTAATTATATAATAATAATAACAGCTCCAGGCCCACAGCCTTGAACCCAACTAGCATCTTCTTCTGTGTTCCCTTTCACGTCTGTCCATAGCTTCCAAAAGCAGCATGGCTTAGTGGAAATAGCACGGGATTGGGAGTGAGAGTTTGTGGGTTCTAAACCCGACTCCACCACTTATCAGCTGTGTGACTTTGGGCAAGTCACTTAACTTCTCTGTGCCTCTGTTACCTCATCTGTAAAATGAGGACTAAGACTATAAGCCCCAGGTGAGACAACCTGATTACCTTGTATCTACCCCAGTGCTTAGAGCATAGTAAGCACTTCACAAATACCATCATTATTATTATTATTGTTATTCCTTGTATTTGTAATGAATTTCAGGGTCTGCCTTCCCCATTAGACCATAAGCTCCTGGGAAAGGAATTGTGTCTAAAAATTCTCTTGACCTCACTTAAATACCCAGGACAGTGCTCTGCACACAGTCGACTATGAATTCCTTGAGGAGAAGGATCGTATCTACCAACAACTGTGCTCGCTGAAGCGTTTAGAATCGTGCTCTGCTCACTAAGTGCTTGAGAAATATCACTGATTGATTACATAAGCCCCTTCCTCTCTGCCTCCCTCTCCTGTTTCCCTCCAAGTCTTGTCTCATCCTTAGGGAAAAGATTGGCGAACACCCCAACTTGGCAGCTCTTTTGTGAATAGAAGAAGCCCAAGGTACCATTCTGTCTTGGAGGAGGGAGCCTTATTAAGTCGTATTAAAATCCCGACTTCTCCAAGAGGCCTTCCCTGACTAAGCCCTCATTTCCCCCACTCCCTCGGCATCACCCTTGCCTTTGGATTTGTACCCTTTATTCACCCCACTATCAGCCCCCCAGCATTTATGTCCATATCCATAACTTATTTTAATGTCCTCTCCCCATGTAGACGGCAAGCTCCTTGTGGGAAGGGAAAATGTCAACCGACTGTTTTATCGTACTCTCCCAAGCGATTAGTTCAGTGCTCTGCACACAGTAAGGGCTCAATAAACGCAGTTGATTGATTGCTTGATCAGAGGGCTGAGTACTTACCAGGGAAGAGTGGGCTTGTCCGAGGTGGGATTCCAGGAGTTGTGTGGAAAAAGTTGGGGGGCTTCTCCGAGGGATCCGACCTCCCCCCCCGACTCTTCTGCTTATTTGTCCAAGGATCAGGGAGGGTTCTGGCCAGGTGATGAAGCTCTAGGAGGTTCCCCCCGCCCCACCAATACCTCAGCAGTGATCCTTGGAAGAAGATTGGGGGTTGCTTTCTGACATTATCCGAGCTGGGGGATTAATTGGTTTTATTGCAGGCTGCCTCAGCGGGGAATTAAGTCCAGAGGGACTCTTAAGTCCAGAGGGACCCGGCTGCTGCTATTCACGTATTCATTCATTCATTCATCATCAATTGTATTTATTGAGCGCTTACTATGTGCAGAGCACTGTACTAAGCCCTTGGGAAGTACAAATTGGCAACATAACTTGTACTCAAATAAATCGTATTTATTGAGCATTTACTGTGTGCAGAGCTTACTGTGTGTTAAATTGCTATTTAACAGATTGGTCAATAAGACTTGGGAACAAACATCATCATCATAATGACATTTCTTAAGCCCCTTCACCAGCACTGGTAGAACCACCGACCCTCTGAGGGTCTGTTCCCTTTCTAGAAAGCCAGATAAGTTCTCTTCCACTCTGTAGCCCCCGCAGAGAGGATCTTGAAGCTTAGGAAGCACCCCCATTCCAGGCTTTGAGTATTTTGGGAGCATCACCTAATGAATCTCCCAGGCTCCACCCCGACTCTCTTGCCCTGCTCCCCTCAGACACTGACTTTATTTTTTATATTTTTTTCATGGCATTTGTTAAGCTCTTACCATGTGACAGGCACTGTACAAAGCGCTGGGTTAGATACAAGATAGTTTGGATACAGTCCATGTCCCACATGGGGCTCACAGTTTTAATCCCCATTTTACAGATAAAGCAACTGAGGCACAGAAAAGTGATTTACCCAGGGTCACATAGCAGACGAGGAAACAGACACACCCGGAGCACATCTCTGGGCCTCATCTGTAAAATGGGGATTCAATACCCATTCCCCCTCCTATTTAGACTGCAAGCCCAGTGAGGGACAAGGACTATGTTCAATCAGTCAGTCAGCCAGTGGTATTTATCGAGCGCTCACCGTTTGCAGAAGTCCGTACTAAGTGCCTGGGAGAGTACGGTGTAACGGAATTGGTAGACACGTTCCCTTCCCACATGAGCTTACAGGCTGCAGGCTTATGCTCAACCTGATCATCTTGGATCTACCCCAGTGCTTAGCATAATGCTTGGTACACAGGAAGCCCTTAATACCACAATTAATTATTATTATTATTACTGCTAATAATAATGAAGCTGGACATTTTCTAGGTGGCCACAGAGTGGCATGGGAGCACTACGTAGCCCAGGCATGGTCACCTTGGGGCTAGTCCAGTGGCTGGTCTCCCTCACTAGACACCGAGTGGCCATTCCCCCCCTTCTCCAACCCCTAATTTCCAACCAGAGAACCCCTACACCGCTTTTTAAAAATAGTATTTATCAAGCGTTTACTACGTGTCAAGCATTACATTAAGCACTGGAGTAGATACAAGATATTCAGGTTAGACAAGTCTCTGTCCCACATGGAGCTCACAGTCTAAGTAGGAGGGAGTAGGATTTAATCTCCATCTTACTGTTGACGAAACTGAGGTGTAGACGTGACTTGCCCAAGGTCACACAGCAAGTCATTCGAACCCAGGTCCTTTGTCTCCCAGGCCTGGGCTCTTCCCATTTGGTCAAGTGGCTTCTTGGAGCCCCCCCAAAGCCTGCATGTATATATGTCTGTACATATTTATTAATCTATTTATTTATTTATTTTACTTGTACATATCTATTCTATGCCTGTACATATTTATTAATCTATTTATTTATTTATTTTACTTGTACATATCTATTTATTTTATTTTGTTAGTGTGTTTGTTTTATTTTGTTAGTATGTTTGGTTTTGTTCTCTGTCTCCCCCTTTTAGACTGTGAGCCCACTGTTGGGTAGGGACTGTCTCCATATGTTGCCATCTTGTACTTCCCAAGTGCTTAGTACAGTGCTCTGCACACAGTAAGCGCTCAATAAATACGATTGATTGATTGATTGATTGCATGGCTCACTTCCTCATCCCCCAGCCTAACCTGAGGACAAAGTCAGACTTAACAGGAAAAGGGTCTCAGGTTCCAGGGCTCTGATGAGGGTCCGGGCTATCTGACTGACCCTGTTCAGGAGCTGTGAAGAAGGCCCATTCCTGGCCTATTTTTTTTTAAATGGTATTTGTTAAGCACTTACTTTGTGTCAAACACTGTTCTAAGCAAGTTGATTAGGTTGGACAGAGTCCCTTTCCCAAAAGGATCTCACAATCCAAGTTGGAGGGAGAACTAGTGCAAGGGTAATGCAGCAGAGAGTGGGAGAAGAGGAAATGAGGGCTTTTTGGGAGAAGGACTCTTGGAAGAGCTGTGTTTTTAATAAGTCTTTGAAGGTGGGGAGAGTGGTCATCTGTCGGATTGGAAAGGAGTTTTCCTCGCCCAAGCGCTTGGCACAGTGCTGTACAGTAGTGCTCAATAAATACAATTTATTTACTGGAACCCAAACTCTCTGTGGGGTATTAGAGCCACCTGCTGAGGAAATTCTAAATTATAGCTACAGCCGGAAGGAACCATTTGAGAGTTTGTCTAGTTTCTCACTGCGTTCAGTTCCCCATGCACAGAATACTTCCCCCTCTTTTTTCTCCTTCTCCCCCATTTGCCCATTTTCCTTTCCTTTTCTCATCTCCCTTTTTTATTGGTATTTGTTTTGCCCTTACTATGTGCTTGGCACTGTCCTAAGCCCTGGGGTAGATCCAAGCTAATCAACTTGGACACAGTCCCCGTCCCACATGAGGCTCCCAGTCTTAATACCCATTTTAATGACGAGGGACCTGAGGCCCAGAGAAGTGAAGTGACTTACCCAAGGTCACACAGCAGACAAGTAGAAAAGTGGGCTTAGAAACCAGGTCCTTCGAACTCTCAGGCCCAGGCTCATCCACTAGGCCTCGCTGCTTCCCCATTTCACCTGGGTTCAGCTCTCCTTAGGAAGCAAACGTTTTGAAGGTAAAATAATAATAATAATGATGGCATTTATTCAGCGCTTACTATGTGCAAGGCACTGTTGTAAGCACTGGAAGTGGTATGTCTTCTAGACTGTAAACCCGGCGTGGGCAGGGATTGTCTTTATTGTTGAATTGTACTTTCCAAGCGCTTAGTACAGTGCTCTGCACAGAGTAAGCACTCAATAAAGACGATTGAATGGAAGAGAGAGAAAGAGACGGAGAGAGGGAGACTCGCTTCCTTTATTCTTGACCCCTCCCAGCCCCACAGCCCTTAGGTACATAGCTGTGATTTTATTTATTTCTATTAATCATCATCATCATCAATCGTATTTATTGAGCGCTTACTATGTGCAGAGCACTGTACTAAGCGCTTGGGAAGTATAAATTGGCAACATAAAATAATAATATATATACGATTATAATATAAATATATATATATAATAAAAATAATATACGATTGAATGAATTCGCTCGGTGCTCCCCGCCGGCCGGAGGCCGTGAGGGTGACTGACATGTCTGTCTTCCCCCTCTAGACTACAAATTCATTGCGGGCAGGGAATGTGTCTGTTGTAGTGTAGTCTCCCAAGCGTTTAGAGTGCTTTGCACATAGTAAGCGCTTAATAAATGCCATCATTATTATTATTATTACGGTGCTCTGCTGCTCAATCAATCAATAAAGCCTGAGAGTTCACCTCCTCCAGGAGTCCTTCCCAGACTGAGCCTCCCCTTTCCTCTGCTCCTCCTCCCCTCCCCATCGCTCCCCCCGCCCTCCCCTTTTCCTCTCCCCACAGCACTTGTGTACATTTGTACATATTTATTACTCTTATTAACGAGGAGTACATATCTATAATTCTATTTATCTATTCCGTTGGTCTTGACACCTGTCTACTTGTTGTGTTTTGTTGTCTGTCTCCCCCCTTCTAGACTGTGAGCCCGTTGTTGGGGAGGGAACGTCTCTGTTGCCGACTAGTACTTTCCAAGAGCGCTCTGCACACAGGGAGCGCTCAATAAATACGAAGAAATGAATGAATGAATGAATGAATGAATGAATGAATGAATGCGTGGCTAAGTGGAAAAAGCCCGGGCTTGGGAGCCAGAGGTCATGGACTCTAATCTCGGCTCTGCCACTAGTCAGCTGTGTGACTTTGGGCAGGTCACTTCACTTCTCTGGGCCTCAGTTCCCTCATCAGTAAAATGGGGTGAAGACTGTGAGCCCCTCATGGGACAACCTGATCACCTTGTATCCCCCCAATGCTTAGAACAGTGCTTTACACATAGTAAGCACTTAATAAATGTCATTATTATTATTATTACATTGTACTCTCCCAAGTGCTTAGTACAGTGCTCTGCGCACGGTTAAGTGCCCAATAATTGCCCCTCTCCGTCTCTTCTTCCTCCCGGAGGCCAGATAATGGTAATGTTTGCTAAGTGCTTACAATGTGCCGACACTGTACTAAGCTCTTTGTGGGCAAAGAATATGTCTACCAACTATGTTACAGAGAAGCAGCGTGGCTCAGTGGAAAGAACCCGGGCTTTGGAGTCAGAAGTCATGGGTTCAAATCCCAGCCCGGCCAATTGTCAGCTGGGTGACTTTGGGCAAGTCACCTCACTTCAATGGGCCTCAGTTACCTCATCCGTCAAATGGGGATGAAGACTGTGAGCCCCTCATTCATTCATTCAATCGTATTTATTGAGCGCTTACTGTGTGCAGACCTGATCACCTTGTATCCCCCCCCAGTGCTTAGAACAGTGCTAAGCGCTTAGTACAGTGCTCTGCACATAGTAAGCGCTCAATAAATACGATTGATTGATTCTCACATAGTAAGCGCTTAACTAATGCCATCATTATTATGAATGAATGAATGACAGACTGAGGGATGGGGAGAGAGAGTGGGGGGAGAGAGAGAGGGAGAGAACGAACTGCGATTGTGTGCTGGGGGGGGAGAGACTGAGCCCCCTCCTTCCTCTCCCCCTCCTCATCGCACCTGTAGATAGATAGATGATGGCATTTATTAAGCACTTACTATGTGCAAAGCACTGTTCTAAGCGCTGGGGAGTTTACAAGGTGATCAGGTTGTCCCACGGGGGGCTCACAGTCTTAATTCCCATTTTACAGATGAGGGAACTGAGGCCCAGAGAAGTGAAGTGACTTGCCCAAAGTCACACAGCTAAGTGGCGGAGCCGGGATTTGAACCGATGACCTCTGACTCCAAAGCCCGGGCTCTATATGTATATTACTCTATTTATTTATCTATTTTATTTGCACATATTTATTCTATTTTATTTTGTTAATATGCTTTGTTCTCTGTCTCCCCCTTCTAGACTGTGAGCCCACTGTTGGGTAGGGACCGTCTCTAGATGTTGCCAACTTGGACTTCCCAAGCGCTTAGTACAGTACTCCGCACACAGGAAGCGCTCAATAAATACGATTGATTGATTGAATGCACACAGTAAGCGCTCAATAAATACGATTGAATGAGAGAGAGAGAACGAACTGCGACTGCGCGCGGAGTGAGGGGGGAGAGAGAACGAACTGCGACTGCGCGCTGAGGGGGGAGAGAGAACGAACTGCGACTGCGCGCTGAGGGGAGGGAGGGGGAGAGAGGGAGAGAGGGAACGAGCTGCGACTGCGCACTGAGGGAAGGGGCGAGAGAACGAACTGCGACTGCGCGCGGAGGGGGGGGGGGACGAGAGAACGAACTGCGACTGCGCACTGAGGGGGGAGAGAGAGGGGTGGGAGGAGAGATAGGGGAGGGGCGCTTGCTATATTTGCTAAGCGCTTGCTTTTACAACCGGGGAAAGGGGCGGGGCGACGGTTAGCCCCGCCCACACCCGACTGCGCAGGCGCCGCTCGCCCTCGCCGCCCGGCCCTTCTTCACGAGTGTCTCCCCCTTTTAGACTGTGAGCCCACTGTTGGGTAGGGCCTGTCTCTAGATGTTGCCAATTTGTACTTCCCAAGCGCTTAGTCCAGTGCTCTGCCCATAGTGAGCGCTCAATAAATACGATTGATGATGAGAGAGAAGGGAGAGAGAACGAACTGCGACTGCGCAGAGGGAGCGAGCGAGAACAAAACGAACTGCGACTGCGCGCTGAGGAGGGAGGGGGAGAGAGAACGAACTGCGACTGCGCGCTGAGAGAGAGAGCGAGAGAGAGACAGAGAGAGAGCGGACTGCGCGCTGAGAGAGAGAACGAACTGCGACTGCGCGCTGAGGGAGGGAGAGGGAAAGAGAGAGAACGGACCGCATCTCCTTCCCCTCAGGCCCGCCCCTCCGCTCCCGTTTCCTTTCTCCCTCCCTGGCCCCGCCCCCTCCCCAATCAGGGCCCGCCCCCCGCGCGGCAGTCCCCGCCCACCCTCTCCCCGGCCTCGCGCCGCCTCAGGCCTCGGCGCCGCCCGTACGTCACGACGTCGCGACGTCCTCCTAGCAACGGCATCCCGCTCCCTGACAACGCCGGCACGTTGGGCCACGTCACCGCGTCGCGGCCCCGCCCCCTCCCCTCCCCCCCGCCTCGCCTCAGCCGTCGGCCGTGCCCGTGCCCCCTCACCGCGCAGCCATGGCGGATCCCGCAGCGCCCGCCGCCCCGGCCCCTGCCCCGTCCCCGGGCCCGCCCTCGGCCTCCGCCTCGGCCGGCGGCGGCGGCTCGCAGCGCCTGCTGTTCTCCCACGACCTGGTGTCGGGCCGGTACCGCGGCTCGGTGCGCTTCGGGCTGGTGCGCCTCATCCACGGCGAGGACTCGGACTCGGAGGGCGAGGAGGGGCGCGGGAGCTCGGGGGGCTCCGAGTCCGGCGGGCCCGGCCACGAGGAGGGCCGCGCCAGCCCCCTGCGCCGCGGCTACGTGCGCGTCCAGTGGTACCCGGAGGGCGTCAAGCAGCACGTCAAGGAGACCAAGGTGAGGGGACGGGGGGAGAGGGGGGGGGCCTCGAGGCCCGCCCTGAGGCGACGGCGGGGGACACGACAATGGCGGGGACCGAGGTCGGGCGAGAACCGCCATGGCGCGGAGGCCTCACGCCGAACGCCAAGTCATCATCATCATCAATCGTATTTATTGAGCGCTTACTGCGTGCAGAGCACTGCACTAAGCGTTGGGAAGTACAAGTTGGCAACATATAGAGACAGTCCCCACCCACCAGCGGGCTCACAGTCTAAAAGGGGGAGACGGAGAACAAAACCAAACATACTAACAAAATAAAATAGAGTCATCGCCCTCCCTCTGCCCATCCGCCAAGCTCGCTCTCTTCCTCCCTTCAAGGCCCTGCTGAGAGCTCACCTCCTCCAGGAGGCCTTCCCACACTCAGACCCTTCCTTCCTCTCCATCCCCCCCCATCTTACCTCCTTCCCTTCCCCACAGCACCTGTATATATGTTTATACGTATTTATTACTCTATTTATCTTGTACATCTCTATTCTATTTATTTTATTTTGTTAGTATGTTTGGTTTTGTTCTCTGTCTCCCCCTTCTAGACTGGGAGCCCGCTGTTGGGTAGGGACCGTCTCTATGTGTTGCCGACTTGGACTCCCCAAGCGCTTAGTACAGTGCTCTGCACACAGTAAGCGCTCAATTAATACGATTGATTGATTGATCTGTGGAATTAGCTCTCTTCCTCCCTTCCAGGCCCTACTGAGAGCTCAGCTCCTCCAGAAGGCCTTCCCACACTCAGCCCCTTCCTTCCTCTCCCCCTCGTCCCCCCTCCATCCCCCCTCCATCCCCCCCACCTTACCTCCTTCCCTTCCCCACAGCACCTGTATATATGTTTGCACATATTTATTACTTTATTTATTTATCTTACTTGTACATATTTATTCTATTTATTTTATTTTGTTAGTATGTTTGGTTTTGTTCTCTGTCTCCCCCTTCTAGACTGTGAGCCCGCTGTTGGGTAGGGACTGTCTCTATGTGTTCCCGACTTGTACTCCCCAAGCGCTTAGTCCAGTGCTCTGCACACAGTAAGCGCTCAATAAATACGATTGATGATGATGATGGTGATGAGAGCTCACCTCCTCCAGGAGGCCTTCCCACACTCAGCCCCTTCCTTCCTCTCCCCCTCGTCCCCCTCTCCATCCCCCCATCTTACCTCCTTCCCTTCCCCACAGCACCTGTATATATGTTTGTGCATATTTATTACTTTATTTATTTATTTATCGTACTTATACATATTTATTCTATTTATTTTATTTTGTTAGTATGTTTGGTTTTGTTCTCTGTCTCCCCCTTCTAGACTGGGAGCCCGCTGTTGGGTAGGGACTGTCTCTATGTGTTGCCGACTTGTACTCCCCGAGCGCTTAGTCCAGTGCTCTGCACACAGTAAGCGCTCAATAAATTGATGATGATTTATTTATCTTGTACATATCTATTCTATTTATTTTATTTTGTTAGTATGTTTGGTTTTGTTCTCTGTCTCCCCCTTCTAGACTGTGAGCCCGCTGTTGGGTAGGGACTGTCTCTATCTGTTGCCGACTTGTACTTCCCAAGTGCTTAGTACAGTGCTCTGCACACAGTAAGCGCTCAATAAATACGATTGATTGATTGATTGATCGCCACCTCCTGCGATGCCTGTGAGTGAGCCCACTGTTGGGTAGGGACCATCTCTAGATGTTGCCAACTTGGACTTCCCAAGCGCTTAGTACCGTTTTCTAGACACAGTAAGCGCTCAGTAAATTGATTGATTTGTTGATTGAGCCCACTGTTGGGTAGGGACCGTCTCTATATGTTGCCAGCTTGGACTTCCCAAGCGCTTAGTACAGTGCTCTGCACACAGTAAGCGCTCAATAAATGCGATTGATTGAAATGTTTGCACGTATCTATTACTCTATTTTACTTGTACATATCTATTCTATTTATTTTATTTTGTTAATATGTTTTGTTCTCTGTCTCCCCCTTCTAGACTGTGAACCCACTGTTGGGTAGGGACCGTCTCTAGATGTTGCCAACTTGGACTTCCCAAGCGCTTAGTACGGTGCTCTGCACACAGTAAGCGCTCAGTAAATACGATTGATTGATCACGGGCTCTGTGGCGCAACGGATAGCGCATTGGACTTCTAGCTCGCTCCCGGGGTGGAGTCATTCAAAGGTGCACTGTTCTAAGTGCTGGGGAGGTTACAAGGTGATCACGGGCTCTGTGGCGCAGTGGATAGCGCATTGGACTTCTAGCTCGCTCCCGGGGTGGAGTCATTCAAAGGTTGTGGGTTCGAGGCCCACCGGAGTCGTCTTTGAAGCAGCGTGGCTCAGTTGGAAAGAGCCCGGGCTTTGGAGTCAGAGGTCATGGGTTCAAACCCCGGCTCCGCCAGTTGTCAGCTGTGTGACTTGGGGCAAGTCGTTTTATTTCTCTGTGCCTCAGTTACCTCATCTGTAAAATGGGGATTAAAGACTGTGAGCCCCACGTGGGACAGCCTGACCACCTTGTAACCTCCCCAGCATTTAGAACAGTGCTTTGCACATAGTAAGCGCTTAATAAATGCCATTATTATTATTATTATCACGTTATCCCATGGGGGGCTCACAGTCTTAATCCCCATTCTCCAGACGAGCACAGAGAAGTAAAGTGACTCGCCCAAATAATAATAATAATAATGATGGCATTTATTAAGCGCTTACTATGTGCAGAGCACTGTTCTAAGCACTGGGGAGGTACAAGGTGATCAGGTTGTCCCACGTGGGGCTCACGGTCTTCATCCCCCTTTTACGGATGAGGGAACTGAGGCTCAGAGAAGTGAAGTGGCTTGCCCAAAGTCACACAGCTGACAATTGGCGGAGCCGGGATTTGAACCCATGACCTCTGACTCCAAAGCCCAGGCTCTTTCCGCTGAGCCACGCTGCTTCTCTAATAATAATATAATAATAACGTTGGTGTTTGTTAAGTGCTTACTATGTGCCGAGCACTGTTCTAAGCGCTGGGCCGAGACCCTCTGTGGGCCACAGGGTCGGGAGAGGGGCAAGACTCTGCAGCCAGGCCACCCTAATAATAATATAATACTATAATAATAACGTTGGCGTTTGTTAAGCACTTACTATGTGCTGAGCACTGTTCTAAGCGCTGGGCCGAGACCCCCTGTGGGCCAAAGGGTCGGGAGGGGGGCAAGACTCTGCGGCCAGGCCACCGGTGAGGGAGAGTGGGCCGCAGGTTTCCCTGGGAAATTCATTCAGTCATATTTATTGAGTGCTTACTGTGTGCAGAGCGCTGTACTAAGCGCTTAAAGCCATTCAGAGCTGGATTGTTGGCAGTAGTAACAACAATAATAATAATAAGGACAATGGTGGCAATAATAGCCCAAGCCGTTGAAGGAGAAACATTGGGTCATGGGAAGGGTTCCCGAGGGCTTTTGGGAAAGCCGAAAGGCGCCTAGTAGAGGGCCAAAGAAAGTTAATTCATCCATTCATTCAGTCGTATTTATCCAGCGCTTTCTGTGTGCAGAGCACTGTACTAAGCGCTTGGGAAGTACAAGTTGGCAACGTATAGAGACGGCCCCTACCCAACAGCGGGCTCACAGTCTAGAAGGGCGAGACAGACAACAAAACAGAACACGTGGACAGGTGTCAGGTCGTCGGAATAAATAAAAATAAAGCTAGATGCACATTATGAACAAAATAAATAGAATAGTAAATATGTACAAGTAAAATAAATAGGGTAATAAATGTGTA
The DNA here is from genome assembly GCF_015852505.1 of Tachyglossus aculeatus. Classification (NCBI taxonomy): domain Eukaryota; kingdom Metazoa; phylum Chordata; class Mammalia; order Monotremata; family Tachyglossidae; genus Tachyglossus; species Tachyglossus aculeatus. The sequence continues at coordinate 1,360,822 of NW_024044839.1, read as the reverse complement.
CAAACATATATACAGGTGCTTTGGGGAGGGGAAGGAGGTAGGGCGGGAGGGATGGGGAGGAGGTGAGAAAAAAGTTGTCCCGGGACCAGGGTGACAGTCAGGGCTGAGGTGAGCCAAGCTGAAGTTGGACCCTCCGTTGGGACATAGGAAAACACCGGCGAGACCAGAGAGCTTTGAGACTGCTTTGGCCCATTCTTGAGGGGTCTCTGGGCCCAGAGCTGTGGGCTGACCCAATCTGGATTCATAGGCCGTCTGCATAAGTGTAGTGATGAGCTGCGATTTATCTGCAGTTTATTTTAGTGTTTGGCTCCTCTGCTAGACCGTCAGCTCCTTGAAGACGGGGCACGGAGCCACTAATTCCGTCGGCCTCTCCCTAACGCTTAATACAGCACTTTGTGCCCTGTAAACGCTAAGCTTCTTGAGGGCTGGAATTGTGTTTGCTAACTCTGTGGTCCCTCTCTCCCCCCCCCACCCCCGGGCGCTTACTACAACCCTCTGCATGTCAATCCGAGCGACTGGTAAATTAAAAAGCTGAGGGGCCTTCGTCCTGGAAATCAGAGAGCCAAAACCCACCTGATTAGGTGCGTCTGGGCTTGTTTTCTTGAGTGTGACCCCGTATCAGTGCTGCACATGCACGGACACACCCGGCTCCCCCCAGAACTGGTGTGCAGTTGGGGGGGGCGTTGGGAGGTGTGACCTCTGGGAAGGGTCACTTCCTGAGGTGACTTTCCCCTGGACATGGGAGACAAAAGAGTCAGGGAAGGAGAGCTGCCGCTGCTGGCCATGTTTACAAAGGATTGCAGTGGCCAGTGGGCTTGGGAGAAGGCCCCGGCTCGGGCCCTCAGCAGAGGGGGCGGGGGAAGATCCATTTTCTAGTGTGATGCCAGTGTCTTTCTCTCCCTCTCATGTGCGGGCACTCAGGCGCGTGCACACGGGCTCCCGCGCATACAGAAATCCACCTCCTGCTCCTTCCCGCTCCCCCCCCCCACCCCCAGAGAAATGCAGATGGTCTGAGAGCCCCTCAGACGATGAAAGCAAATTAAAGTCCATCGGAAATTCTAGCTGGGGAAACACGGCTAGTGGCTCTGCGTCCATAAGCCATCATTACCATGATTACTGTTGTCGGGGTCCGCGGTGGGTGGGGGGAGTTGGGGACTATGTCAGGGGTTAATCCCCAGCCGGGGTCCACCCGGTTGTCCGAACCGGGCCCACTCATCGTTTTGTGGCCTTAAGGGGCTCGTGGAGGCAGGGTGACGGAGGCGACTTGCATTTCACCTCCTGACGGACAAACAGCAAGGTCACAGATGCCGAGACCCTGGAAGACCCTGCCTGCCTCCCCCTTCCCCCCCCAGGGCTGGGGCAGTGGGTGTGTTGGTCAGCTGCTTGGCCCCCGGGGCCTGGGCAAACTATATTCTGCTCCTGTTGGCCCTGGTGGGTAATTTTGTTTACAGCTTGCACCCCCCCACCCCAGCTCCTCCCCTTCCTCCCAAGGATCCCTGTGACACAGACTCTGATGGCCAGCTTCCTTCGGAAGATGGCTAAGCCCCAAACGGGCCCAAGGAATCCCCCTCCCAGCCTCGCGGAGGACTGAACCGGGGGCTCCCTGCCAAGTTTAAAAAATATGTTTTTTGGGGGAGGAGGGCGTTACCCCTTTGCTCTTTCCCCAGCAATCCAGGACCAAGGAAAGAGGGGATCCGTGCAAGGGCCTGTGGGTGGGTGGGAGTTATCCAGTCCAGGGCTGGGGAACTACAGCATCTCAAAAAACAGCCCTTTAAGCTAGCTAATTTTACACCCTAACCAACGGAACCAGGCTTGAAGCCCGCCCCCTCAAATCTCTGCAACTCAGTCAGTCGTATTTACTGAGCGTTTACTGTGTACAGAGTGTTGTAGTGTTTGGGAGAGTGTAATATAATAATGATAATGGCATTAAGCACTTACTATGTGCAAAGCACTGTTGTAAGCACTGGGGAGGTTACAAGGTGATCAGGTTGTCCCACGGGGGGCTCACAGTCTTCATCCCCATTTTACAGATGAGGTCACTGGGGCACAGAGAAGTTAAGTGACTTGCCCAAAGTCACGTAGCTGACAGTAGGCGGGGCCGGGTTTTGAACCCTTGACCTCTGACTCCAAAGCCCGTGCTCTTTCCACTGAGCCACGCTGCTTCTCTGCCTACAGTGAGCTTTACAGTCTTAGAGGGGAATAATAATACCTGAGTTTCTCTTTGGTTCTATTATTACCAAAGCAGCTTACCTTAGTTATTTTTATTTACTCCCCACAACACCCCTGCGAGGTAGGGTTCAGGTATTATTATCCCCAGTATACAGCTGGGGAAACTGAGGCACGAGGCGTCCGAATGGCTTGCCCAAGGCCACACAGGGGTCGGTTGGCAGAGTCGGGACTAGAGCGCGGGACCTCTGACTTTCAGGCCCACAGCTCTCCCACTACACCTCGGGGACGGTGAGGCCGGGAGTAGTACCTACCGTGCTACGGGACCCCTCGCTCCCCCGGGGGAGTTCGGCCAGCCGGCCTGAAGGTGCCCGGTGTGGGGGAATCCACCCGGCCGCACCAGAGGGGAAGCAGGTGGTTAGGTGTGCCCCTCTCTCCAGGCAGAGAAGGGAGAAGTTCTCACTTGACGAGCCAGTGAGCTCCCACCGGGAGCTGAGTGCTGTGCTAAGCGCCCGGGAGAGGACACCTGAAGCGAGACGTGCCCGGTTCAGTTCAGTGTCCGGCCCTCACCTCTTCCGGTCACTCAGCTCTCTCCCTCCTCCGCTTCTTGGGGTGGGGCCCAGCCTGCCCTCCGCCCCACCATATACCCACACACATCATCCCCCCAACGGGCTACCGCGTCAACCGTAAGCTCCTCGAGGGAAGGGATCTCATCTACCTGCCATCTTGTGCTCTCCCAAGAACCTAGGTCAGGGCTTGGCGCACAGTAAGAGCTCAATAAATACCACTGATTGGTGGATTGATTTTTTAATTTTCTTTCTCCATCCCCTTTGCCCCTGAGGTCTTGGGGAGAATCCAAGAAGTCTGCTATCCCCAAAGCCCTCTGGAGCCTGGCCGGGAATTGAAACACTTAACGATCATTTCTGCAGCCCATCAGCTACTCCAAGATGCCCCGCTGCAAGCAAGAGCTTCAGCCTGATAATGGGCAAGTTCAAGTCAACAGTATTGACTGTGTGCAGAGCCCTGTGCTAAGCACTTGGGTGAACCCAGTGGAGTTTACTAATCAAGGGCAGTAGGGGGATAAGGTTTTGATCCCTGTTCCCAAGGAGCTTTTGATGTAATGGAGGGGAAGGAGGCAAAATAATTTAAGGGGGAGTTGGGGGGGAGAGAGGCTGGAATGATGTCTCTGCAGAGAGGCGTTAATTTTTTTTTAATTTTTTTTTTATGGTGTTAGTTAAGCCTTTAGTTTGTGTCAAGACTGTTCTGTGCCCTGGTGTAGATACAAGTTAATCAGGTTGAACACAGTGCCTGTCCCACATGGGGCTCACAGTCTAAGTTAAAGGGAGAACAGGTATTGATTTCCCACTTTACAGTTGAGGAAACTGAGGCTCAGATAAAATCATTCATTCAGTCGTATTTATTGAGCGCTTACTGTGTGCAGAGCGCCATACTAAGCGCTTGGGAAGTACAAGTCGGCAACATATAGAGACTGTGAGCCCACTGTTGGATAGGGACTGTCTTTATGTGTTGCCAATTTGTACTTCCCAAGCGCTTAGTACAGTGCTGTGCACATAGTAAGCGCTCAATAAATACGATTGATGATGATATAGAGATGGTCCCTACCCAACAACGGGCCCACAGTCTAGAAGGGGGAGACAGACAACAAAACAAAACATGTAGACAGGTGTCAAAATGAAATGAAGTGACTAATCCCAGCTCTGCCGATTGTTTGCTGTTTGACCTTGGGCTAGTCACTTAACTTCTCTGTGCCTCAGTTCTCCTGTTCTTGCTTCTACTTAGAACTGTGATTAGCTTGTATCTACCCCAGTGCTGTGAACAGTAAGCACTTAACAAGTACTATTTTAGAAAAAAAAAGTGGCCGAGTCAGGAGGAGAACCCAGGAGCTCTGCCTCCTATGCCCAGGCTTTTTCTCATAAATGGACTGTGGTAACCGCTTTGGGAAGCAGTTCCCTGGGTGTGAAAGTTCAGCAGGTGCGGCCCAGGGAGAGGAAGTGAATCAGGGAAGGCCCCCCGGCAGAAGGGGGATTTTAGGGTGGCTGGGAAGGTGGGGGTAACAGGGGTCCGAAAGCGAAGGGTCTAGGGCATGAGCCACAGTACAGGCAGGAGCAAGAAGAATGACGCCCAATGACTAGGTGAGAAGCAGCGGGGCCGAATAGGAAGCGCTTGAATAATCTGTAAAATGGGGATTAAAACCATGAGCCCCATGTGGGACAGGGATTGTGAACAACTTGATTAGCGTCTGTCTACCCCAGCGCTTAGTACAATACCTGGCACATTGTAAGCGTTTAACAAATAGTGTAAAAAAAAAGAGCCAAGGCCTAGAGCAGCTTGCAGCGTGGCCTAGTGGTAAGAGCCTATGGAAGGGAGTCGGAGATCTGGGTTCTAATCCCGACTCTGCAGCTTGTCTTTTCTGGGTGACCCTGGGCATGCCACCTGACTTCTCTGGGCCTCTGTAATATGGGGGTGAAATACTTGTTCTCTCTCTCCCTTCTCGGGCCATGTCCGACCCGATAGTCTTGAATCCGCTCCGGCGCTCAGCACAGTGCTTGGCACCTGTCGGAGGGGCTCACCGGATCTCGCGTCATCGTTGTTGTTATTTCTGCCCACAGGTTCTGAGGGCGGCGCTGCTCACCCTCGTTCGGCTTTTACGTTGGGCCCGAGCCGCTCTCCCTCCTTGGGGAGGGGGGGTCCCCACCTGGGGCTTATCCCATCCACCGGGAAGTCCCTCTTCCAGGCCGTAATTACGGGGCGTCCACACCTGTGGGGGCGGATTCCGCAGCGAAGGCTTCTGGGTTTATTTTTGGCTCCCAGTTCGCCCTCGGTTCCCGGAGGGAAGCGATTTGGATGGCAACGTCACGATGGCCGCAGGCCTTAAAAGCCCCCTCCCCCCCACGACTGCAGGTGCCGGGCCCATTAGAAGCCGTCTGTGTCGGTGATGTCATGGGCGGGAGTCACGGAAGGTTCACCGAGAAGCCGGGATAAATGCTCTAATTGCGCCGTGCCCTGACGCGGTCGACGCTTGGGAACAGGCCGAGCTGGGGCTTCTCGTCATGTCCTCATCCCCTCCCCTTCCCTGGGACCCCAGACCCTTGTGATGTGGCCACCCTACTGAGCCTGACTAGAGCCAGGGCCCCCTGGGTAATCTTGGAGGCACCCCCACCCCCACACACCTCTGGGCCTCAGTTTCCTTCCATGCCTCTTACATAGTAAGCACTTAACAAAAAGGTGGGGGGAAGGAGAGCAGGGGCAAGAAATATGTCCACTTGTCCTGTCAGGCCGGCTTCTCAGGGGTCGGCCGGGAGCATCCATTTCAGCGAGGCACGGGACAGTGTCTCAGGCAAATGGCTCCCCCCGGGAAACGCACCGGGTGCCGAAGGGTCCCGTGCCAAGGCAGCACAGGAGGGCCCGGCTGGGGAACCGGTAGCCACGGGCAACCAGACCAGGTGTTTCCACGCCCCGCTTTAATGGCACACTGTGCTTTTCTCCCAGTCCCGCCGACTCCTTTCCTGAGAAGTCGTGGTGAGGCACTTCTAGGAAGCCCAGGTAGGAAGATCCAGTGGCCGGCCTCCGGATCCAGGAAAGCGCCTCCAGGAAGTTTATTCTGGCCGGCCGGCCGGCAGACAGTGAAACTCTCGTCAGTCCTAATCGATGCCTCCCCGGGCTCGGCCGTGAAACACGCTCGCCCCTGAGTCCGCCCGAGAGGAGACCCTGTGGGGTGGCCCAAACCCTGACCCTGTGGGGAGGCACTGGGGGACAGGCCGTGCTCAGGGACTCTCCCAAGCGCTTAGCACAGTGCTCTACACTCGGCGCTCCAGATCTATTGACCGCCGAAAGAGTTTACAGGCACAAACGCAGAGCTCGGAAGGATGAGGAGAGGAATGCTTCTAGGAGGCTGAAGCAGCAAGGGGCCCGAGAGCCGGGGGCTGGAGGTGGGAGCCCTCGTGGCAGCCAGGACCCAAGAAGTAGAGGATCAATCAGGGAAGGCCTCCTGGAGGACGTGGGAATTTTAAGGGCTCCGGGCCAGAACAGGAGAGGCGGAACAAAGCAGGCCCTTCCCCAGGAGGTCTCAGCAGGAGGAGGGCAGATACTTCCTGCGGGGGTCCGTGTGTCTCCCCCCGCCAGTGAAGGAGGGCAGTGAGGAGTTTCCATGGCAGGGTTCCCCTTTGGGGCCAGACCGGAAGGCCTCGGGTACAATGGGTAGCACCTGCTTGGTTTTTGGGACCCTCTGGTCATTCCCACCCCGATTCCGCCCTAGGCGAGGGCCTGGGGCTGCAGCTCCCACTCGGGCCTTCCGGGGCTCATCGGTCTGGGCAGCCGGGGAGGAGAGCTGGAGGGGTCGGGCGAGCCGGTCTTCTGGCCGGTTGCCGGGCCGGGCAGCGGGCCACTGCGATGCCTGGCCCTGAGTGGCTGGCAAGTGCTGCATGGCCCGAGCTTTCTCTCTCTCCCCAGCTCCCGGGGCCTCCCCTTCCCCTGCTAGCCATCGGCCTTATCGGCCCCACCCCGGGGGGCTCTCCGCCAGAGCGACCCTCCTGGACAGGCCACCTGGGCCACCGGCCCCCATGCTAACCAGCAGGCTGGGAAGGCCAGTTGCAGCGGGCTCCCTCTGGGGCAGATAATAATAATTATGGTATTTGTTAAGGGCTTACTATGTTCCAGGCACTGTACTAAGCACTGGGGTGGGTACAAGCAAATCGGGTTGGACACAGACCCTGTCCCACGTGGGGCTCCCAGTCTTAATCCCCATTTTACGGATGAGGGAACTGAGGCCCAGAGAAGTGAAGTGACTTGCCCAAGGTCACACAGCAGACAAGTGGCGGAGCTGGGATTAGAACCCAGGTCCTTCTGACTCCCAGGCCTGGGCGCTAGCCAGTAGGCCTAGCTGCTGTGGTCCGGGGGTTGAGGCCCCCGGATGCCCCCAGACCCTTTCCTGTCTCGCCTTCTGCCCGGTGGTTGCCTGAGGGCGGAGCAGGCCGCACTAAGCAATCTCGTTTTCCGGGTAATGGAGCCATAGGGGTGGGGGGTAGGGGGGGTTTTGCAGGGAATGTGGCTATCGATCAGTGGTTGGTTTTGGGCCCGGGAAGCGCGGGCTCCGGAGAGCTGCAGCCGAGGCCTGCTCGCGGAGGAATCGAGGAGTCGCGGGGGCAGGGTGTGTGGGGAGGGATCAGAAAGGGGGTTGGCATTTTGTCCTGGGTAGCCGTGTACTTTCCATGCGCTTAGTACAGTGCTCTGCACACTACACGCTCAAGAAATACAATGGAATGAATGACTGGGGGACCGGGATTGTGGATCAGGAAGTGGGCAGGGATTGGGTGCTCTCCCTTTCCTGGGCAGCTCCCTTTTTGGGCACAGGAAGCGGCAGGTGGGGCCTCCATCTCAGGCCCGCTCGTCCCTCCTCTCCTGGGGGCTGGACTGGGGAGAACCACCCTGGACCAGCCCCCTTGAGGGCTCCCTGTCCCCATGGAAGGAAGGGCCCCTGGGGGCTGGGGTGGCACAGGGTGGTCACCCTCCAGGGAGAGCACCCATTTCTTTGGGGGGGACGGGGCCAGTGAGGGGGTCTTCCAGTGAGGAGCCAGGTTTAGGCTTCAGTTTCCACTGGGGGGTCTTCTGCCTCCTTGTTCTCACAGGTGCGTCTGGTTTTCCTGGTTGGATGGAAACAGCCATTAAGGAAGTCTCTGGGAAGCAGGGCCTAGTGGGGAGAGTCGTGGGAAGGGGACGAGTGCGGTGGAAAAAGAGGACCCTACCCCCCCCCCCCCCCGCCTTCTGGGTGACCTGGAGCCAGTCATTTGACCTCTCTGGGCCTCCCTTTGCTCATCTGTTAAATGGGGCTAAGACACAAGATACCTCAATAATATTTATTGATCGTTTACTATGTTCAGAGCATTGTACTAGGTGCGTAACAGACATGTCCCCTGTCAATAACGAACTTACAATGTAGAAAGGGATATACATTAATATGAATAAGTAATTTATAATATAGTATTTAAAGTTACGTACATAATTCCAGTGAAGTGGCGCCCTCTCAGACGCCAAGCCCCACATGAGCCAGGCCAGGGCCTGCATCCAATAATAATGATAATAATTGTGGTATTAAGAGCTATGTGTCAAGCACTGTTCCGAGCGCTGGGGTAGATACAAGATAATCGTGTTGGACACCGTTCCTGCCCCTCGTGGGGCTCATGGTCTAAGTAGGAGGGAGAACAGCCATCGAATCCCCATTTCACAGGTGAGGAAACTGAGGCTCAGAGAAGTGAAGTAACTTGCCCAAGGTCACACACAGGCAGGTGGCGGAGCTGGGATGATGATGATGATGGCATTTATAAAGTGCTTACTGTGTGCAAAGCACTGTTCTGAGAATCCAGGTCCTCCCAACTCCCAGGCCCATGCTCTTTCCACTAGGCCACGCTACCTCCGATCTCAAGATCCTCTGTCTGCCCAGTGCATGGCACAAAATAAGCACTTCATCACAACCCAAACTGGTGCCCCAAATGCATTTTAAAGAAAGGAACCAATGTTCTCTCAGGCCGGGCGCAGGGCAAGACTGAGCGTTTCTCTGGGAGCTTTAAGCCAGGCAGGAAGCCTGGCAGATTCAAGAAAACCCACTCGATTTAGCAGTTATCCAGTTGATTTACACCATCCGCATGGTTATCTTTATTGACCCTCTCTGAAAGCCTCACCCCTCCTCTCTGATGACCCAGAGGCACCGTTTAAGTGGTAGTTATTGATCAGTGGTATTTATTGAGCGCTTACTATGTGCAGAACTAAGCTCTGGCATTGTACAATACAAAAGAATCAGCAGACACCTTCAGCGCTTACTCTGTCCAAGTGCTTACTCTGTGACAGGCACTATACTAAGTGCTGAGGTAGAGATAAGCTAATCGGGTTGGACGCAGTTCACCTCCTACATGGGGCTCACAGTCTTAATCCCTGTTTTATAGATGAGGTAACTGAGGCCCAGAGAAGTGAAGTGAAGTGAAGTGAAGCCCAAGGTGACATAGCAGACAAGCGGCGGAGCTGAAATTAGAACCCAGGTCTTTCTGACTCCCAGTGGAGTGGGCTTTATCCACTAGGCCCCCATCTTACCTCCTTCCCTTCCCCACAGCACCTGTATATATGTTTGTACATATTTATTACTCTATTCATTTATTTATTTATTTTGTTTGTACATATCTATTGTATTTATTTTATTTTGTTAGTATGTTTGGTTTTGTTCTCTGTCTCCCCCTTTTAGACTGTGAGCCCACTGTTGGGTAGGGACTGTCTCTATATGTTGCCAATTTGTACTTTCCAAGCGCTTAGTACAGTGCTCTGCACATAGTAAGCGCTCAATAAATACGATTGATGATGATGATGATGATGGCCAGGCCGCCTCCCTGAGGTCTCTCCCTCCTCCCTCTGCTTCCCGTGCTTGACCTTGGTTTTCCATCTATATCCTGTTGGAAAAATCCCTCTTGGAGGGTCAGGGTTTGACCCGCCGGGGAAGCTGAGTCCAGGGCCCAGGGGTGGCTCCCTCCCTTGTGGTCGGAGAGCTGGGGTGACCCTCCCCGGGGGCATTCCACAAGGGGCAGTTGTGGGGGAGCCCGTAGACCTGCCCGGGTCCCAGGCCCCGAGGCTGCTCAAGTTTCGGGGCAGCCCGCAGCCCTGTAACTTCACCCCTATCACCCCCAAGGAGGGCTCCTCCTCCCCTTGGGCCGGGGGCAGGACACACTGGCACAGCCTGGAGGGCTCAGATTTCTCCAGGAGCAAGTCAGAGGCGGAGTGGGCGCCTTGGTGTCTCACTGAAACTGAGAGGAGGCAGGTGGCAGAGTGGGCTTGGGGAGGGCGCGGTGGGGGGGGGGGGGGCGGTCCGTTCTCTGCTCTCTCACCCCCGACACTAGCCACCGTGGCCACATTCCAGGCCCCGGCCCAGCCCGACCCACCAGAGGGAACGAGGGGGTGGAAAGACCCACCCGGGCACTCCTCCCTCTGGGTTTTCTGTGCCTATAGGGTGGCATTTTGGGACACAGGAGCCCAGGCCTTCACACAGCCCAGACCCTTTAAAAATAATTACAATAATAATAATAGTGGCATTTATCAAGAGCTTACTGTGGGCCAAGCATCATGCTAAACTGCGTGGTAGACACAGGACCATCAGGTTGGATACGGTCCCCGTCTCATGGGATTTTCAGTCCAAGAGCGAGGGAGAACAGGTGTGTTGATGATGATGATGCTTGTATTTGTTAAGCGCTTACTATGTGCCAAGCACTGGTAATCAGGTTGTCCTACGTGGGGCTCACAATCTTAATCCCCATTTTACAGATGAGATAACTGAGGCACAGAGAAGTGAAGTGACTTGTCCAAAGTCACACGGCCGATAAGTGGAGGAGCCGGGATCAAGCGCTTAGTACAGTGCTCTGCACACAGTAAGCACTCAGTAAATATGATCGAATGAAGTAGAACCCATGACCTCTGACTCCCAAGCCCGTGCTTTTGCCACTAAGTCATGCTGCTTTGACCCCCATTTTACAGATGAGGAAACTGAAGCCCAGAGAAGTGAGGTGACTTCCCCAAGGCCTCATGGCAGGCAAGTGGAGGAGCCAGGGTTGGAACCCAGGTGTCCAGGCTCCCAGGCCCACATTCATTCATTCAGTCGTATTTATTGAGCGCTTACTGTGTGCAGAGCACTGTACTAAGTGCTCGGGAAGTCCAAGTTGGCAACATATAGAGACGGTCCCTACCCAACAGCAGGCTCACAGTCTAGAAGGGGGAGACAGACAACAAAACAAAATATATTAGCAAAATAAAACAAATAGAATAGTAAATATGTACAAGTAAGTAAATAGGCCCCCTGCCTCTCCCCATTCCACGATGCTGCGTTAAGTAAAGTCAGGCCATCTCCCCAACCATCCCAGCACCCCCTCTCCATTATGATTTCCAAGAATTCATGGGGTTTGAGTGCCTCCAGTCAGTCAATGGTGTTTATTGAATGTTTACTCTTTGCAAAGCACCGTACCAAGCACTTGGGAAAGGACAATACAGCAGAGTTTTGGGAGTTTTTTTGTGTGGTATTTGTTAAACACTTACTACATGCCAGGCACTGTACTAAGCGCCAGGGTAGATTCAGGCTAATCAGGTTGGACACAGTCCAGGTCCCATTTGGGGCTCACAATCTTAAGCCCCATTTTTCTAGACTGTGAGCCCACTGTTGGGTAGGGACCGTCTCTATATGTTGCCAACTTGTACTTCCCAAGCATTTAATACAGTACTCTGCACACAGTAAGCGCTCAATAAATACGATTGATTGATTTTTACAAATGAGGTCACTGAGGCCAGTTGAAGTGACTTGCCCAAGGCCACCTAGCAGACTAGCGGCGGATCCGATACTAGAGTCTTCTGGCTCCCAGGCCTGTGTTCTGTCCACTAGGACCACGCTGCCTCTCATTAGTAAAGAATCTCTGGCCACAAGAAGCTGACAGTCTAGTTCTGTGTGTGCCAAGCACTGTCCTGAACACCGGGGTGGATCCAGGATAATCAGATCAGTCCCAGTCCCTGTCTGCTCTTGGAGTGCTCAGTGCTCTGCATGTAGTAAGCACTCAATCAATACCGTTGATTGGACCAATACAGTAGTTGTTACTAATATCACTATTGTTATCATTATTATGTGCTTACTGTGTACCAAGCCCTGAATCAAGCCCTAGAGTAGATAATCAGGTCAGAGACAGTCCCTGCCTAACATGGGGCTTACAGTCTAAGAAGGAGGGAGAATACAAACTGACTGTCCATTTTACAGATGAAGAAACTGAGAGCTGGAGAGGCGAAGTGACTTGCCCAAGGCTGTCCCCACTAGGCCTCACTGCTATTTCTCTGTCCCTCGCTGATAGCTTAGCGCCCTGTAGTGCTGGCCAGCCTGCGCCAGCTGTCTGTCCGTCCGTCCGTCCTCTAGCCCCAGCTTGCCATCTGGGCTGGTCAGGAGTCTCAAGTCGCTTTTTGTGAGTGCCCTTGCCCCTCACCTCCATCCATGCCCAGGTGTGGCCTGGGGCACCGTCTAATCAGTCCATCCATCCATGTCTCCATGCCTGTCCCCGACAGGGCTCACAGGATCTGTGCCTGACCCCCTGCACCCCAGGGACCGGCTCTATCTAGGCCTTTGGAGGCGGGTGGTCAGTGCGGGGCTCCGAGATGAAGCCCCCTGGCCCCCCAGACCATAGAATGCAGCCCCTCTTGTCTCCTCGCCCCTTTAATCGTGGGCCTGATGTGCGCTGCACCAGCCGGTTTCCATAGCAACCCAGAGGCGCCACAGCCCGCTGAAGTGTACAGCAGGGTGGTGGGTTTGGGTGGAGGGGTGCACTCCTCCTGAGCCTTGGCGAGGAGACAGACCCACCCTTCTGGTCCCGGCAGGCCCGGCCCCCCGGCCCGCGGACGGTGCCGTCGGTGCTTCTCCCTGGCAAGCCAATGGGGCCAGAGGGAGCCAACAGAACCCCCACACTGGCTTCCTCCGAGATAAGGGGCTGGGCGCCGATGCCAGTGCCTGGTGGGAAGCGATAGCTCGGTCGAGAATCCCTGGGCACAGTCGATTACCGATGGTTCAAGACCACATGGGCCAGCTCTTGTTTGTGTCTCCCTTTTGCTCAGCACAGCGTTTAGCACACATGTGATGCACAGAAGACACCAATCGGTGGATCGGTATAGTGTCGGCCTGGTCCCCAGGGGCTAAAATGAGAACTTTATAATAACAACAGTAATGATAAATTGTGGTTATTTGTTAAGCGCTTATTATGTGCCACGCATTGTACTAAGTGTTGGGGTGGAAATAAACAAATCGGGTTGGACACAGTCCCTGTCCCTCAAGGGGCTCACAGTCTTAATCCCCACTCTACGGTTGAGGTAGCTGAAGCCCAGCGAAGTGACTTGCCCGAGTTGGAAGAGCCGGGATTAGAACCCAGGTCCTTCCAACTCCCAGGCCCGAGCTGTATTCACTAGGCCACACAACTTCTCAGCAGTTCTGCCGATTGGGCATGGGGCAGCCTTTCCAGACCCTGCTGGGGGCTGGGCCAGGCGACCATCCCTGGGCTCCGGGTTGGGGGGCTGCCCTAACGCTTGGCCGTGTCTCCCCTCTCTCCGCAGCTGAAGCTGGAGGACCGCTCGGTGGTGCCCCGGGATGTGGTCAGACACATGGGCTCCAGCGTAAGTGCCCCGACTCGATCCCTGAGTGCCCCCGGGGTCGGGGTTTGGGGGGGCGGGCACGGGCTCTGCTGGGGGCTGGGCGGAGGCGGGACTTCAGGGCTTTGAGCAGGTCTGGGCACGGCCCCTTCCGGCCCCCAGGACAGCCAGTGCGGGACGGTGATTGACGTGAACATCGACTGTGCCGTGAAGCTGGTTGGGACCAACTGCATCCTCTACCCTGTCAACAGCAAGGACCTGCAGCACATCTGGGTGAGTCTCCAGCCCGGAGACCCCTGTTGCCCCCCTGCTGCTTCCCTGGCCCGGCTCCAGGGCACCCGCGGCTGGCAACCTCGGGCTGAGGCCAGGAGCCCCAGGTCCGTCCCCTCATCCCCTTCCCACCCTCCCCCGTCGCCTGGCCTCTCATCCGCACCCCCTGCTCCTGCAGCCCTTCATGTACGGGGACTACATCGCCTATGACTGCTGGCTGGGCAAGGTCTACGACCTCAAGAACCAGATCATCTTGAAGCTGTCCAACGGGGCCAGGTAGCTCCCGCTTTCCCAACATATTTTCCCCCCTATTTTCGGTGTGGGGGAGCCCCCAGGGTTGGCTCAGAAAGCCTCTGGCCCGGGGTTGGGGTCCTGCCTGCTGCCCGACAGCTACTTGCCCCGCCTTCCCCCACCCCTCCTTGACAGTTTGTGGTGAAGGGTTTCTAGGGGCTCTTTCATGTTGGGGATCCTGACCCACCTGCCCTCCTCCACTCAGCTGGGGGTCCCCCTCCCTCCTGGACTCCAGGGTTCAGATCCCGGCCTGCGGCCGCGGGGGCATCAGGCTTCAGCGTGACTGTCTGTCTGTCTCCCTTCTCCCAGGTGCTCCATGAACACAGAGGATGGCGCAAAGCTGTATGACGTCTGTCCGCACGTCAGCGACTCGGTAACTCTCACCCCCAAGCGGAGGCTTTCGGGCTGGGGGCCGGGCAGGAGCCCGGCGTGGGCGATGTGGCCCCAGGGGAGTCTGGTAGGCAGATCTGGAGGTGGTTCTCCACCGCCCTGCGGACCCCCAAGGGTGTCCGGGAGCCTGGAATTTGTGGAGGCCCGAGGTCCAGACCCACCTCTGCCCCGGCCCACGGGACAAGTCACTTAGACAAGTCACTTCCCCTGCCGGGCCTCCATCCTCTCATCGGCGCAGTTGGGAGGAGATCCCCGTCTGTCTCCCTCCCTCCCTCCGCGGGCCCCGTAGTTGAGGGCGGGGGACCGGGTCAGACCCGACGACCCAACCCGGGCTCCCCTCTTCCTCCCCAGGGCCTCTTCTTCGACGACTCGTACGGCTTCTACCCAGGCCAGGTGCTCATCGGGCCCTCCAAGGTCTTCTCCAGCGTCCAGTGGCTGTCGGGGGTCAAGCCTGTGCTCAGCACCAAGAGCAAGTTCCGGGTCGTGGTGGAGGAGGTGAGGGGGCTGGGGGCTGCGGTGGGGGAGGGAGCGAGGGGTGAGGCCGGGAGCCCCGGGCCCAGGTGGGATTCAGTGTTTCTTTTTGCCTGGCACATGAAGCCCGATCTGGCTCTCCGGGGGCAGACCCTCGCCCTGCCCCTCCCCGCCCCAGGTCCGTGCGGCTTGGGCTGCTCCCCATCCCGTCCTTCCTGCCGTCCCTCCCCAGGTGCAGGTCATGGAGCTCAAGGTCACATGGATCACAAAAAGTTTCTGCCCCGGGGGCACCGACAGTGTCAGCCCCCCGCCCTCGATCATCACCCAGGAGAATCTTTCCAGGTAAGTGTAGGGGTCCCCGCGGGCTCAGCCGGGGGAGAGGGCCATGCTCGTCGGCGGCCGTTCCTCCAAGCCCACCTCTCTCCCTGCCCAGGGTGAAGCGCCTGGGCTGCTTCGACCACGCTCAGAGGCAGCTGGGAGAACGCTGCCTCTACGTGTTTCCGGCTAAGGTGGAGCCGGCGAAAATCACCTGCGAGTGTCCCGAGAGGAATTGTGTCCTGGGAGAGGGCTCTGTGGCAAAGAAGGTGACCAGGGACCGGGGCTGGATGGGAGGGTGAGCGGGCCGGTCCCCGGAAGGGCGGGGCACCCCTGCCCTACTGTGTGCTTCCACCGCTTGGCAGGCCCTGTACCCCTCGGCCCGGGCGTCCCTGGAGCAGCCCCTCCCCCGCTCCCGGCAGGGTTCCCGGTCCCCCGGCCCCCGCTGACCGGGCCTCTCCCTCCCCCGACGCTCCCAGGTGAAGCGGCTGCTGAAGAAGCAGATCGTGAAGATCATGTCCTGCTCCCCCGATTCTCCAGCCCCCGGGGACCACCCCGAAGGGTCCGCCAGAGCCCCGGACGCATCCAAGGGCCCTGTCGGCCCCGCGGAGGCCCGGGAGGTGGGGTTGGGGATGGGGCCCGAGGGAGGATCCGGCGAGGCTGGGGAGCGGCCGCCCTCCTGCCCCCTGAAGGAGGAGACGGGGGCGGTGGCAGCGGCGGCGGCGGCGGAGGAGGAGCGCCAACAGCTCCAGGCCATGGAGCAGGACGCGGACGACGAGGGGGCCGACGACACGGACGACACCAGCTCGGTGACCTCCTCGGCCAGCTCGACCGCGTCGTCTCAGAGCGGCAGCGGCACCGGCCGCAAGAAGAGCACACCCCTGTCCATCAAGAACCTGAAGCGCAAGCACAAGAAGAAGAAGACCAAGGTCTCCCGGGAGTTCAAGCCCGGGGATAGGTAGGGACGGACCCCCGGGCGCGCCCCTCACCCCCTTCCTCCTCTTCTTCCTCCCGCACTGACCCCGGCTGGAACCGGCCCAAGCCGTCAGGAACCCCCTGGGTAGGGATCCCCAGACCCAGGGGTTTCCCGCCTCATCCCCCCAATCCCCACCCCGGCCTCTCCTGCCGGGCCTCGGCCCCCAGGGGCCGGCAGGCCGCGTACCGTCGTCCCAGGCCTTCTGACGGCCGGAGGGGTCCCTGCAGGGTGGCAGTGGAGGTGGTGACGACCATGACGTCGGCCGACGTGATGTGGCAGGACGGCACCGTGGAGTCCAGCATCCGCTCCAACGAGCTCTTCCCCGTGCACCACCTGGACAACAACGAGTTCTGCCCTGGAGACTTCGTGGTGGACAAGAGAGGTGGGGCCCTCCCCTCACCCGCTTCCCCCTCCCCTTCTCTCCCACCCCCCACCGGACTCCACACCCATCCTCCCGACTCAGGGTGGCCAGGGGGAGCGATGAATGGGACACTGAGGCAGGCTCCTCCGCCGAGCCACAGGAGGCCCGCCGAGGGTGCGGGAGAGGAGGGGGCCGCGAGGGCGGGGGTGGGCTTGAGACCCCAACCCGTCCTCCGTCCCGCCCTCCCGGCGCTGCCAGCCCAGAGCTGCCCGGACCCAGCCGTGTACGGGGTGGTGCAGTCGGGGGACCACATCGGCCGCACCTGCGTGGTCAAGTGGTTCAAGCTGCGGCCGGCCGGGGACGACGTGGAGGTGAGTCCGGGCGGGGGCCGGTCGCAGTGGGGGGCGGTGGGGCGGCACCGGTCGGCTAGGCCCCCGGTCCCTGACGTGCCACGCCGGGGCTGCAGCTGATCGGGGAGGAGGAGGACGTGAGCGTGTACGACATCGCGGACCACCCCGACTTCCGCTTCCGCACCACCGACATCGTCATCCGCATCGGCAACACCGAGGAGGGGGCGGCCGCCCCCAAGGAGGACGAGGTGAGGCCGGTGGCAGGGTGTGGGGCGGATCCGGGCCTTAATAATAATAATAATAATGGCATTTATTAAGCGCTTACTATGTGCAGAGCACTGTTATAAACGCCTTGTTCCCTTGAGCCTATTTCTCGCCCTGCGGGCCCCAGCCAAGGGGGAGCCCCCACTGTCCCCTGAGTTGCCACTAGGTGGCGCCTGCAGATCCCTGCCACCCCTCCCTCTCTGGGCCTTCTGGGGGGGGGGTCCATCATCATCATCATCATCATCAATCGTATTTATTGAGCGCTTACTGTGTGCAGAGCACTGTACTAAGCGCTTGGGAAGAACAAATTGGCAACATATAGAGACAGAGACAGTCCCTGCCCAACAGCGGGCCCACAGGCTAAAAGGGGGAGACAGAGAACAAAACCAAACATACTAACAAAATAAAATAAATAGAATAGATAGGTACAAGATAAATAAATAAATAAAGTAATAAATACGTACAAACATATATACAGGTGCTGTGGGGAAGGGAAGGAGGTAAGATGGGGGGATGGAGAGGGGGACGAGGAAGGAAGGGGCTGAGTGTGGGAAGGCCTCCTGGAGGAGGTGAGCTCTCATCTGGACTCCCCACCCCTCTGGAGGGTCTCCTCGGGCCCATCTCCCAGCCTCCAGGTTGGGGTCCCCCTCCCCACCCGGCCCTAACTTGCCCCCTGCCCCCCTGCAGCCGTCGGTGGGCCAGGTGGCCCGGGTGGACGTGAGCAGTAAGGTGGAGGTGGTGTGGGCCGACAATTCCAAGACCATCATCCTGCCTCAGGTGAGCGGCTCGGGGCCCGGGGGGGCGGAGGCCAGGGGGCGAGGCTCAGGCCAGTCTCCTGCCCTCTGAGCTTGGGAAAGGGATCGCTCGGCCCTGTTGTGTGCCCTTGGGTTCCTGGATAGTAAAGGCGTGAGATGGGGGCTGGGGGAGAGGAAGTTGAGGCGTGGTGGGGAATCTGTTCCGCCTCTTACCAATAAACCGGGCATTTATTCATTCAGTCATACTTACTGAGCGCTTGAGAGAGTACTGTAGAGCAGTAAAGAGACACATTCCTTGGCCACAATGCGCTGACAGTCTAGAGGGCTTCACCAGCCTGTCAGTTTGGCCCGGTGTCCCCTGACTGTGGCTGCACAGCTAGGACAGCCCAGGGATCTGCCCAAAGCCAAGAAGCCCCAGGGCACCCCCTCCCCGACCCCCTAACCTTTTCCTCCGCGGGTGCTGGGTTGGGGGTGGTGGGGGGTGGGCTGGTCTGCTCGGACCCCTCTCCTTTCCTGATCTTTGCCCACTGCTTCCCCTTTCGGGGCCCCGGGCTGCCCAGACGCATGCCCCCTCTCACCTCCCCAACACTCATATGACCATGTGCGCACGTGTACACAGACACACACATAGACACACACACACGAGGGGGTGGTGTGTGAAGGACTGCGGCTGGGTCAGAGGCCGTTGCCCGTTCCCCCAGCTTGGGGAACAGGATGTGTGTCTGGGCAGGCTCCTCCTCCTGTCGCGTGGCCCAGCTCCCTGGTGGGTCCCCACAAAGGGCTGCTCTCAGGGCGACAGTGGCCACCGCAGGCCGCAGGGTCAGCCCATCTGATGTGGGTGTGCTTGAGCGCCCGGGGTTTGGGGAGGGGGGTGGCTGCCCCTCTGGGCCCCTTGACCCCTCTAAGCAGTGGCTGCTCAGCGAAGACCGGGGTAGGAAGGGGGAAATGGTGAGGTGGGGCTGAGAGCACTGGAGAGCTGCAAGAGGGGAGCATGACGTAGTGGCTAGAGCCCAGGCCTGGCACTCAGAAGGTCATGGGTTCTAATCCCAGCTCCGCCACTTGTCTGCTGTGTGACCGTGGGCGAGTCGCTTCTCTGGGCCTCAGTTCCCTTATCTGGAAAATGGGGATTAAGACGGCGAGCCCCATGTGGGACGTGCACTGCGTCCAACCTGATTATCTTGTACCCGATGTTTAGTACAGTGTCTGCCACATAATAAGCACTTAACCAATACCATTTTGGGGGAAGAAAAACAAGCAGGCGGGGTTGGGGAACTGGCCCAGATACCTGAAGTCAGGCCGGGGGTGGCCTGACCCCACCCCGTGGCTAGGCGTTAGCTGGCCCGAGCGGGCCCGTCCTAACCCCCGAGCCTGACCTCCGCGTCCCGCCCCGCCCCAGCACCTGTACAACATCGAATCGGAGATCGAGGAGTCCGACTACGACTCGGTGGACGGCAGCACGAGCGGCGCCTCGTCGGACGAGTGGGAGGACGAGAGCGACAGCTGGGAGACGGACAATGGGCCCATGGAGGACGAGCCGGCCTCCGCCCCCGAGCCGGCCCCCGCCCCCGCCCTCCCTGCCGCCCAGGAGGAGGAAGAGGTGGTGGCGGGGGAGGAGGGGGACGGGAGCATGGCGCTGAGCGCCGAGGCGGCGGCCGCCATCCAGGGGGCCGTGGCCCTGGCCGCCCCCGTGGCCGGGCTGATGGAGAAGGCGGGCCGGGAGGGGCCCCCCAAAAGCTTCCGGGAGCTGAAGGAGGCCATTAAGATCCTGGAGAGCCTCAAGAACATGACGGTGGAGCAGCTGCTGACCGGCTCCTCGCCCACCTCGCCCACCGCCGAGCCCGAGAAGCCCACGCGGGAAAAGAGGTTCCTGGACGACATCAAGAAGCTGCAGGAGAACCTGAAGAAGACGCTGGACAACGTGGCCATTGCCGAGGAGGAGAAGATGGAGGCCGCGCCCGAGGCGGAGCGCCGCGAGGAGAAGCCCGAGGCCCAGTCGCCCGTCCGCTCCGAGTGGCCCAGCGAGACGCCCGTGCTCTGCCAGCAGTGCGGGGGCAAGCCCGGGGTCACCTTCACCAGCGCCAAGGGAGAGGTCTTCTCTGTGCTGGAGTCCGCACCCTGTGAGTACTCCTCCTCCTCCTTCTCACCCACCTCCCCTTCCTTCTCGTCCCCATCAATCAACCAGTGGTATTTGAGTGCCTACTGAGTGCAGAGTGCTGTACTGAGCGCTCGGGAGAGTCCAGTACAACCCGTAGACCCGATCCCTACCCACGAGGCCCGTAAGTCATCGTGAACTCTTCTCCACAGCCTCCTCCTTGCCCCACCAGTCCCAAGGGGGAGTCCGCGCCCTCCCCACGGCCTCCCGCTCCCTCCGGGCCAGGTAGCGTTAACCCTCCCCCCTCTCCCCGCCAGTCAACCACTCGTTCAAGAAGATCGAGTTCCAGCCCCCGGAAGCCAAGAAGTTCTTCAGCACCGTGCGGAAGGAGATGGCGCTGCTGGCGACCTCGCTGCCCGACGGCATCATGGTCAAGACCTTTGAAGACCGAATGGCGAGTTTGGGCAGGCTCCCGGGAGGGGCTGGTCATCACCCGCTGGGCCCCGGATTGGGGGAGGTGGGCCCGGGCCAACGTCCCAGTGCCAGCCGGCGAACGCGCTCTCCCTCCTCCTCCAGGACCTCTTCTCGGCCCTGATCAAGGGCCCCACCCGCACCCCCTACGAAGACGGCCTCTTCCTCTTCGACATCCAGCTCCCTAACATCTACCCGGCCGTGCCCCCCCACTTCTGCTACCTCTCCCAGTGCAGCGGGCGGCTCAACCCCAACCTGTACGACAACGGGAAGGTGTGCGTCAGCCTGCTGGGCACCTGGATCGGGAAGGTGAGCGAGGCGGGGGGGTCCCTACTCTCCCCCGACCCGAGGCCGGGTGGGCGGCGGCGGGGTCCGCGGGACCGCCCCCTCCCCGGTCCCCTAGTTCACGGCCCCGAGTCGCGTGTCTTTCAGGGGACGGAGCGGTGGACCAGTAAGTCCAGCCTTCTGCAGGTGCTGATCTCCATCCAGGGTGAGTGCGGGTCACGGGTGGCGGTCCCGCGGCCTGGGGCCGGTCGCCGGGCCTCGGGGTTCTCCATACGGTAGGGGTGAGTCTCCTCCACTTCCCCCTGAGAACATGAGCCCGGTTTCGTGGGGGGCGCCCAGGGCCAGCCCGACGCTACTTGCGGCTCCTCGCCGGCACCGGGCCGCGTGTCCCGCCGTGGCCCCCCGTGACCTCCGCGTGCCGCCCGCAGGCCTGATCCTGGTCAACGAGCCGTACTACAACGAGGCCGGCTTCGACAGCGACCGGGGCCTGCAGGAGGGCTACGAGAACAGCCGCTGCTACAACGAGATGGCGCTGATCCGCGTGGTGCAGTCCATGACGCAGCTGCTGCGCCGCCCGCCCGAGGTCTTCGCCCAGGAGATCCGGCAGCACTTCGGCTCGGCCGGCTGGAGGCTGGTGGGCCGCATCGAGGCCTGGCTGGAGCCGCACGCGCTGCCCGAGTCGGAGCCGGAGGCGGCGGAGCCGGCGGACTCGGGCCAGGACGAGCCCGGGGCGGCCAGGGGGCCGGAGGCGCCCCAGGGCTCGGACACGGAGGGCGCGGCATCCCCCGCGGCCGGCAGGGACCTGGCGGAGCAGCCCCCGGCGGAGGCCCCGGACTCGCCCGCCGCGCCGCCCAGCGTCAAACCAAAGAAGCGCCGGAAGAGCTACCGCAGCTTCCTGCCCGAGAAGAGCGGCTACCCCGATGTCGGCTTTCCCCTCTTCCCGCTCTCCAAGGGCTTCGTCAAGAGCGTCCGCGGGGTCCTGGCCCAGTTCCGGGCCGCCCTGCTGGAGGCGGGCATCCCCCAGCCCGCGGAGGACAAGTAGCCGCCGCCCCCGCCCAGGACAGACGGACACGGCGGAGAGGGGCCGGCCGGGCCTGCTGCTGCCCGCTCGCTCGCTCGCTCCCCGCCCCCTCCCTCCCTCCCGCCCGCCCTCCACCACCCGGGCCGCCCTCGTCACCGCCGGGTCGGCCGGACGCTGAAATGCAAGGAGTCTCCGCGCTCCCCCCGAGCGGGCGGGCGGTCTCCCCCCAGCCCGGAGCAGCTGAACCTCTGTGACCCCCCCCTCCACCCCCACCCCACCCCCGGCTTCGCCCTCCCTTCCCCACCCCCCCGGGCCAACTCTGGGGTCCGCCTCGGCTGTGGGGCAGAGGGGACCGGCCCCTTCCGCATCGTGAGGAAGAGGGGAGGGGACCACCCTCCCGGCTCTTCTCTCACCCCATTCCTTCGGTGCCTCCCAGCTGCTTGGGCCAAGCCTCGTCTCCTCGGTGTCTGCCCCCCTGCCTGGCTGTTCCCATCTCCCTAGCGTGGGCCCACGACCTCCAGCTGCCGCCCCCTTCTCCTCCTCCTCCTCCCCCGTCAGGTCTGGCTCAGCTGCTGCTCCCAGGCCCACGGGGAGCAGGGGAGGGTCTCACCCACCGTCCCTGCCCGGCTGGCACCGTCAGCTTGCCGCCGAGGGCGACCAGAAGGCCGGACCCCGGGGGACGGGGGCGTGAAGCCCAACAGTGTGGGGGTGTGTGGCAGAGGTGGGAGGATGAGGCTTCACAGTCCAGCAGGCCCCCACACCCACCCACCCACCCCAGCTGGCCACCTCTGACTCACTTCAGGCCCCAGTGTCCCCAGCCGGGGGCCTCCGCTCTCCCCTTCATCCCCATCGGGGTCCACACCCAGGGTGGACAGAGCACGGGGGAGGAGGCGCTCGGCGCCGAACCATCCCAGAAGCCTGTCCTCACCGGTGAGCAATTGAGGGACCCCTCCGGGGTGCTGTGGCAAGGAGAGCTCCCGACACCCCCCCCACCCCCCCCCACCCCAGATCCTCACAGAGGTTTACATGTTTTCTAAGCTTTTGATAATGTGAAGCTCCAGGTTAGGAGGTGGCTGGTTGAGCACAGTATGGCGATGTAATTTTTTTGGTGTATGTATGTAATATTTAAGGGTTTAAAAACGAAAAAAAAAAAAAACTAATAAATCTCAAAGGCAAAATACCTTAAATATTTAGGAGAAAAAAAAAAAAAGCCAAAGCATGATACGTCTTGTTAGCCTTAAGCTGGCTCCACAGCTGTGCCGTTAAGACTCGGGCCAGGGGCTGAGGTTTTGCTTCTGTACAGTATTTAAGAGCCCACGGGACTGACTGGGGTGGGGTCCGGCTTCTAGGAGCACTGTTCATGTGGAGGTGAGACTGCTGAGTTGCTTACGATATCTGTATAAAGTGCCGTGTGACTACGTTTTTTTTTTACCTGCATAATATATATATATTTTTTTTTTGTTTGGCTCATTATAATGTACAAAGACAAGGTGACATCATTAAACCTGCCTCTGCCACTCGCCCCGATTCCGCCGCCTTCTTTGACAGCGCCCACCCCGTCCTTCCTTCCGAGGACCCGGCGGGGGTGGCCCCCGGGCAGAACCCGATTTCACCCACCTCAGGCCGGGCCCTGCGGGGGTCCGAAGCAGGCACGGTTGGTGGCTCAGTCTGTCTGTCTCTTCTCTCCGTTGCGCGGTTCAGGGCTCTCGTGCAAACGGAATGGGGAGGACCCCACCCCCGCCGTAGGGCTAGTGACTAGACGTACGACAGCTGTGTGTACACAGTCTTGATGGAACCCTCATTTGTCCCCTTCTTGCCATCTTTAACGGGGAAGTCCTTCCTGGTGTCTAACTGCAGTCGCTCCTGCTTCTTTGGTCCATCGTTAGGAGTTGATATCTCTCTTTCGCTCCGGAGGGCCTCCGGGCTTGCTGTTGGTTCCCCCGGGGCCGAGGTGGGTTCCTCCACGGGCGGATGGCTGCCAAGGGCAGGTCGGGGAGGGGATCCGAGGCGGGGGGGCCCAATTCCCTGCGGGGAATCGGGGCCGGACGTGCCTGCCCGCCCACCTCTGGTCCCAAGTCTCGAGACGGGGGGAGGGGGCTCCTGCCTGAGGTCTCAAGCCCCGTGCAGGGGGAGGTGGTCAAAGATGGCTGGTCCGGGAGGGGTTGAGCCTGGCCTTGCCCCTGCCCTGTTCCGGGAGCTTTGGATCGGGCCCCTCTCCCGCTCGGATCCCGGGCGGCCGCCCCCGCTCAGGAGCCGGGGGTGGCCGCCCCTCCGCCCGAGCTGGGCTCGGGGACGCCGCCCACGATCCGGCAGAGGCCCGGATGCACCTGGCCCTGCACCGCCTCGCTGGGCACCACCTCCCCGTCCACCGTGAGCACGCCCCGGCCGGCGCACGGCTCCAGGCGGAAGGCGGACACGGGCACGTGCACCAGTTGCGCGCAGCCCTGCTCCAGGTGCACGCCCCGCTCCATGGCCAGGAAGAGGCGCAGCAGGGCCACGCGCGAGATGCCGGCGCGCACGTAGAAGAGGTGGATGATCCCGTCGGCGCTGCGCGCCATGGGGGCCGCGCACATCTCCGTGCCCAGGTGCGACTGCAGCAGCGCCAGGACCAGCACGAAGTCCTCCTCGGGCACCACGGTCCAGTGCGCGGGCACCGGCTGCTCCAGCGGCACCAGCAGCGAGTCCGTGGGCCCGGAGGCCGGCGGGGACGGGTCGCCGGGTCCGGGGACCGGCGGGGAGGGATCGCCGGAGCCGGGAGCCCGCGGGGTCGGGCCCTCGCTGGGCAGGTAGGCCAGGCGGCCCTTGTAGGTGCGCAGCGTGGCCAGGCGCAGCAACGTGCCCAGGGTAAAGCGCGTCTCGCCCAGCCGCCGGTACTTCTCGCTCTCCACGTCCACGTCGGCGATGAAGCCCCACGCCAGGCTGAGCAGCGAGAAGAGGCGGCGTCCGGAGGCCGTCTGCAACGACAGCAGGTCCATGGGCGCCAGCAGGCCCCGGCACAGCAGGTGCGTGCAGTTGGTCAGCAGCTCCTCGTTGGTCACCTGCTCGTTCCTGGGGCGGAGGGGCAGGGGGACGGGTTGCCGAAGGGCCGCCGACCCCTTCCCTCCGACCCTCCTCGTCGGATGGGAGCGGGGTCGCACGCCTCCCCTCCCCCCAAGACCCCCGGGAGCCCGAGCAGACGGAGAGGGACCGGGCGGCCAGCTGGGGCCAAGAGCAGCGAGGAGCCCCCGGGCCAAACGTGTGCCGCTAAACCGGGAGGGAGTTTCGGGGATGGGAGGGGGAAACCGAGGCCCTCGCCGCTCACCCGGCATAGTGGTTCACGGACGCCGCCAGGGCATTGCCGGAGCCTCCGGGGAGCGTACACAGCGGCTTCTGGATGGCCGCTTCCCAGTCCGGCCTCTCCATCAGCCCGTTCACCACCTGCAAGGCCGCGGCGTGTCCTGCTCGTGACCCCCGCCCCGGGGGGTGACGTCCCCCTTCCCCTCCCCGCAGCCCCCCGGCCGGGCCTCACCTCGTGCATCAGTCCGTCCCCGGACATGACCACCAACGCGTCCCAGCGGGCCAGCTCCACCTCCCGCACCAGTTCTCGCGCGTGGTTCGGTCGCTCTGTGCGGGGACCGGACCGGAGTGGGGTGGAGAGGTGTGGGACGGTCAGGTCACGCTCCCCACCGCCCCCGGCCCATCCTCCCGCTGTGGCTGCCCCGGCCCCGGACTCACCGGTCAGCAGCAGCGTGAAGGCGACGTCGGCCTCGGCCAGCATGGGCCGGACGCGCGTCTCGAACAGCTTGAGCGCCCGGCCGGTGCCCCCGTGGGGGTTCAGCAGGACCAGCACCCGGCTCGGCCGCGGCAGGAAGGTGTCCGGCGGGCCTGGCGCGGGACAGAGGCCAGAGGGGCCGTTCACTCCCTCACGACCCCCGTAGTAGCCCCTCACCCCCCCCCCGACCCACTGCGGCGCCCTCGGCCACTCATTTCGAGAAGTTTGTCGCCAACTTGTACTTCCCAAGCGCTTAGTACAGTGCTCTGCACACAGTAAGCGCTCAATAAATACGACTGAGGATGATTTCCAGAAGCAGCGTGGCTCGGCGGAAAGAATCCGAGCTTGGGATTCGGAGGTCATGGGTTCTAATCCCGGCTCTGCCGCTTGTCAACTGTGTGACTTTTGGGCAAGCCACTTCACTTCTCTGAGCCTCAGTTCCCTCATCCGTAAATTGGGGATGAAGACTGTGAGCCCCACGTGGGACAACCTGATCACCGTGTATCCCCCCCGACGCTTAGAACAGTGCTTTGCACATAGTAAGCGCTTAACAAATGCCATTATTATCATTATTATTATTATTATTATTATTTCGGCCCGCAAACTCCCCCGGCTTGACCGGTCCGCATCAACACGCTCGGGGACGCTGTGGGCGCGGAACGTGTCTGCCAACTCTGGCCCAAGCGGACTCTCTGGAGGGCTCAGCGCAGGGCTCTGCACGCGGCCCGCGCTCGAGGAACCAGCGTGGCTCAGTGGAAAGAGCGCGGGCTTGGGAGTCAGAGGTCACGGGTTCTAATCCCGGCTCTGCCGCTTATCAGCTGTGTGACTTTGGACAAGTCACTTCACTTCTCTGGGCCTGTTACTCCAACTGGAAAATGGGGATGAAGACTGTGAGGCCCCGTGTGGGACAACCTGATGACCTTGTATCTCCCCCAGCGCTTAGAACGGTGCCCGGCACATAGTAAGCGCTTAACAAATACCGAAACTATTATTATTACGAAGATCAATGATTGACAGGCCGGGCACGGAGAGGTCCGCTGGGACCCTCCGCCCGCAGACCCCACGCACCTTGGTCCATCGCTCGGCCCAGGCCTTATCGGCGGGCTCCAGACACCGAGGGCCCCAAGGGCCACACCCTGGGGAGCGAGGCCCGGCTGCGGCGGGCACCTCGGCCGGCGGGTTTCCTCGCCCTCCTCCTTCTCCTCCTCTTCCTCCTCCTCCTCCTCCGGTCGGCCGGTGGTGAGTCAGGGCTGCTGTGCCGGTGGGGGTGGGGGGCGTCCGGGAGCCCGAGAGGGAAAAGGGGGGCCTGGGCGATTGCGCAAAAATCCCGGAATGGCGTTGAGGCCTTGCGCGGGCACGGGGCGGGGGCGCTTGGCCGCCAGCCCGGGCTCCGACACGGCAGCAGTGGGGGCGAAGGTACGTGTCCATGCATCCATGCACACATACATACATGCACACATATATCCTTGTCAGCTGTGTGACCTGGGGCAAGTCACTTCACGTCTCTGTGCCTCAGTTCCCTCATCTGTAAAATGGGGATGAATAATAACAACAATGATGGTATTTGTTAAGCGCTTACTAGGTGCCAAGCACTGTTCTAAGCACTGGTTGGGGGGGATACAAGGTCAGGTTGTCCCAGGTGGGGCTCACAGCGTGGCTCTGAGGAAAGAGCACGGGCTTTGGAGTCAGAGGTCCTGGGTTCGAATCCCAGCTCCGCCACTTGTCAGCTGTGTGACTCTGGGCAAGACACTTCACTTTTCTGGGCCTCGGTTCCCTCATCTGGGAAATGGGAATGAAGACTGCAAGCCTCCCGTGGGACAACCTGATCCCCTTGTATCCTCCCCGGTGCTGAGAACGGTGCTTGGCACAGAGTAAGCGCTTAACAAATGCCATCGTTATGATGATTAATTCCCATTTTACAGATGAGGGAGCTGAGGCCCGGGGAAGTGAAGACTGTGAGCCCCACGAGGGGCAAACCTGATGTCCGTAGATCTCCCCCGGCGCTTAGAACAGTGCTTAGCACATAGTAAGCGCTTAACAAATGCCATCATTATGATGATTAATTCCCATTTTACGGATGAGGCCCAGAGAAGTGAAGGCCGTGAGGCCCAGAGAAGTGAAGGCCGTGAGCCCCACGTGGGGCAAACCTGATGTCCTTGGGTCTCCCCCAGCGCTTAGTAGGAAGGAAGCGGTTAACAAACGCCAACATTGTTATTCTGTACAGACACACATCAATCAATCAACCGTATTTATTGGGCGCTTACTGTGTGCAGAGCACTGTACTAATCAATCAATCGTATTTATTGAGCGCTTACTGTGTGTAGAGCACTGTACTAAGCGCTTGGGAAGTCCAAGTTGGCAACATATAGAGACAGTCCCTACCCAACAGTGGGCTCACAGTCTAGAAGGGGGAGACAGAGAACAAAACCAAACATAACTAACAAAATAAAACTTTTGGGAAGTCCAAGTTGGAAACATAGAGAGACCCTGGGCTCACAGTCTAGACCCTGGCCGGGGCCAGCTCCGGGGCCAGTCCTGGGGGGAGGAGGGGGCTCCGGGGTCCCGCTGCCCGCGGCCCCCCGAGATTGTGCAGCCTGTGCAGAGAAGCAGCGCGGCTCAGTGGAAAACAGCCCAGGCTTTGGAGTCAGAGGTCATGGGTTCAAGTCCCGGCTCTGCCCATTGTCAGCTGGGTGACTTTGGGTAAGCCACTTCACTTCTCTGGGCCTCAGTTGCCTCATCTGTAAAACGGGGTTTAAGACTGTGGGACAACCTGATCATCATCATCAATCGTATTGTTTGAGCGCTTACTGTGCGCAGAGCACTGTACGAAGCGCTTGGGAAGTACAAATTGGCAACATAGAGAGACAGTCCCTACCCAACAGTGGGCTCTTACTATCATCATCATCATCAATCGTATTTATTGAGTGCTTACTGTGTGCAGGGCACTGTCCTAAGCGCTTGGGAAGTCCAAGTTGGCAACATATAGAGACAGTCCCTACCTAACAGTGGGCTCTTACTATCATCATCATCATCAATCGTATTTATTGAGCACTTACTATGTGCAGAGCACTGTCCTAAGCGCTTGGGAAGTCCAAGTTGGCAACATATAGAGACAGTCCCTACCCACCAGTGGGCTCACAGTCTAAAAGGGGGAGCCGGAGAACAAAACCAAACATACTAACAAAATAAAATAAATAAATTAATTAATTAATAGATACGTACAAACATATATCCATATATCCAGGTGCTGTGGGGAAGGGAAGGAGGTAAGATGGGGGGGATGGAGAGAGGAAGGAAGGGGCTCAGTCTGGTAAGGCCTCCTGGAGGAGGTGAGCTCTCAGCAGGGCCTTGAAGGGAGGAAGAGACTACGTGCAAAGCCCTGTTCTAAGCGCCGGGGAGGTTACAACCTGATCACCCTGTCACCTCCCCAGTGCTTAGCACGTAGTGAGCGCTTAGCAAACGCCGTCACTATGATGCTGATTCTCCCAGCTCCGCCACACGCCAGCTGTGCGACTTTGGGCAAGTCACTTCTCTGGGCCTCAGTTTCCTCATCTGTCAAACGGGGATGAAGACTGGGAGCCCCACGGGGGCCAACCTGATCACCCTGTATCCCCCCCAGCGCTCAAAACAGTGCTTTTCCCAGACTGAGCCCCTTCCTTCCTCTCCCCCTCGTCCCCCTCTCCATCCCCCCATCTTACCTCCTTCCCTTCCCCACAGCACCTGTATATATGTATATACGGTTGTACATATTTATTTCTCTATTTATTTATTTATCTTACTTGTACATTTCTATCCTATTTATTTTATTTTGTTGGTATGTTCGGTTCTGTTCTCTGTCTCCCCCTTTTAGCCTGTGAGCCCACTGTTGGGTAGGGACTGTCTCTATGTGTTGCCAATTTGTACTTCCCAAGCGCTTCGTACAGTGCTCTGCACATGGTAAGCGCTCGATAAATACGATTGATTGATTGATTGATTGCTTTGCACATAGTAAGCGCTTAACAAATGGCATCATTATCATTATTATTCTGGTGCTCACCGCGGTCCTGGCCGTCGTGGGGGTCTCGGGGCGTCCAGCGGGCCCACAGCTCGGCCTCCCGGTGGTCGTCGGCGGGGTCCGGGGAGACGAGCACGCGGAAGGCGTTGGCGGGCCGGGTAGCAGACGAGGCTGAGGTAGGCCGAGGGGTCCCCCGACCCCCCTCCGGGGGGACGAGAGGCAGCGGAGGCAGTCGGACAGGGGGACCGTCGAACCGGGGGGCTCCCCGTTGCCGCTCAGGGTGAGCGCCAACCGGGAGCCCGGGCCCAGGAGGAACTCCCCGCGCAACACCACCGGCCACCGAGGGCCCACCATGCCGACGGGGGGCTCAGGGCAGCCCCCGCCCCGGGCCGGGACCCCTCCGACGGCCTCATCCGGAAAAAAATGCCCCCCGAAAGGCCCCGACCCTTCCGGCCCGGGGAGCCCCTCCCCGTCCTCCCCGCTCCTCCTGCTCCTCCGGTCCCCGGTCCCGCCCCACTCCGCGGGATCTAATTTTAGCCTTCCCGAGGCGGCCCGGGTGAGTCAGGGCGGGAAACCGTCGACGGACCGGGCCGCGGAAGTTTTGTCGGCCGGCTCCCCCCTTCTGTCATCATCAATCGTATTTAGTGAGCGCTTACTGTGTGCAGTAAGACTGGGAGCCCACTGTCGGGTAGGGACTGTCTCTATGTGTTGCCAATTTGTACTTCCCAATCATCAATCAATCAATCAATCGTATTTATTGAGCGCTTACTATGTGCAGAGCACTGGACTAAGCGCTTGGGAAGTACAAATCGGCAACACATAGAGACAGTCCCTACCCAACAGTGGGCTCACAGTCTAAAAGGGGGAGACGGAGAACAGAACCAAACATACCAACAAAATAAAATAAATAGGATAGAAATGTACAAGTAAAATAAATAAATAAACAGAGTAATAAATATGTACAACCATATATACATATATACAGGTGCTGTGGGGAAGGGAAGGAGGTAAGATGGGGGGATGGAGAGGGGGACGAGGGGGAGAGGAGGGAAGGGGCTCAGTCTGGGAAGGCCTCCTGGAGGAGGTGAGCTCTCAGCAGGGCCTTGAAGGGAGCAGGGCCTTGAAGGGAAAGCCCTTCCCAAGCGCTTAGTACAGTGCTCTGCACATAGTAAGCGCTCAATAAATACGATTGATTGATTGATTGATTGCAGAGCACTGGACTAAGCGCTTGGGAAGTACAAATTGGCAACATATAGACTGGGAGCCCGCTGTTGGGTAGGGACCGTCTCTACATGTGGCCAACTTGGACTTCCTGATAATAAGAATAATGATGATGGCATTTGTTAAGCGCTTACTATGTGCAAAGCACCGTTCTAAGCGCTGGGGGGGATACAAGGTGATCGAGTTGTCCCACAGGAGGTTCGCAGTCCTCATCCCCGTTTTACAGATGAGGGAACTAAGGCTCAAGGTGATCAAGTTGTCCCACAGGGGGTTCACAGTCTTCATCCCCGTTTTACAGATGAGGGAACTAAGGCTCAAGGTGATCAAGTTGTCCCACGGGGGGCTCACAGTCTTCATCCCCGTTTTACAGATGAGGGAACTAAGGCTCAAGGTGATCAAGTTGTCCCACGGGGGCTCACAGTCTTCATCCCCGTTTTACAGATAATAATAATAATAATAATGATGGCATTTATTAAGCGCTTACTATGTGCAAAGCACTGTTCTAAGCGCGGGGGAGGTTACAAGGTGATCAGGTTGTCCCACGGGGGGCTCACAGTCTTCATCCCCATTTTACAGATGAGGGAACTGAGGCCCAGAGAAGTGAAGTGACTTGCCTAGAGTCACACAGCTGACAAGTGGTGGAGCCGGGGTTCGAACCCATGACCTCTGACTCCAAAGCCCGGGCTCTTTCCACTGAGAAACGCTGCCGGGTTGTCCCACGTGGGGCTCACAGTCTTAATCCCCATTTTACAGATGAGGCAACTGAGGCTCAGAGAAGTTAAATGACTTGCCCAAGGTAAGTACAGCATTAGGCATATAGTAAGTAAATGCTTAACAAATATTATTAGTATTATTATTCTCTGGCGGGGTGCCGCAGACAGAAACGAGGGCAACCTACGGCTAAGCCTGTGGGTCCAAGTGGAGCGTGAGGAAGTGGGTTTCAAAGTGGGTTTTTTGAGCGCCGAGTGCGGGGCACTGAACTGAACGCTTGGGAAAATACAACCTAAGAGTTGGTGGACACGTTTCCCTCCGGACTTCAGTTCCCGGCTCTGGAAACCCGGTGTGTGTGTGCGGGGGGGCCTCTAATCCGGAAAATGTTGAGCTGGAGGCTGCGGTGAGGGCGCCGCTGCATTCTCACGGGGTGACTCAGTGGCACCACTCGGATCCACAAGAGGGAAATTGTTCCCCCGGTCCGAGGTGGGGGGGGGGGAATCAGGGGGCCGGGGTCCCCGGGGTGGGGGGGGCCTCTCTGAGCCTTCGGGGTGCCGTGACTCAGTTTCTTCTGCCCGCGGCTGCTCGGTGCCCACCGGGGAGGAGGGAGAGGCCTGCAGACGCCCACCAAGGGGTTAATGAAAGCCCCTCCCCTCCTTTCCCTCCCACCCTTCTGCCACACGCTTTTTCTCCTAAGAGCTCACCTCTCCCCAGGCTGGGGACCGGCCGTTAGGAATGAGGGGGGGAGTGGGCAGGGGTCGGCTCTGGGGCTTCTGTTGTACCCTCCCGAGAGCTCAGCACAGCGCTGTCACATGGGGAGCTCACTAAATACCGTGACTACTACGACCGGCCCGGAGCTGTGGGAAAAAGGTAGGTTAGCTTGCGGCCGGAGGCCCGGGACAAAGCCTGCCCTGTTCTCACCCTGGTTTCCCTTTCCCCCCATCCCATGCCCTCTGCTCCGCCCTGCCCTTTAATTCTGTCAACTCCTAGCCCCGTCCCCTGCCAGTCCCAGCTCCATCTCCATCAGTCCTAGCCCCTCCTCTTTCCAGCTTCTCCCAGCTCCTCTCACCTCCTTATTTTCCAACTTTCCTGCTTTAAGCAGGAAGGGGTCAGAAGAGCACCCTCTTTTGCAGTGGGGGGAGACAGAAACAGGAGGAGGTTCAGGGGGCTGCCCAGGGTCTCTCCGGGAGTCACCGGAAGGGCTAACACTGGACTCCCAAATCCGGTGTCCCGGGCCAGTGAACTCCCTGATGGGCTTCCCGGCCTGCCCGCCCGAGCTGACTCAGCTGGGCCTGACCCTGGTCATCCGGCCGGGAGAGTCCCTGGCGTCCGGCTCCAAGCGGCTCCCTCCTCTCCGGCATCTCTCCTTCCTGGCCAAAGGGGAATCAGGTAACCCTCCGGCACCAAGGCCCGATCCCCGAAGGTCCGGCCGGCGTTCCGGAGAAATCCCACTTCTTGGAGCCGAGGGAAGCTGCCTGCCTTCAAATCTGGCTTCCTCCATTCAGTCATTCATTCAATCGTATTTAATGAGCGCTTACTATGTGCAGAGCACTGTACTAAACACTTGAGAAGTACAAGTTGGCAACATATAGAGACGGTCCCTACCCAACAACGGGCTCACAGTCTAGAATGGGGAGACAGACAACAAAACAAAACATGTGGGCAGGTGTCAAGTCATCAGAATAAATAGAAATAAAGCGAGGTGTACATCATTAACAATTGAGCGCTTACTGTGTGCAGAGCACTGTACTAAGCACTTGGGAGAGGACGCTACAACAATAAACAGACACATTGCCTGCCTCGACCAGGGGGTTCACCTGTTCCATCACCCTTCCCTCAAGTCCTCACTCTTGGGTTTGGCCTGATCCACCAGTGAATAATGATAATAATATCAATAATAATAATCATAACTGCAGTATTTGTTAAGTGCTTACTACGTGCCAGGCACTGTACAAAGCACTGGGGTGGTTACAAGCACATTGGGTTGGACACAGTCCCCACCCCACATGGGACTTCCCCTTTTACAGATGAAGTAACTAAAGCCCAGAGAAGCTAGATGACTTGCCCAAGGTCACACAGCAGACAAGTGGCAGAGCCGGGACTAGAGCCCACTTTTATTTTCACTTCTGCCTGACAGAAAGAGGCGGACGACATGGCACAGGACCCTGAGGAGTGGAGGAAACGTGCGGCCTGATCAGCTCACGTGGGAGACCCGATACTCTCCCAGCCCGACCACCTGGGTTCCCATTTAATAGTGATGGAGGCTTTCATCGGGGAACGTACTATGAGAGGCAGCATGGCCTAGTGGAAAGAGCAAGGACCTGGGTTCTTATCCTGACTCTGCCGTTTGCTTGCTGTGTGACCTCGGGCTAATCACCTCATATTTCTGGGCTTCAGTTTCCACGTCTGTAAAATGGGAATTCGGTACCTGTTCTCTTCCCTACTTTGACTGCGAGCCCCATGAGGGACTGGGACTGTATGTGACCGACTTGGTGCTTATCACTCAGTGGTGTTTATTGAGCACTTAACTGTGCAGAGAGCACTGTACTAATCACTTGGGAAAGTACAATGTAACAGATTGGTAGACATATTCTTTGCCCACAATGAGCTTAGTGCAGTGTCAGCACATTTTAAGCGCTTAGCAAACATTATCATTATCTGGCCTCCGGGAGGAAGACGAGACAGAGAGAGGCAGTTATTTGGACAAAGTCCCTGTCCCTCCGCGAGGCTTGTAGTTCAAGGGGGAGGGAGAGCAGGGATCTCAAGTCCATTTTTCAGACGAGAAAACTGAGACCCAGAGAGGCTAAGCGCCTTGCCCGAGGTCACACAGCGGGTCGGTGGGGGCCCTGAGACTCGAATTTGGGTTTCTTGATTCCCAGTGCCAAGTGCCCATTTCTCCATTACTTTCCCTGGCCGCCTGACCCCTGCCGATCCGGGGCCCGGTGGCATTGATGATTCACCAGGTTTCCCCAGCCGTCCAGGGAGGGGGGTGCACGGGAGGCCATGGCCCTCAGTCACGTAGGGATCGAGGGACCAGCTTCCTCAGCCGGGCACGTGCCAAGCCGCCTGGGGCGATTCCCAGAAGGAAAAATGCTGGGGAGGAGGAGGAAGAGGAATCCATCCTGGTTTGAGCCTGGGGACACGGGGATGGGGACAGCTGCTGAATCCATCCCCAGCCTCCAAGGAACCCAGGGCAGCCAGAATGAGTTTCCTGGGGCATTACGGCCTGCGGTGTTTTTCACTTTCACATCCCCTCCAGGGCTAACGTGTCCTTGGGCTGAACCCAAAGCAAACAGACCCGATCGGACTCGGTGGGATGAAAACAGCCAGGAACCTGGAAGAGTGGACACAAGTATTGTATTCCCCTCCCTGCGCTCAGTTCGGCACTTTGTGCACAGCAGGCTTTCAGTACAGCGCTCTTCCAACAGCTGGTGCTCAGTACAGTGTTCCGCACGCAGCTGGCACTCTGTACCCAGTCCCTGTCTTCACAGCCTAAGAGTTTCAAAGCTTTACTTTTCTGTGTCCTTAAAACACTCCCCCTGCTCTCCTTACAAGTTTCCCTGTTGCAGCTCTCCATCCAGCTGTCTTTCATTCTCCTCACGTGTTCTACTCAGGGGAGCTGTGTTAGAGTGGAGTGTGGCTTCCATGATAGGAGACTGACCTCAGTTCCAGGGCTTCATTATTTGGGATCGAATAATGATAACTGTGCTATTAATTACATGCTTACTCTATGCCATGGCACAGTACTAAGCACCGGGGTTGCTACAATATAAGAAGCAAAGTCCTCTAGATGGTAAGCTCGTTGCGGGCAAGGAACATTCCTGTTTCTTGTTGCACTCTCCCAGGTGCTTAGTACAACGCTCTGCACACAGTAAGCACTCAATAAATATGACTGACGAGGAAAGAGAGCCCATTTTTAATCCCCACTTTGCAGTTGAGAACGTGTATTTAACCTCCATTTCTCAGCTAAGAGGCAAGGGATCGCAAAGGGAGTTTGAAAAGTAGTAAGGAGAAGAAAAACACAAGGGCACTGTGTTGGGGAAACCAAGATTAGATTGCGTTACCAGGAGGAGAGAGGAGCCTACCCAACCAAAGGCAGCGGAGGGGTCAGGGGGGATTAGGGGAGAGACCGTTAGATTTGGTAAGGAGGGTAGACAGAGATAATCAGATTGGACACAGTCCCTGTCCCACAGGGAGCCCATGGTCTAAGAGGAAGGGAGAGGAGATATGTTATCCCTATTTTACAGATGAGGAAACTGAGGCCCACAGAGGTTAGGTGACTTGCCTTAGATCACACAGCCAGTCAGGGGAGAAGACAAACCTCGAACCTGGGTCTCCTGACTCTTAGGCCTGAACTCTTTCCATTAGGCCACAGAAATATTAAAGAATGGTTAAATTGTAATAATTATAATAATGGTATTTGTTAAGCACTTACTATGTGCGGGAGGTTACAAGGTGATCAAGTTGTCCCACGGGGACTCACAGTTTTAATCCTCATTTTACAGATGAGGTTACTGAGGAACAGAGAAGTTGACAGTCTTAATCCCCATTTTACAGATGAGGCACCGAGAAGGGCAGTGACTTGCCCAAAGTCACACAGCTAACAGTTGGCGGAGCTGGGATTTGAACCCATGACCTCTGATTCCAAAGCCTGTGCTCTTTCCACTGAGCCATGCTGTAAGCTCCTTGAGGGCAGGGATCGTGTCTTCTATTTCAATTGGATTCTTAGTCCAGTACTCTGCATACAACCAGCGCCCTATAGATACTATTGATGGAATGATTAAGGTTTCAAACTCCGTCCTCCATCCCATGAGATGAGAACTCTGCGACAGGAGTCCGGGCCTAGTGGAAAGAGCCCGGGTTTGGGAGTCAGAGGACCTGGGTTCTGATCCCAGCTCCGCCACATGTCAGCTGTGTGACTTTGGACAAGTCACTGCCCTTCTCGGTGCCTCATCTGTAAAATGGGGATGAAGACCGTGAGTCCCAGGTGGGACACGGGCTGTGTCCAACCTGAATCTACTCCAACCCTTAGTACGGTGCCTGAGCCCGTTGTTGGGTAGGGACCATCTCTATATATTGCCAACTTGTACTTCCCAAACACTTAGTACAGAGCTCTGCAGACAGTAAGCGCTCAGTAAATACGATTGAATGAATGAATGGCACATAGTAAGCGCTTAACAAATACCATTTAAAAAACTCATTTCCTGTGACCGTCAGATACTTCTATTGCTATATTGCCCTCTCCCAAGTGCTTAGTACAGTGCTCTGCACACAGTAAGCGCTTGATAAATACGATCGACTGGCTGCCTGACTACTTCTAGAGTGCCCTCCACCAGCGTCCTTGCTCTCCATCCGGCGGCGTCGGTCCCGGAGCCCGGCTCAGCCTGCCCGCTGCTCGGCTCCTCTCCCCAGCGTGGTGCCAAGATCCCTGGCAGGAGAAGGGCATCTGCCATCCAAGTTCTTATTATTTTTAGAAATAAAAATGTCTCTATCCCAGCCCGACCGGGGAGCGCAAATGGGAAAAGGCCCCGGTCCGACGGGGGCCGTTGGTTCCGAGTCCACGGCCGCCCCTGCCTCGGCCACCAGCCGGCTCATCGGCCTGCAGCCGTCCGACTTTGACGGTCAAGCCGCCCAGACCGCTCTCCTCTTCCCAGTCCACCCTGTCCTTTGCATTCACGCCTGGCCCATCAGTAGAGAGTGCATCTCCCTGCCCTACCGCCTTCCTTCTCCTTTTCCAGGGGACGGCAGTCAATCAATTCCCAGTATTTGCTGAGCACTATACTGAGCACTTGGAAACGCACAATACAACAGGGTCGGTAGCCACGTTCCCCACCCATAACAGTAAGGACTCAATAAATACGATTGAATGAACAAGTTTACAGACTCGCAGAATGGAGAGACAGCGTGGCCTAGTAGAAAGAGCCCAGGCCTGGGAATCTGAGGACCTGGGTTCTAATCCTGGATTTGCCCCTTGCCTGCTGGGTGACCTTGGGCAAATGTTTTGTTTTGTCGTCTATCTCCCCCTTCTAGACTGTGAGCCCGTTGTTGGGTAGGGACCGTCTCTAATCTGTTAGCAATTTGTATTTCTCAAGCGCTTAGTACAGTGCTCTGCACCCAGTAAGCGCTCAATAAATACAATTGAATGAATGAATGAAAGTGACTTCACTTCCCTGGGCCTCAGTTACCTCCTCTGTAAAATGGGGATTAAGATTGTGAGCCCTAGGTGGGACAGGGACCATGTCCAACCCAATCATCTTGTATCTACCCCAGCACTTAGTACAGTGCCTGATATCTAGTAAGAGCTTAATACATACTTCTTTAAAAAAAAAAAACATAGAACCCAGGGCTTCTGAATCCCAGGCCGGCTCTCTCCGCTAGCCCGTGTCGCCTCACAGCAGCTCACGCTTTGATCGGAGTAGTTACTAGCCTCACTTCGCAGCATCGGCTGAAGGAGTTGTTGTACTACGATTTTGAGTCACTGCAGGAGGCTGCAGAGGTAGAAGCTAGATCTGCTGACTGCAGTGGGAGTTCTGCAGCTTCTGGGAAGAATTTGCCCTACTTAAGTCGAACGGCAAAAAACCTCCTTTTCTTCCTAAAGACCTCGTGGCAGGTCTGCTCCTCCGGACACTCCTGCTCACTTTGGATCCACCTTCCCTTAGGATCTTTCTCTTTCTTTTTTATGGTTTTTGTTAAGCACTTACTAGGTGCCGGTCACTGCACTGAGTACTCAAGTACGTACAAGCTAATCATGTATTTGGAGTCAGATCATGGCTTTGGAGTCAGAGGTCGTGGTTCAAATCCCTGCCCCGCCACTTGTCAGCTGTGTGACTTTGGGCAAGTCACTTAACTTCTCTGGGCCTCAGTTCCCTCATCTGTAGAATGGGGGTGAAGACTGTGAGCCCCACGTGGGACAACCTGATCACCCTGTAACCTCCCCAGAGCTTAGAACAGTGCTTTGCACGTAGTAAGCGCTTAATAAATGCCATCATTATTATTATTAATTAGGTTGCACCCAGGCCGTGTCCCACTTGGGGCTCGCGGTCTCCGTCCCTTTTGTACGGATGAGGGAACCGAGGCACAGAGAATTGACAGGAACTCGCCAGACAAGTGGCAGAGCTGAGATTAGAACCCAGGTCCTCTGACTTCCAAAACCCTGCGCTATCACTAGGCAACACTGCTTCTCTTGTTAGTTGTTTTATCTCAACCCAGGGGGCCGGGGAAGCAGAGAGAGTCTTACTGTCTTCATCTATGGCGTTGGGCAGGCCAGAATTGGGCATGTCCCTTGGGTTAGGTGGATTGTATTGTATGGGGACAGTAATGAGTCAATCAATGGTATTTATTGAGTGCCTTCTGTATGCAGAATACTGCACTAAGCACTTGGGAAAGCACAAAATGGTAGACACAATCCTGGCCAACAAGGCGCTTACAGTCTACAGGGGAAGGCAGGCAGGCATCAAAATAAACCACAGACAGTGGGGGTTAGATCTGTAAAATATTTCCCCTCTCAGAGGGCATTTTCTCTTCCCTTATTGTTGAGGAGCATTCAACCCCTGCTGTGTTGGCTGCTGGGGAGGAGAGGAGACAGTTGTTAACAAAAACAGCTCCACCTGCTTTTTCCACTCCTAAGTAGGAGTCATTGAATGATACCATTGTTTTCTCTCGTTCCAATGGAATGCTGCTCGTGTGGCTAGTTTTCTAAAGTTTCAGCCTGGGCTGACAGGTTGTAGTGTGGCACATATTATATAACAGAGTTGGTAGACCCATTCCTTGGCCTCAAGGAGCTACAGTCCAGAGCCGGGGCAGATTTTAAAATAAATTGCAGATATGTATGTAAATGCTGTGCATCTGAAGGTGGGATGAATATCTTATCGAGTTCTTAAAAGAGACAGATCCAATTGCATGTCCCCAACCTGAAACTCCCTCCCTCTCCAAACACACTCTTCTTCCACCTTCAAAGCCCTCCTGAAATCCCTCCCCCTCCTCCTCCAGGAAGCCTTCTCTAATTAATTGCCAACACCCAAGTTGCACAACCTGAAACAGCCATTCATAGCACTTAGACGATGATTTCCAACCTCAACCCTAGTGTCCATTCATTCTACATTCCTCACTCTTCTTTCTGCTCCTTGGTATTATAAACTCCTTGAGGGCAGGGAACATGTCTGAAAACTTTATTGCAGTCCCCTTGAACGCAGAGTACAATGCTGGGCCCCTATTAGGTGGTCAGTAAATGCTGTTGATTGGTCATTTGTCAATGTTGTCTGTAAGCTCTTGTAAATTCTTGTAAGCTTACTAAGCCATTCAATCATAAGACTGCTTAAGAGTAATAGTGGCACTGACTGAGCGCTTACTGTGTGCTTACTGTGTGCTGGGAAGGAATATACAGTTGGGAATTAGATATGGCCTTGTGGGGTTCACAGTTTTAAAGACAATCTCAGACTTTTCATTCTTTTGAGAGCAGGCACCGTGTGTCTTGTACAGTGCTCTGCACTCCTTAGACACTCCCTCCACGCTGAGAAGCAGCACGGCCTGATGGCTAGAGCATGGGCCGGGGACTCAGGAGGACCTGGGTTCCAATCCAGACTCCGTGACTTGTCTGCTGTGAGACCTTGGGCAAGTCTCTTCATTTCTCTGGGCTTCAGTGCCCTCATCTGTAAAATGGGGAATTAAGACTGAGTCTCACTGGAACAGGGAGTGGGTCCAACTCGATTTGCTTGTAATGACCCCAGGACCTGGAACATAGTAAGCACTTAAATACTACAATTATTATTGTTATTGTCAATACCTTTGATTGATTGACTTTGACACCATGGGCCGATGATGCATACAGCACGGACACCCCCGGCCCCCAAGAGCTAAGAGAGTGGTTTGGGAGCTTGGGCAGCTTTGCTCCAAGAGAGTGTTGGGGGGCGGGTGATGAGCGTGGGAGAGAGAGTGAGTAAGTGAAAGTGGCAGGTAGGGGAGCTCAGTGTCAAGAGCATGGGGTTGGGAGTCAGGAAACCCACATTCCGGGGCCAGCTCTGCCCCTGGCCTGCTGTGTGACCCAGGGCAAGTCACTTATCCTCTCTGGGACTCAGTGTCCCCATGTGTAAAGTGGAGTTAATGACACCCACACTCTCCCTCTTTCTGAAACCACAAGCCCCAGAGTGTACCAGATTTGATTACACTTCTATCTATCATAGAGCTCAGCAGAGGACAGGATAAGTACCGTAATAAAAAAAAATAATCATTTTGATTCTCATGTGGTACGCGGGGTCGGGAGTGGGAGCATGGAAGAAGTGACTTTGAGCCAGGAGTGTTTATCTGCACAGATGGAAACTGATGCCTCCTGCTTCAGGACAGGAGCTGAGCCAAGACCAAAAAAAACCCCCCAAAAACAAAAAAAATCTAAGTTCCTAGAGGAAGTCATGAGAGGTCGAACTTAAAACCCAGTGTGCACTTTGCCCTGGACAAAGCAAGCCCCAAGAAATCACTCCTCCATCCTCCCACCCTCCTATGCAACTCCAGAACAAACAGAAATCCGGGGCCTCTACTATCTCCCTTATCTCTAATCTTCATTCAGTCGTATTCATTGAGGCTTATTGTATGCAGAGCACTGTACTAAGCGCTTGGGCAAGAACAATACAAAAATAAATAGTGACATTGCCTGCCCATAAGGAGCGTACAGTCTAGTGGGGGGGGGGGGGGCACGACAGACATAAATATAAATAAAATGACATTTATGCATAAGTGCTTTGGGGCTGGGAGGCCGGGTAGAGCAAAGGGAGCAAGTCAGGGCGCAGGTTGACCCAGAAAGGAGTGGGAGATAAGGAAAAGTGGGGCATAGGGAAGGCCTCTTCCAGGAGATGTGCCTTCAGTAAGGTTTTGAAACGGTGGAGAGTCATTGTAAGATTTGAGAAGGGAGGGCGTTCCAGGCCAGAGGCAGGATGTGGGCTAGGGGTCGGTGGCAAGACAGTCAAGATTGAGGTATAGTGAAAAGGTTAGCACTAATCTATTTTAATCTATTTTAATGTCTGTCTCCCCCTGTAGACTGTAAGCTCCTTTCATTCATTCAATCGTGTTCAAGCTCCTTGTGGACAGGGGTCACTTCTACCAACTTTGCTGCACTGCGCTTTCCCAAGCACTTAGTACAGTGCTATGCTCAGAGGAAGCGCTCAGTAAATACCAGTGATTGATTGCATGGATACTCCCTCCCTTTCTTCGGAGGGCATTCCGGCATTCCTCATATCTTGTCGATGGAATTACCCGTTCACCCACCCGCAGAGTAAGCGCTTAGTCGATGTCATTGTGCCTTATACTCCGTTTCTTCCCCTATCTGGAATTTATTTTACTGTCAGTTCCTCATACTGTGCTCTTCAAAATGCTTAGGACAGTGGTCTTGTACACAATAAGTGCCCATTAAATACTGCTGGTTGACTGGGGACAATGGAACAAGAGCCGGGAATCCCCTCAAGTTAGTCAGGAAGCCAGGATGAGAAAGAGTGTTGACACTGTTTCCGCTTTTGGTGTGTCCTGCTTCTGGGACCTGGAAGCAAATTCGGAAATTAACCTGGAAATGGTGTGTGTCGGGGGGTGGTGGTGTCATTTTAGGTTTCAGAGGGCAGATCTGGCCCAGATCAATCTGGGCTGCCACTAAGGGGGAATTAATAATCAGTCGATCCATGGTATTTATTGAACGCATACTAAGTGCAGAGCACTGCCTGGCCGGGGAGACTGCCACTAAAATTAGTTACAGGCAAGAGGAAGATGGGCTATGTACAGGAGTGAGCGCATAAATATCCAGTGCGTGAGGTGTGCACAGAAGTTTTGTCAGAGGTTGTGAATTCACAAGCGCGGTTTGACCTACTGGAAAGAGCACTTACCTGCTGTGTGATCTTGGGCAAGTCACTTCTTCATCTCTCTGGGTCCCAGTTTCTTCATCTGTAAATTGGGGATTCAACATCAGTTCTCCCTCCCCTTAAGTCTGTGACTGGGACAGGGGCTATGTCCGAACGGCTTACATTCTATCTGCAGTGCTTGGCGAACAGTAAGCACTTAAACACCACGATTAATTATTATTAGGCGATGCAGAAGTGCTGAGGTGGTAATTGCGGGGTGTAACTTGGTTGTATAGGAAATAGCCTGTCACCTTGGTAGATGAATCTCACAGGGCCCCAGAGGCCTGGACCGAAATTCCGGAGGTTTATCACGCTGCAAAACTGCTCCTTTTTGGCCCCTGAGACTGGATAGTGAAGAACCAAACAGTCCAACCATGTGGGGGCTGGGAAGCCACCTGGACTGACTACCTGCGGGCAATGACCTCCCCAAGGGACTGGCTGATAGGGAAGACAGGTGCATGTGAGAGTTGGGTGCTTGCCCCCCTTTCAGCTCCGAGACATTGACCTAGCGGACACCGGGTGAGGAGACGGCCGTCTGATTCTGTACCGTGGAGACGGTCTCATCTATCTCCAGTTGGTCCGTCCTTTGACCCGGGCGCCTCTAAGTCTGGCGTGTATTTGACAATAAACCCCACATCTTCACTTTTATTCGTTCATTCAATCGTATTTAATGAGTGCTTACTGTGTGCAGAGCACTGTACTAAGCGCTTGGGAAGTACAAGTTGGCAACATATGGAGACACTCCCTACCCAACAACGGGCTCACAGTCTAGAAGGGGACCCGCCAAATGCCACGGCTCAGAGGTGGTGCCCATGTGCCAGGGGATACAGGTGCCTCCAGGGTGAGGGGGGGGTCAGGGGTCCCCAGGCTTTTCAGTTGTTTCAAGTACCATTTTTTAAAAAAAGGTGGTGATAGATGGACTTCCATAAGTGGCAATGGCATGTGACAATGCATGCCAGCATGACACATACATTGTCACGTGTCTGCATGTCTGGTTCCCATGGGAGAGTCACTGCCACCTCATTTGGAGAAGAAATGACCTCCCCCCACTCCCTCTTACAGGAAACCAGAGTGCCCCGTCGTTGTGGGGGCAGGGGAGCAGCAATTCTGGAGTTTTCTGGCCCCCACATCCACGACCATTCATTTCCTGCCGACACGGTCATTCATTCATTCATTCATTTATTCAATCGTATTTATTGAGCGCTTACTGTGTGCAGAGCACTGTACTAAGCGTTTGTGAAGTACAAGTTGGCAACATATAGGGATGGTCCCTACCCAACAACGGGCTCACAGTCTAGAAGGGGGAGACAGACAACAAAACAAAACATATGGTCCTGCAGAGGGAAGTCACCAAGTAGTTTCCATCGGTCACATTATTGCTGACCCGACCGGCAACCAAAGTGCAGACTGAGGGAGAAAGTGATAGGTCCAGGGCAAAGAATGAATTTCTTGGCATCAATGAAAATAATAATATTAATAATAATACTATTTGTTTAGTACTATGTGCCAAGCACTGTACTAGACACTGAGGTAGATACAAGACAATTATATTGGACACAGGCCCTGTCCCACAGACAACGGAGAACATGTATTGAATCCCCATTTAACAGATGAGAAAGCTGAGGTACAGAGAAGTCAAGTGACTTGCCCACGGTTACACAGCAAAGTGACAGAGCTGGGATTAGAACCCAGGTCCTCTGCATCCTGGGTCTGTTCTTTCTCCACTAGGCCACGTTGCTTCTTGAGGAGGTGGTCTTTCAGCAGAGCTCTGAAAGATGAGAGGGGAGTAGATTAGAGGAGCCAAGGAGGGCAGGGAGCTCTACACAGGGGGAAGTGTGGGAGCCGTGGAAGGGGCAGAATTCCAGTAGGAATTCTGTGGGAGAGCAGTGGCTACACCTCGGTGAAGAATCTAGAGGCCAGTGGTTGGGTGTTTCTGTTTTCTTAGCCCTGCCTAACCTCTGTGATTGAGCGATAAGTTCCGCAGGTGTATCAAATCACTGGGAAAAACAGCTCATCATCAGTTTATCATATGAAAGGAGTTCCACAGCCCACTGAGAAGGTGAATAATAACAATAATAATAATAATAATGGCATTTGTTAAGTGCTTACTATGTGCAAAGCACTGTTCTAAGCGCTGGGGAGGATACAAGGTGATCCGGTTGTCCCACGTGGGGCTAACAGTCTTAATCCCCATTTTACAGATGAGGTAACCGAGGCACGGAGAAGTTAAGTGACATGCCCAAAGTCACACAGCTGACAATTGGTGGAGCTGGGATTTGAAACCAAGACCTCTGACTCCCAAGCCCGTGCTCTTTCCACTGAGCCACACTGCTTCGGGGAAATTCTTAAATAATTTAAATTGAATTAAATGTAAATTCTTAAATTCTCAAAAAAAGACTGAATGAATGAAATTCT
This sequence comes from Tachyglossus aculeatus, assembly GCF_015852505.1. Lineage (NCBI taxonomy): Eukaryota > Metazoa > Chordata > Mammalia > Monotremata > Tachyglossidae > Tachyglossus > Tachyglossus aculeatus. Next base: position 1,316,221 of record NW_024044839.1, on the reverse strand, counting down.
TCTATCAATCCTTTGAATTTACTGCTGTTTTCAGCCTGCACGACTTAATGTAGGGAAGGAAACATATTCCATTATGTTTATTGCCTGTTGTGTTCAGTTCACTTCCATGAGGCGGGAGAACGGGCTTTGGATTCAGATGAGGAAACTGAGGCACGGGGATTCAGTGACTTATCCAAGGTCCCACAGCAAATGCGTGGAAGAGCTGGGATTAGAACCCAGGTCCCTTGACTCCTAGCCCTGTGCTCTTCTAGTCCATGTTAGCGGTGTCATGGCAGAGTGAAGGTTTCCCCCACCTCACCTCACCCGGATACTTTCCAAGCGCTTAGTACAATGCTCTGCACACAGTAAGCGCTCAATCAATCAGTCAATCGTATTTATTGAGCGCTTACTGTGTGCAGAGCACTGTCCTAAGCGCTTGGGAAGTCCAAGTTGGCAACATATAGAGACGGTCCCTACCCAACAGTGGGCTCACAGTCTAGAAGGGGGAGACAGAGAACAAAATAAAACATATTAACAAAATAAAATAAATAGAATAGATATGTACAAGTAAAATAAATAAACAGAGTAATAAACACGTACAAACATGCATACGTATATACAATAAATATGATTGAATGAATGAATGAATATTATTGATGTCGCGCCAGCAGGAGCCCCTGAAGGCGGTCCCCAGGGTGCCCCCTTCTGGGCAAGACTGGGTACTGCGCGTCCACCGCCAAGCCCCGCCCTTCCCCGCGCCTTCTCCGCCAATCAGCTCATCGCGTTCCCCCGCCTCCGTAGGGCGCCCAACCAATCCCCGCTTCCCGTCCGCCGATCGACGCGGAAGCGCTCCCCCGGCCGCCGATTGGCCGGTCCCGAAGGATTCCCCGCCTTCCGCTTTTCAAATGAGGTTGGCGCATGCGCCCGGGCGTTTCCCCTCGTTCCTATTGGGCGTTCGGACGGGGGTCGGGGCGGCAGCCATCTTGGGTTTGGGCAGCAGGGGCGGCTTCAGGGGGGGAGGGATGGAGGCGCGTCGGGCTTCGCCGCCCCAGCGGAGGAGAAGTTAGGAGGAGCGGGCCGAGGCCGGGGAAGGCGCGGGGACGGTCGGGTGGGTCTCCGGGGGGCGGGAGGGGGGTAGGTAGGTGGTGGCCGGGTTTGCCCGCACTGAAGATGGCGGCCGCGCGGCCGCTCTAGCCTGTGCTCTCGGTGGTGGCGGTGGCGGAGGGCCGCGCAGTTGAGGAGGTGTGTCTGTCCGTCCGTCCGTCCGTCCGTCCGTCCCGGGGTCCGTGGGCTCCATGCGGGCCCGGGCCCAGTAGGGCGGGCGGGGCGGGGCGGGGCGGTCCCGTCCCGGACGATGCCCAAGAGGCTTCCGCCGCCTCCGCCGCCTCCGCCTCCGCCTCCGCCTCCGCCTCCCCCGCGGCCGTGGTCGCCGCCGTCCCCGCGGTCCCCGCGGGCCCCGCCCGGCGCCCGGCCGGCCATGAACGCCGCCCGCACCGGCTACCGCGTCTTCTCCGCCAACTCCACGGCCGCCTGCACCGAGCTGGCCAAGCGCATCACAGAGTAAGGGCCGGGACGGGACGGGCCAAAGGGCCGGGGGGCGCCGGGCCGCCGGGGCAACGGAAACACGATTTCATGAGCCACACCGGACCACCGACCACAATCTCCTCTTCTACACTACTCGTCCTTTCATTCCCCCCCCTTCCTCCTTTCCTTCCCCCCTTCCTCCTTTCCTCCCCCTCTTCCTCCTTGCCTTCCCCCTTCCTCCTTTCCCTTCCCCCTCTTCCTCCTTTCCCTTCCCCCTCTTCCTCCTTTCCTTTCCCCCTCTTCCTCCTTTCCCTTCCCCCTCTTCCTCCTTTCCCTTTCCCCCTTCCTCCTTTCCCTCCCCCTTCCTCCTTTCCTCCCCCCTTCTTCCTTTCCTCCCCCCTTCTTCCTTTTCCTCCCCCTCTTCCTCCTTGCCTTCCCCCCTTCCTCCTTTCCCTTCCCCCTCTTCCTCCTTTCTCTTCCCCCTTCTTCCTTTCCTTCCCCCTTCTTCCTTTCCTTCCCCCTTCTTCCTTTCCTTCCCCCTTCTTCCTTTCCTTCCCCCTTCTTCCTTCCCTTCCCCCTTCCTCCTTTCCTTCCCCCTTCCTCCTTTCCTTCCTCTCCCCTTCCTCCTTTCCTCCTTCTCCTCTTCCTCCTTTCCTTTCTCTCCTCTTCCTCCTTTCCTTCCTCCCCTCTTCCTCCTTTCCTTCCTCCCCTCTTCCTCCCTTCCTTCCCCTCCTTTCTCCCTTCCTTCCCCCCTCCCTTCCTTCCCCCTTCTCCCTTCCTTCCCCCCTTTCTCCCTTCTCCCTTCCTTCCCCCCCTTTCTTCCTTCCTTCCCCCCTTTCTTCCTTCCTTCCCCCCTTTCTTTCTTCCTTCCCCCCTCTTTCTCCCTTCCTTCCCCCCTCTTTCTCCCTTCCTTCCCCCCTCTTTCTCCCTTCCTTCCCCCACCTTTCTCCCTCCCTTCCTTCCCCCACCTTTCTCCTTCCCCCCTCTTTCTCCTTTCCTTCCCCCCTCTTTCTCCTTTCCTTCCCCCCCCTTTCTCCTTTCCTTCCCGCCCCTTTCTCCCTTCCTTCCCCCACCTTTCTCCCTTCCCATCCCCCCTTTCTCCCTTCCTTCCCCCCCTTACCATGTCCCACATGGGGCTCACAGTCTTAATTCCCGTTTTACATTTGAGGTAACTGAGGCTCAGGGAAATTGACTTGCCCAAGGTTGCGCAGCAGACATGTGGCAGAGCCAGGATTAGAACCGAGTCCCTCAGGCCTGGGTTCTATCCCTTGGGCCGCCCTGCTTCTCCCTTTCCATTCTCCCCTCTCGCCCCCCGCCCCCCCTTTCCCAACCCCCTATTTTAAGGGAACCAGGAGTCAGGAAAACGGAGCAGTTGTGCGGCTCACTGTGAGACTGAAAATCACCGACCCTCCCTGCGCCTCACTTTTCCATCAGTCCTTGCTCCCTGCTCACCAGGTGTAGATGTACTGAGAGTGATTTAGACTTTTTAAAAAGTTGATAAAGAGCATTAGGCATCCTAGGGCAAGAGCTTCCAACAAGCTTCTTGCACCAGCCCTGTCCTGTGAACCCCAGTTGTAAGGTACTCCCTACAGTCAGTTTACCCCGATTTCCAAGGCTTTTCGTGGTACAGACCCACAGGGTCTGTATTATCTACAATAGATATTACAGTTATCTACGATAGATAATTCTTACGGGGTTGTGTACGTGTATATGTGTATACATTTAAACATTGAGTATATGCATATACGTAAATGCCCTTTGCCGATTGAGTTTTTGACCTCTCCTTTGGGGTAATTAAAATGCTGTAGTGGGGGGAAAAAAGAAGTGAGACTTTTGAAACAAATGACCTATAAGGGAAGTACCTGAAATTCTGACAAGCAACAAAAGTAGGAGCCTTGGGGTAACTGCAGACAGCTGATTTTCTTAGCCCCTCAACTAAGGGTGTTAGGTTATCAGTAATAATAATAATTATAGTGATGGCATTTATTAAGCGCTTACTATATGCAAAGCACTGTTCTAAGCGCTGGGGAGATTACAAGGTGATCGGGTTGTCCCACATGGGGCTCACAGTCTTAATCCCCATTTTACGGGTGAGGTAACTGAGGCACAGAGAAGCGAAGTGACTTGCCCAAAGTCAGCCGGGAGCCGGGATTTGAACCCATGAACTCTGACTCCAAAGCCCGGGCTCTTTCCACTGAGCCACGCTGCTTCTCTAGCAGTAATGTCACATTCCACCCACTTTGAGAACTCTTTACTTTTCTTTTTCTTTTTTTTTTTTAAATTCCAAAGCACTTTCACCTATGTCCATTCGATATCAACTCTTTACCAGAGATGGAGAAACTGAGGCAAAGGGAGGTCAAGGGCATGCCTTCGGTCACGGACAGAAGACAAGAACTGATTCCTGTCTTTGATTCCAGCCTGATTCCCAGCTGTCTTTGCAGTAGACTTCTCTAAGATACTTTTGTCCTTGTCCCTCTCTGACTTTTTTATTTAAGGAGCGTAGCTTTATTGTAGTAGTCAACCAGTAGTTTTTATTGAGTGTCCACTCTATATAGAGCGTAGTATTAGCCAACAGGGAAAGTTTTCAATCAATCGGTGGTATTTATTGAGCGCTTACCATGCACGAAGTACAGGAGGATTAGCAGATACTTTCCCTGCCTGTCACAAGGGAGAGGCTGATTAAGGACATTAGATAATCCCGATTACTAGGATCAAGACATTGGGTCCGGAAAGTACCAGTTTTGGCTCATTTAAGTGAAATACGAGGGAGCTTTTGAAACCCAGGATCTGGAGCTCGGGCAGGGCTACGGCCGTCCGACGGGTCACCGAGAGCCCCGGCCTCGAGGGTCAGGTGTCAAAAGGGGGTCTTTTCAGGGAGGATACTCCTGGAAGGCTTCTTGGAGGAGATGAGCTTTTCCAGGACTTTGAAGATGGGAGGAGCAGTGGTCTACTGTAGTCATAAATACCATCCCCCCAACTCGCTGTGAGACCTTGGAGAATGTGACAGTGGACTCTGTAGTGAGCTGCAGCGCAGTAAGGACAACACCACCAGTGGGATTGATTATGCTGCCGGGCTGGAGTGGGGGTTGTGTGAGGGCTGAACCCAGGGTGGAAGCTAAAAGTCAGAGGGAACCGTGTTTCCCGGCCACTGTCTAGCCCAGAGATCCCTGCGCTCTGGAAAAATCCAGCCGGACAAGGAGTGCATTCAAAATAATAACAATGGCATTCATTCATTCAATCATATTTATTGAGCGCTTACTGTGTGCAGAGCACTGTACTAAGTGCTTGGGAAGTACAAGGTGACAACATAGAGAGACGGTCCCTACTCAACAGTGGGCTCACAGTCTAGAAGGGGGAGACAGACAACAAAACATATTAACAAAATAAAATAAATAGAATAAATATGTACAAATAAGTAAATAAATAGAGTAATAAATACCTACAAACATATATACATCTATATATACATATATATACATATATACCTGTACCTATATATATATATACCTGTGTGTGTGTGTGTGTGTGTGTGTGTGTATATATATGTGTGTGTATACGTATATATGTATGTGTATATATATATACAGGTACAGGTATGGACAAAGACATTAAAATATTTACCACTTAAAGTAAATGCTTCCCTGCAATGTGCACCCACTCCGTCATGTCCTGAATTTAGGGCCAAAGTATCTATCCCTTCAGCAGGCTCCCAGTCTAAGGAGGAGGGGAGCAGGAATTTGATCTCCCTTCTAGAAATGAGGAAACTGAGGCCTGGAGAAGTGAAGTGACTTGCCCAAAGTTACCCAGCAGTAAGCTCGTTGTGGGCAGGGGACGTGTCTACCAACTCTATTTTACTGCACTCGCCCAAGTGCTTAGTCCAGTGCTCTGCACACGGTGCTCAATAAATCCAGTGTATTGAAGCAGCAGGGTTGGGATTAGAGTTTAGGTCCTTTGAATCCCAGGCGCGGGCTTTCTGCTCGGCCACCCTGCCTCCCACTGTCCTCCCATTGAAGGGTCAGTCAGAGATCCAGGCGTTTCGTGTTTGCTCATCTGAGGGCACGGAGGAGGGTTCCAAAAGGTTAATAAATCAACAGTTAACTGGCAGGCCTGGGTATCATTTCAGGGGCAGGTCAGCTGGAGGTGCCAGGCATGGAGGCCGATCCGGGCCCCCCAGACTTCCCACCCCTGCCCCAGCTGCGGAGGCCCGCTTGTAACCAGCTCTAATCGGAGATGTTTTCCCTCATTTTCTATTTCTTGAGCACTTACCAGCTGCTGAGCACTTTACTAAGCCTTTGGGAGAGCACAGTACAAGAGTTGGTAGACAAGAATCCCTGCCCTCAAAGAGCTTACAGTCTAGTGGAGGAGAGAAGCATTAAAATAAACTATAGATGGGGGAGCGGTTTCTGTATTTTTTGTGTGTAATTTCCTCACTGCATAATTTTGGCAACCTCAGAACAGGGTAGGGGCTATATGTGGGGAATTCAGTCTAGCAATAAGGAAAGTCGGGGGGGGAAATAAAGGAGGAGGAGGAGAGCAGGGTTGAAGGAAGAAGTAGGTGTGAGAGCATTTGAGTATGCATGCCTTCTGTTGCACTCTCCCAAGTGCTGTCTACAGTAGGCCGACTCCGCCGCTTGTCAGCTGTGTGACTTTGGGCAAGTCACTGCACTTCTCTGTGCCTCAGTTACCTCGTCTGTAAAATGGGGATGAAGACGGTGAGCCCCCCGTGGGACAACCTGATCACCTTGTAACCTCCCCAGCGCTTAGAATAGTGCTTTGCACATGGTAAGCGCTTAATAAATACCATCATTATTATTATTAGTATAATTACAGTCTAAGCCTGCCTGCCTTCCTTGCCTCCCCTTCTCTTTCTAGCCCCCACCACCTCCTGGAATTCTCCCATCTCTGCTAGTGAAGCAGTGCTCTCCCTTTTCAGGGCTGGAATAGGAGGACCCGCTTTGGGGTGCAGAATCTCATTTTGGGGGCCCCGGAGTGGTCCAGAGAAGGAAAGGAGGCCTTAGCAACTTCCGTAGTGATTGTTGTTGGGAAGGAGCGTGGCCTAGTGGAAAGAGCCCGGGCCTGGTAGAGGACCTGGCTTTTGTCCCGGCTCCGCCACTTGTCTGCTCTTTGACCTGGGGCGAGTCATTCGCTTCTCAGTATGTCGGTTACCTCGTCTAGAAAATGGGGATTAAATCCCCCCCCCCCTTTTTTTTATGGTATTTGTTAAGCGTTTACTATGTGCCGGGCACTGTCCTAAGCACTGGAGTAGGTACGAGCTAATTAGGTTGGACTTAGTCCCTGTCTCACATAGGGTTTACAGTCTTAATCCCCATTTTACAATTTACGTTGTACAGTTCTTCTCCCTCCTACTTCAACCGTGAGCCCGATGTGGGACAGGGACTGTGTCCAACCTGATGATCCCGTATCTACCCCACTGGTTAGAACAGTGTTTGGCACATAGTAAGCACATTGTTGTTATTATTATTGTGGTTCGGCCACCACCCCTACAGCAGCTGCATTATTCCTGGCTGATGGTGACGTTTCTCTGGAGGCCGAAATGGAATAATTCCCCCTGCCCCTCGGTGGGGACCTAGGTCGTGAGAACAACTTGCTTTCAATCAGTGGTTTTTATTGAGCGTTTACTAAGTTCAGAGCACTGTACTAAGTATTCGGGAGAGTGCAACACAACGGAATTGGTGGACGCATTCCCACCCCATAACGTGCTTACAGCCTAGAGACTTTCATCACTTTTAAATCAGTCTGTAGTGTGTTGTGATCCTGGGATGAATTTCACAGGATGCTGGCGTGTGTGTTGCACACCCATGCGATGAGTAGCACAGATGGAACCTGCATAACTGCCCTCTTCTCTCCTGCAGGCGCCTTGGTGCAGAATTGGGGAAATCTGTAGTCTACCAGGAGACAAATGGAGGTGAGAATCCGGCCATGCCCCTTCACCTGGCCTGTGCTTAAAATGTCCACCGAGGACAATTCTGAGAATAAGAGAATATTTCTTCTTGGACAGTGTCTTTGTCTTCCCAAAGTGCTTCCTCATGAGCAATCTCGTTTTATCCTCTCCAACGTCCTGGGAGGTGGGGAGGGGCCGGTTTTATCATCCCCATTTTATGGATAAGGAATTCAAGGCCCAGATTGATTAAACGACTTTCCCGGGGACATGTAGCGGAGACGGGGCTGGAATCCAGGTCTCCTGGCTCCAGGGCTGGATCCCTTTCCACTAGATTCTTGGGTTTTGAAGCTTTTTTAAAAATCAATCTGGGCTTTTCTTGTTTCTCATCCAGCGGGACACCCACAAAATCATCCCACGATGAGGACTTTAGCAGCACCCCTAGAACATTAGATTTCTCCCTCCCTCTCTGTGAACCAAAGCTCTACGAACCTTGGTGCCTCTCTCTCTGTCTTTCAGAAACGAGAGTTGAGATCAAGGAGTCGGTTCGTGGCCAGGACATCTTCATCATCCAGACGATTCCCAGGTGAAGAGGGATTGGAGAGGGACTCCAGGAGCCCAGGGTTGGATTGGGGGTGGGGAGGGATTCGGGAGCCCCTCTGGATGGGTTTTTGTTTAGGGGGAGAGAGTTCAGTTGGTCATTGTAACCCGGAAGGGGAGGTCAACAGGGTGCTGTCCCCTTCTCACTGGGATCCGGCTGGAAAATAAGAATTGCCATCGTTGCAGTGTTTAAGCACTAATTCTGTGCAGAGCTCTGTACTGAGCACTGGGGAGAGCACAATAGTTAGTAGATATGATCCCTGCCTTCAGGAAGTTCAATCTTTTGGGAGCAGGCACTGTATAAGTGCTTTGGATTGGGAGAGTATGGTAGAGTTAGTAGGCATGATCCCTGCCCTTAGTCAACCGAGTGCCGAATATGGTACTGAGTGCTTAGGAGAGGACAGTTTGGTAGAGTTGGTAGACCCAATCCCTGCCCACAGGGAGCTTCCAGTCTTCAGGGAGAGGGGGGACACAACCCCATGGGCACAGTGGCAGGGGTGCCGCTTTCCCCGGCAGCGAGGGGTAGAAACGATGCGTTGTTGACTTAGCCTGCTGCGTGACAGAGAGCTGTGTGGGAGTCAGTGTTACCCGTGGCCGAGGTCTCCCGGCAAGCGTCGGCGACGTCTGGAGCCCACGCCCTCGGCCGGGACCAGCTTGGCAGAGGAAGGGGCCAGGGATGTAGTCCATCCAGCGGAGAGAGAGGGACGGGATCAGCGTCCAGGCCAGGGAGAGAGACGGTGGGGACACTAATTGGACAGCAGCCCCATCGGGCCGAGACAAAGACAGAGGCACGCTGCCCAAATTCCTCCGGAGGCCTAGCGGATGGGAATCTGGGAGAGGTTCCCCGGGCGCCTGGGTTCTGTCCCCGTGGGAGGGGCCGACACACAGACTCATTCGGAAGTGGGACGGCGGTCCGTAAAAGTCTAGCTCGTATGTGTCTCCCTGTCCCTCGGGCTAGGGGTGCGTCCAGGAGGAAGGAGGCACGGGCTGGCGAGGGAGATGGTTGACTCCTTGGGCCTGTCAGTCAACTCCCACATGCTGCCAGGGCCGTCGGGGGATGCGTGAAGGCGTCGCCCCGGGCCTACTGGTGTTCTTTCGGTGGGGGGACGGTGGTCTGCGGACCTAAGGGCTCACTGCGAACCATCTCAGGGACGTGAACACCGCCGTGATGGAGCTGTTGATCATGGCCTACGCCCTGAAGACGTCCTGCGCCCGCAACATTATCGGAGTCATCCCATACTTCCCCTACAGCAAGCAGAGCAAGATGAGGAAGAGGGGCTCCATTGTGTGCAAGCTCCTGGCTTCCATGTTGGCCAAAGCCGGTGAGGATTGGGGGATCCGTCGGGCGGAAGCTCTCTGCTCCCGCATCGGCCACCTCTCTGCGGGCCATGGGCCAGTGGGGGTGGCCGGGGCCAGGGCCCTTCCCTCCGCTTGACCGAGCCGATGCACCCATCTTGAACGTGGCAGGTTTGACACACATCATCACGATGGACCTTCACCAGAAGGAAATCCAAGGCTTCTTCAGTTTCCCCGTGGACAACCTGCGAGCCTCCCCGTTCCTGCTGCAGTACATCCAGGAGGAGGTGGGCAGGGGGGAAGACTCGGGCCGGGGGTGGGGCAAGGAGGGGAAACCAGGTAAGGGAGTGGGCCCTTCTCAAACTGCCCCTCTCCCAAGGCGAGGCCCACTAACTGCTCGTGAGAAGCCCAAGCCGGCTGAGCCTCTCGATCAGTAAGTGGTATTTATTGAGCACCTACCGTATGCAGAGCACTGTACTAGGCGCTTGGGAGAGTACAACGTAACGGTCAGTTGACACATTTCCTGGCAACAACGAGCTTTCCCATTACCTGGCAGGGTCACGTCCTTTAGTCACGGGAGGTTTCCCCGAGGTTGGTCCCTCCCCAGTGGCAAAGGCTTTGTGACTCCTGGCTGTAATTGTACTGGGAGTTTTCCTCTTCAGTGACTGACCCGTGTGACTTCAGACCTATTGGGGAAAAGCTCCAGGGGCACCCACAGGCACTTTTGATCCTTTGTCGTGTTTCCTAGCTCCGTCCTCCCACACCCCATCCCCTTGAGAAATATAACGAGGGTAGCAGCCTCGACCCAGATGACATTTTAATCCCGCCATCTCTCGTCCCCTGCCCAGATCCCGAACTACAGAAATGCAGTGATTGTGGCCAAGTCTCCCGATGCGGCAAAGAGGTAAACTGAGCTATGGAGGTGACGTGGCTGCCACTGAGATGGGCTCATTGATTTCCCCACCCCCATCCAGGGGCTAGAGGAGAGTCAGGTCTCTCGGAACTCAAGGAAGCAGTTTAGACAAGGCGGTCGCTGCCGGATTTGTGAGGCTAAAGGGGAACGATGATCCCTGGTCCCTGTTGGGGGGCTCCCGGGCAGACCCTGTCCGGTCACTCCTCTGTCCCCCCTCCCCTCCGGACTGTCTCCTCGAGAGCAGAGACCATATCTCCCACGGTGATGGTCCTCTCTCTCAAATGCTTAATTCAGAGCCGGGAACCCGGGAGGCGCTCAGTACATACCACCGACCGATTCTGGGCATGGCGGTGAGGGCGGATGGAACCGAGCAGCCGTCTACCCCAGATCCCCAACGAAATGGTCATGTACCTGGGGTTTTCGAATCCGGCTCAGATAGCAGGACCGCCTCCTGCTAAGGCCGTGTGAGTTTAGACCCGGCCGCGAGCACCGAGTCGATCGTTCAGCGGTAGCTGTTGAGTGCTTACTCTGGGCAGGGCACTGGATTGAGCCTTTGGGATAGTACAATGGCGTTAATAGACATGATCCCTGTTCTTGAGGAGCTTACAGTCTAGCTGGGAAGACAGACCCAGAAATAAACTTAGGATCCGTGTAGCTAGATTCTGAGAGGAGGTGAATATCTAAGTGCTGAGGGTGGGTTGGGGAGGGAATCTCAGGCGGGACGGTAGGTGAGGGGAGAGCGAAGGACAGCGAGTAGGTTGGTGTTAGAGGAATGGTGTGTGGGCTGGGGGGGAGTGGGAGAGGAGCGAAGGGAGGTCAAAAGGAGTGAAGAGATGGAGCGTCCGGCAGATGGTAGCGACACCCTGCCACCCGCTTATCCCCGAGGACCATAGGGTGATAGAGAGCAAGGTCGCTTGTTTTCCGAGCACTTGCTGCGTACAATATAGCAGTATAACAGAGTTGGTAGACACGTCCCTGCCCGTAACGCGCTGTCGGTCTGGAGGGGGAGACAGACATTAATAGAAATAAATCGTGACTATGTACATGAGTGTCCTGGGGCTGAGGATGGGGTGAATAAAGGGAGTAAATGCAGAGGTGATGCAGAAGGGAGTGGGAGAAGAGGAAACGAGAGCTTCGTCAGGGAAGGCCTCCAAATAAGGCTTTGAAGGCGGGGAGAGTCATTGTCAGATATGAAGAGGGAGGGCGTTCCAGGCCAGAGGCGGGATGCGGGCAAGAGGTCGGCAGTGAGATCGATGAGATGGAGGTACAGTGAGAAGGCCGGCATTAGAGGAGCAGAGCGTGCCGGCTGGGTCATTGTAGGAAATCAGGGACGTAAGAGATGGCGAGTTGATTAACTGCTGTAAAGGGTCTCAGCCACCTGCCGCTCACGCCTCGCGCTCTCCTCGTCCTCCCCAGGGCTCAGTCGTACGCAGAGAGGCTGCGGCTGGGCTTGGCGGTCATCCATGGAGAGGCCCAGTGCACCGAGCTGGACATGGACGACGGGCGGCACTCTCCCCCGATGGTCAAGAACGCCACCGTGCACCCGGGCCTGGAGCTGCCGCGTAAGCTGTGGGGTGGCGGGCTGAGGCCCCTCTCCGACCCCGTCCCCCCGGGATGGCACCCAGTGTGGGGTCAGGGAGGGGTTGGGGACTTGACTGGGGCAGGGGGTGGGGGCTTGCTTGCTTGCGTTTGAGGGAAAGCTGCCAGTTTCAGAGCAAAACCTAAATTGCTCCTCGTCCATTGGGAGTCCCAGGAGCTGCTTGGGTAAAGGAGCCGCTCTGGGCGGTCCTCAGAGCTTTGGTTTAGTTCTGCTGGGTCCGGGGACGTCTGCTACCTCCCACTCTGGTCCCACCCCTCCTATAAAGCCATTTTCCTCCCGTCCCCGTGCCCTGGTCCCTGGACTGCTGCCAGGCGGAGGGGAGATGGGGAGAACACCTCTGTCCCCTTCCCCCACCATCCATCCACCCCCACAGGCTCACTCTGTAATGGGGTCTTGTTCTCTGCTAGTGATGATGGCCAAAGAGAAGCCGCCCATAACTGTCGTCGGGGACGTGGGAGGCCGGATCGCCATCATCGTGGTACGGGACTGAGGGGTGGGCGGGAAAATCCCTCAGGGATCGGGGTCTGCAGGGTGGGTGCCAGAGGGTGGGCTCCCAGGGTGGTGCCCCATGAGACCCCGGCGGGCTACCCCAAGGAATTCCCTGTAGAGACCCTGCTTCTGGCTCTTCTGGGAGATTCGGTTGCTGGGGAAGCCCGGTGGGCCTCTGATCAGTTGGTCGTCCACCAGTAGTATTTATTGAGCCTTCAGTGTGTGCAGAGCACTGAACTAAGCACTTGGGAAAGAACGGCACAACAGAATTAGCAGACACGTTCCCTGCCCACACCAAGCTTCATAATCACCGTTCACTCAGTGCTATGTACTGAGCACTGACCGTGAGGAAGAATCCGGTCAGGGAGAGAGGAGGCTCGGTTCCCAGCCTCGGGGGGCTCACCGTCCGTGGGGTCTCTGGGCGCGTGGCTCCGTGGGCCCCCTCGGGGAGGTCCAAGCCGGGGTGACTGGGAGCTTCGTGGTTCTCCCATCAGGATGACATCATCGACGACGTGGAGAGTTTTGTGGCCGCGGCCGAGATCCTGAAGGAGCGGGGGGCTTACAAGATCTACATCATGGCCACCCACGGCATCCTGTCTGCCGACGCCCCGCGCCTGATTGAGGAGTCGTCCATCGACGAGGTGGGTGCCGCTGCCGCTCTCGCCACCGGCTGGTTGGTGCCGTGTAGTTGAGGGGGGCTTCTGGGGACTGGCATGGCTCCTGAGCGCTTTGGGAGAGTCCTGTTAGGGAGGAGACACCTCCCCTCGCCTCAGGAAGCTTGAGAGACTCCAGGCAGGATCGATCGAGGTATTCGTTTAAGGCGCTTACTGCGTCCCAAGCACTGAGGTAGAGACGAAATAATCAGATCAGACCCAACCCTGTGTGGGGTTTACAAACTAAAGGAGAGGAAGGACAGGTGAGGAGACCGAAGCCCAGAGAAGCGACTTGCTCGAGCTATCGTGGGCAAGCAAAAAAGCTGGGATGAGACCCAGGGCTTCAGGCTCCCAGGCCTGTGCATCTTCCATTAGGCCACGTTACTTCTTCCCTTAAGCCACAGTCCCTGCCTTAAAGGAGCGTGGGAGGATCCACTGGAGAGAAACCCGGTCCCCGGGCTTGTAGTCTACCTTCCGGCCTAGCAGGACACCTGCCCAAATCATCCTGGGTGTGTGTGTTGCGGGGAGGGCGGAGAGTGAGAGAGAGTGCATGTGTGTGATGTCAGCCAGTGATCCTGTTCCTCGTGCCCGCCGCAGGTGGTGGTGACCAACACTGTGCCCCACGAAGTGCAGAAGCTGCAGTGCCCCAAGATCAAGACGGTGGACATCAGCCTGATCCTTTCAGAAGCCATCCGCCGGATCCACAATGGCGAGTCGATGGCCTACCTCTTCCGGAACATCACCGTGGACGACTAGAGCCCGGGCAGCCTTCCGCCCGCGGTGCCCGGCCTGGGGGAGAGTCTGGTGCCAAAGGCCACCCTCCCACCCTCACAGAAGTCTTCCTAGGGAGAGGGAGAGGTGCCCCAAGACGGTATTGTTGCTAGGCAACCCCCATCCATTCATCCCCAGGGCCTGGGAGACGGTCCGCCCTACAGGAAAAGTAGACAGGCGGGTCCTCCCACCCTGAACCTAGGGACCCCTTGATGGGGGGTAGGCTCGTAGCTGACTCTGCTTCCTCCTTGCCCCGCTGGGCTGGTTGAGCTCCTCCAGCGGGGAATCATTCCTTTAACGAGTGACCTAGGCGGCCTGCCCTCCCTCCCAGCGTCTCTCTCTGTTCCCTTCCCACTCATCTCTCACCACCCTCACCCCTTTAGTGTCTTTTTTTATGAAGCGGGAGGTTCCAGGTCCAGGATCCGTTCCCCTCCGTCCCCACCACGGGCACTCTGGTCAGGGAGTTGGGGGCAGTGGGGGAGAGGGATGAGGGTAGGAGGGAGAGCTCTTCCTCCTTCCCTCGCTGGAGACCTGGATCCTTTCAAGCTGCAAATAAACAATTTTGGTCCACTCCTGGCTCATGGGCAGTGCTCGCTCTCGGCCCCTGGGCCCGGCCTCCTGGAGAGGGGGACGGGAACGTGTCTACCGGGCAAGGTCTGCCAGGTAGCTTGTAGTTTGGAGCAGTGACAGCAAGGAAGTGTCCCTGCTTCCTTCACACTCGTGGCCAGCACCCCCACTTCATTCCCTCTGGAAAAGGAGGGGATCCTCCCTCCCCATCCCCCTTCCTCTGCAAACAGGTGGGTCCCACTGAGGCACACAGGAACTGGGCAAGGCCAAGAGTGTTGGTTGGCCAGGTTGTTCTCGGGAAATGTGTGCAGGAGCTCAAGCCCTTCGTGCCCCTGCCCTTCCAGACATAATGCTTTGGGAGCCAGGGGGAAGCAGGAGCGGACCACACAGCCCGAGTGTCCAGATGTGATCAGGGTCCCGCGTGACTACGGAGAGCCAGAAACCTGGGGCCTGAGACCCTGCCCCACCACGCCAGTTACTACTAGGACCCGGTTTGGCGGTGGAACGGCTGTTGCCCGCCAACATTTTCTAACCAGATGCAGCAGCACAGGCACAGGGATCCTAAAGCCTTCCCGCTTACAAGTAGGGCAGAGAACCAGGCCTCTGGCCATTGTTCTCATACCCCCTTGAAGGCCATCAATTTCTGCTTTATCAAGAGGGCGAGGGGCTAGGCCCAGTGCAGGGAGGGAGGTCAGAATCCCTAATGGGGCCTCTGCTTGGAGGCTTACTGGTTGATGGATTGACTCCCCTGTGAGAAATGTGTGAACCTCAAAAGCGGTCTAAGGGAATGGGCCTTCTGCACCAACCATCAGTCGGTGGTATTTATTGAGCATCTGCAGCGGGGCAGAGTGCTGCGCTGAGAGTCTGGGCAAGGACTGTAGATTTCCTGCTGTCCCTGCAGCCCGGGAGTGGTCAGCCATTTAAGTGTTGGTTTTAGCTGGAAACATGCAGCTTGGTCAGCCCTGGGGGCTGGTGGGACTGATGTTTTTCCTTTGGGGTGTGCAGTTGGCTTGCGTTTTCTATAACCTCCATCAAGGGCTGCCACAGCACCATGTCGGTGGTATCTACTGACCACCTACTATGCGCAGAGCACTGTACCAAGAGTTTGGGGTGGCCCAATGCCACAGTTGGCAGACATTCCCTGCCCCCAATGAGCTGTGGAAACCTCATCCTCTGTCCATTGTTGCAGTACTAAAAAGCAATGTCAAAGGACGTTTCCCCCCGGGAACCGTGGTGAGGGGCATTATCCAGCTAATTGAGACTAAAGCCGTGCATTATGGACTCTGTAATAATAATAATGATGGCATTTGTTAAGCGCTTACTATGTGCAAAGCACTGTTCTAAGCACTGGGGGGGAATACAAGGTGATCAGGTTGTCCCTCGTGGGGCTCACAGTTTTAATCCCCATTTCCCAGATGAGGTAACAGGCTCAGAGAAGTTAAGTGACTTGCCCAAGGTCACACAGCAGACGTGGTGGAGCCGGGATTCGAACCCATGACCCCTGACTCGAAAGCCCGTGCTCTTTCCACTGAGCCATGCTGCTTCTCTGTAGTGTACGCACCTGTTACCGAGGTGGATGGGGGTCCTGTAGAGGAGGTGGGACTCAGTCCCCCTCTGTACTGCTTAGTACAGTGCTCTGCACACAGTAAGCGCTCAATAAATACGATTGATTGTACTTCCCAAGCTCTTAGTACAGTGCTCTGCACACAGTAAGCGCGCAATAAATACGATTGATTGCATTAAGGCAGCCCCAACAGAGAGCTAGGGGTTGCGCCCGCCTCTTTCCCCTGACCCTGCTGCAAGCTCAGATCAATCAATCAATCAATCGTATTTATTGAGTGCTTACTGTGTGCAGAGCACTGTACTAAGCGCTTGGGAAGTACAAGTTGGCAACATATACAGTCACTACCCAACAGTGGGCTCACAGTCCAGAAGATAATGACGATAATGTTTACTGAGTGCTCCGTACGTGCTGAATTTTACAGGGGAGGGAACTGAGGTTGAGTGGCTTGTCCGCGGTCTTTCCAGTGGCCCACACCAATTCCCCTGTCCTAAGCCGCCGGTCCTTTTTTTTTTTTTTAATGGCATTTATTAAGCGCTTACTATGTGCAGAGCACTGTTCTAAGCGCTGGAGAATTTACAAGGTGATCAGGTTGTCCCACGGGGGGCTCACAGTTTTAATCCCCGTTTTACAGATGAGGGAACTGTGGCCCAGAGAATAATAATAATGATAGCATTTGTTAAGCGCTTACTATGTGCAAAGCACTGTTCTAAGCGCTGGGGAGGTTACAAGGTGATCAGGTTGTCCCCTGTGGGGCTCACAGTGTTAATCCCCATTTTCCAGATGAGGCCCAGAGGAGTGAAGTGACTTACCCAAAGTCACACAGCTGACAAGTGGCAGAGCTGGGATTTGAACCCATGACCTCCGACTCTAAAGCCCAGGCTCTTTCCACTGAGCCACGCTGCTTCTCCTTCGGGCAAAGGCTACGTCGTAGACGGCCTCAGCGGGTCCAGCCCGCGTGCTCTTCAGGGAGCGCTGGTAACGGTGTTGAGGCTGTTGAGTTGAACGGCCCTCGGCAGCTCACGTCGGGGTGGGGGACTACTTTGGTCGATGCGCTCTCATCGGTGGGGGGTGGGGGTGCTGCGGCCGTTGCCAGGCAACCACAAACACAAAGGGAGGCGGCTGGTCCTGACCCCCGAGGGGATGGGCCCGGCTCACGTGGACATGGAGCCGGTGGGCAGGGGTGGCCGAGTGTCCCTCAGGGTCAGCCTAAGGGAGCTGGCCGACCTGTCCATCGGCACGCCCGAGGTGGGCACCGTCAACTTCAACGCCCTGCACACCCTGCTCCTCGCCATCCTCCGCCACCTCAACCTGCAGGACGTCAAGACGGACCTGCCCTACGTGAGCACCGACATCGCCCGCGTCTCCTCCATCGCCTTCCCGCTGGCCGTGGGCCCCGCCGAGGACGCGCAGGCGGCCGTTGGGGCGTTGGGCCCGGAGCCGGACGGCCGGAGGGACAAGGAGGATGAGGCGCTGGGGGAGGCCCGCGGGAGGCCGGAGAAGCCCGAGGGACCGGACGGCGAGGCGGACCGGGGGAGAGTCGAAGCGACCCTGGGGAGCCGGGAGATGGAGGCCCGGCTGCGGGACTTGGAGAGAAAGATCCAGAGCCTCGGCGATCAGGTCCTCGGCCTGGGGGACCACATCCAGGGGGTGGCCGCCCAGGCCCAGGGGGTGGCCAACTGGGTCCGGGGCATGGCCGACCAAGCCCAGGAGGTGGAGAGCCAAGTCCAGGGGGTGGCCAACCAAATCCAGGGGGTGGCCAGCCAAGCCCGGGAGGTGGAGAGCCAAGTCCAGGGCGTGGCCAACCAAGCCCAGCAGGTGGAGAGCCAGGTCCAGGACATCGGGGTCCAGGCGGAGGTGTACGGGCAACAGCTGGCCGCCCTGGACAAGGGGCCTCCCGGGCCCGAGCAGCCGGACGGGGCTCGGAGAGACTCGGCCTTGTCGGACGTGAAGCAAATTTTGCAACTGAAGAAGAGAGTGGAGGCCAACGAGAAGGGCATCGCCCAGGTGGGACGGCGGGGGAGCGGACCCTCCGCCGGGCGGCCTCTCCCAGGATGGAGCGGTCAGCCTCGGCCTCCCCCGGGGGAAGGGACAGCGCCGGGATCCTGGGTGGGGGACATCAGGCCGGTGGGGTGGCCTCACGTACTAAGGTCCCTTCTGTCTTCCCTCCCCTTCCTCCCTCCTCCCACTCTCCCTCCTCACCCCTTTCCTTCCTCCCTATTCTACTCACCTCCTCTCACCTTCACTCTTCTCCCATTGGCCCCCTCCCCTCCCACGCTCCCCCGGCAGGCAATGGCACTGATACAAGACATCATGAACAAGCTGGACGGCTTGAAGACGGCCCAGGACGGCTTGAAGACAGCCCAGGATGACGTGAAGACGGCCCAGGACGGCTTGAAGACGGCGCAGGACGACTTGAAGACGGCGCAGGACGACTTGAAGACGGCGCAGGACGACTTGAAGACGGCGCAGGACGACTTGAAGACGACGCAGGACGACTTGAAGACGGCCCAGGATGACTTGAAGACGGCCCAGGATGACTTAAAGATGGCCCAGGACGGGTTGAAGATGGCCCAGGCCGAGGTTTCGGGGGTCCGCGAGGAGGGCATCCCGGTGAGTAGGCCACCCTGGCCCCAGCAGTGTCCCCTGGAGTCGGGATGTGGGGAGGGGAGAAAGGGAGTGGGCAGGGATGGGGTTGTCATGGTGGTGCCTTGACAGGCCCTGCCGTCCCAGGGCGGACTCTGATTCTCCTCGTCTACCTCGCTGCCCTTGGGGCGGACCCCCAATTCTCTTTCCCTTCCTTGCTGCCCCTTGGGGTGGACCCCACATCTCTTCCTCACTGCTCCGGGCCCCGTGTCTCCGGTGGCTCCGGTAAGATGGGGGCCCAGGCCTCTGACGCTGTCCGGCAGGCGGGCCTTTCGGACGTGGGGCAACGCCTGGCGGAGCTGGAAGAGCTGGTCAATGCCCAGGAAGACCTCCTGGTAAGCACCGCCCCGCTCGGTGCCCTCTCCCTCTTCGCAGAAACAGGGGGTGAGGTCTGGACCCCGTAGGGACCGAGTTAGGGGGTGGGCTGGCCTCAGCCTCGGAATCCCAGGTCTGTAAAGCACTTACGAGGTGCCAAGCACGGGGTGGGTACAAGATGCTACGTTCAGATCCAGCCCCTGCCCCTCACCAGCCTCACAGTCCAAGGGTGGGGGGAAAGGATCTTCTGCCCGTTTTACAGGTGAGAAGTCTGAGGCCCAGAGAGATGAAGTGATTTTCATTCAATCGTATTTATTGAGCGCTTACCGTGTGCAGAGCACTGTACTAAGCGCTTGGGAAGCACAAATCGGCAACATATAGAGACAATCCCCCGGGTTACCCAGCAGGACAGGGGCGATCTGGAATTAGATACCCGATCTCCTGCCTCCCAGCCCTTTGCGACTTTTGTGGTCTCGGGTCGGGGGGGATCCCTCTCCCCAAAGATGAGGGGCAGCTGTCCAGTAGGGATCTGGAGGTCTTCTGGACCTTCCCAGCCTCCCCCTTCTCTTGACACACAGCAGGAGCCGGGAGGAGTCCAGGGGAGGGGAGGAGGCGGGGTGGGGGACCCGGGGGGTTTTGGGGGAGACAGAGAGGGTGGCTGGGTCCTGACTATTTGCTTCCTGCCACAGCATAATGTGGAGGAGAAGTTGAGCCAGCTTCCTGGACCAGAGGGTGTGAATGTGGTCACCTGGGAAGACCTCGACCAGGTCTTGGCCTCCGGCTGGGACAAAAGCCCCATGAAAGTGAGTGCCGGAAATGCTTCCATCCCAGCACCTGTGGCATTGGGCCAAGCAGTGCGGGCCTGGGTTCTGATCGTGGCTCTACCACCTGTCTGCTGCTGTATGACCTTGGGGGAGTCATTTTACTTCTCTAGGTCTCGGTGACCTCATCTGTAAAATGGGGATTCAGATTGTGAGCCCTGCGTGGGACAGGGACTGTGTCCAAATTGATTAGCTTGAATCTACTCCAATGCTTAGAACAGCTCCTGGCACACAGTAACGGCTTAACAAATACCTTTTTTTTTTTCTTAAAAAAAAAAAGAAACAAACACTGCCCTTCACCCCCACCCCAAGAGAATCAGTTGCGGGGAACAGCAGGGATTAGAATCTGGTCTCCCGACTCCCAGATCTTTCTACTAGGCCACACTGCTTAAGTTCCCGAAGAGGGAAGAGACCTGGGCGAGGGGAGACCTCAGGCAAGGGACAGTTTGTCCAGGAGCACCTCAGTCAACCAGTCGATGGTATTTATTTAGCGCTCACTGTTTGCAGAGCACTGTACTAAGCGCTTGGGTGGGTCCAAAACAACAGACGTGTTTCCTGACCACAAGGACCTTACAGCCTCACTTATCCTCTCATTCAAACACATTTACTGGGCGCCTACTGGGTGTGGAGGCTGTATTGAGCACTCAGGAAAGTTCAGCAGAAGCCAAGCATCCACTTACCTTGTGAGTCCCATGACAGAAAGGGACTGTCATATCTTGAAACAGGTATATTAAGAAAAGGATTATCTTATATCTACTCCAGGCCTTAGTATACAGCCTGGTTCATAGGAAGTGCTTAACAAACACCCCAGTTCCTCTTCTTGTTACTGTTCATATTATTCCCCGCTCCCTGTCCTCAAGGAGCTTCCAATCTAAGGGGGTGGAGAGAAGCAGGCAAAAATGGTTTACAGATAGTGGGAGCAGAAGGATGTAGCAGGATGGAGAATCAGGAATGGATTCAGTGATTAATTGAAACAATGCTGTATCAGTAATAATCCAGTGATTTCTACACCTGTCCATATTTGGTGAGCATAAGTGTGGGGCATCAGAGCTGTAGGAGGGCTGTAGCGGGGGCTGCATATGAGGATTTTGGAAGCAATCCGAGAAGCCTTTCTGGAGGAGGTGAAGTTTTCAGAGGGTCCCACACCGTGCCCCACAGGCTGCCGGGTGCGGAGCGGTTGACCGACCCGTGCTCTTGGTGGGCGGGAGCTGCCACGACCCGATTCAACCGGCCCCCCGCCACACCGCCTCGGGCTCGGACGTTTGCACACCAACCCCTGCTTAACGTCTCCGTCTCCTCGCTCCCAGGTCTCTCCGGTGCCACCGTCCAGGTCTTCCAAGGCGGCCGTGGGAGGCCCCGGCTCGTCTAGGAAAGCTTCAAAAGGCTCCCTTGGGCCTTCAGATGCCTCCACGGGTGCCGGAGGGCCCACGCCTGCTCAGCACCCCTCTGCCCCAGGTGGGGCAGGCCGCCGCCCTTCTGGGGCACCGCCCTCTTCCCACCCTAGGAGGCCAAGCCCTACCCCGCCCCAGACTGGCCCCCCTGGTGGCACCCGGCGACTGTCAGGACCGCCTGGCACCGCCCAGCATCCGTCTGGACCCCCTGGCAAAGGTCGGCGTCTGTCCGGACCTTTTGGCCTCACTCAGCCTCCGTCTGGACACCCTGGCACTGCTCAGCATCCGTCTGGACACCCTGGTACTGCCCGGCACCCATCTGGACCCCCTAGCACCACCCGGCGTCTGTCTGGACCTCCTGGCACCACTCGGCGTCTGTCTGGCACCTCCCGGCATCCACCTGGAGCCCCCGGCACTGCCCAGGGGCCCTCTGAGACTTCTGACGCTGACCGGTGTATCCTCGAAGAGCCCGACACTGCCGAGTTTCTCCCCAAAGAGTTGGACACTGACCAGGGTCTCCCTGAGGGGCAGGACGCTGCCCAGTATCCTTCTGGGGCACCTGGCACCGCCCAGAGCCCCTTTGAGAGTTTTGATACTGCCCAGGATCTCCCTGAAGAGCTGGGCACTGTTCAGTACCCCTCGCAGATTGTTGAAACAACGCAGTACCCACCTGGACCCCCGGGTACAGATCAGGTTACCCCTGAGCCCTCAGGGATGGATCAGCACCCTCCTGGGCTCCCGGGCACAGATCAGACCCGTCCTGGGCTCCCGGGCACAGATCAGCATCCCCCGTGCGTTCCCGGACTTACAGGGGCCGGGCAAGCCGGCACTGGTCTGCAGCCTTCTGTGGCTCCCACTTTCTCCCAGGCTGAAGAGATGGGCACAGGCCAACCTCCCTCAGCGACCGGGGGCCCAGCACAGAGGACTGCCACGGTCCCCGGTGCTGCTCCCACTGATGGGCCGGGCCCAGCTCTGCGCACCTCTGGCACTGATTGGATTCCCTCCCAAGCCCATCACCCTTCACTTACTCCTGCCCCTCCGGTGGCTCAGTGGCTCTCCCGGCGCCCAGACGATGCCAGCCTCGAGTCGGAGGGCACCACCTCCGAGGCCGTCACTGGCCCCGGGCCCTGGTCCGGCCCCTTCCCCTTCGCCCTGGAGACCCTGTACCTGATGAGTGAGCTCGCCACCCTCTACCTGGTTCTCAAGGGGCAGCTGGAGCAGCTGGACCATGCCACGGCCGGACCCACCATCCTGGACAAGCTGCTGTACCTGCTGGGGCAGCTGGGTGGGTCTCCCCGGGCACTCGCCCTCTAGTCACTCCCAGGCACAATCCATCTCTTCACCTGGCTGGGCAGGAACAGGACTGGACCAAAGAAGACAGGGGAGGCAACACGGGCTGGGGGTGGTGAGTTGTGGGGTGTAGACTCCCCCCCACCTCTCCATGCCTCGGTCCCTGCGGCTAGCCCCAGGAAGAGGAGGAGCTGGGAGGAAGGTTGAGGAGGCTGCCCAGCTGGCCTTCTTGACTCTTCCCGCCCTCGTAGGTGGCATCCCAGCCTCTCCCCACGGCCACCCCCAGCCCCCACCCCACAGTCTCTTCTGGCGTGGGGTAGGGGAGGGAAAGGGCCTGGCTCTGCCCAGACCTGACAGACCGGAGCAGAACCGAACAGCCTGAGGCCCATCTGGGCCCATGGACGGTGGGGCTTGGGCCAGCCAGGATCCCGAGGCCCAAGGATGGGGGAGCCCGGAGGGGTTCGGAGCCTCCGGAGGGGAGGGGAGGTGTTAGAGCCCACCTGCCTCCCGCCCAGCCAGCTCTGGGGTTCGGGGCAGGAAGCAGACCCCTCGGACCCCGCTCTCTTCCCCTGCAGTGCATAGAAACCTGCCCCCAGACCTGCAGGGGCAGCTATCTACTCTGAAGAGTCTGATCTTGGAGATGCAAGCGGACAAGGACAAGGTGAGGGGGCTGATGGCTCTGGTTGGGGGCACCCACCCACCCAGGAAGAGCCCTGCCCTGGCACCTGCAGGCAGCCCCACAACTCTCCTGGTTTCCCCAAAGCGGCCCTGGGGGCTGAGGCTGTGGAGGCTTTTAAGACATCCCCCACAAAGGACTAGCCAAGAGGGTTGGTCTCGGAGGTAGGGTGGTGGGGGACTGAGTGGTGGGATAGGGGCAGGGAAGGGTCCACTTTGGGGGAGTGAGGGATTCCCCCCTCGCCCCCAACCCTCGTAACTCCACTCTCCCATCTCAATGGCTGTAGATGTGGAAAATACTCCAGGGCGAGGGCCTGGGAGGGGCTCAGCAGAGCAAGGAAGAACCTGGCCAGCTGGGTATACAGTTAAGCTACCTCAGGTAAAATGCCCCCCCACCCCCCGAGGCGGGCATAGCCCATCTGGGGTCTGTGGGTATCTTCTGGGGAGGTGAGCCCAGCCTGGCTCTTGGGCTCTGACCCGGGAGGAAATGTGTTGACCATCCAACGCCCAACACCCTGTCAAATCCCCCAGCTCAGTCCTGCCCCAGGCCTGCTGTGTGACCTGAGGCAAATCACTAAACCTCTCTGGGCCTGTGTGTCCTCATCTGTAGAATGGGGATGAGACCCCTGCTCTCCCCACTTCTTATGTTGGGAGCCCATTTGAGGCAGGGTCTGTGTCCAATCCGATGATCCTAAATCTATGCCAAGGCTTAGTGTGTAATTTTTAATCAATGCCTTAATCAGTGGTATGTCTGCAGAGCACTGGGCTAAGCGCTTGGCAGGGGATAAGACTGAAAAACAGAGTTGGTAGACCCCATTCCTGCCCACAAGAGCTTAGTATGGGAGACAGGCTCGGGCAT
Source organism: Tachyglossus aculeatus (assembly GCF_015852505.1). Classification (NCBI taxonomy): domain Eukaryota; kingdom Metazoa; phylum Chordata; class Mammalia; order Monotremata; family Tachyglossidae; genus Tachyglossus; species Tachyglossus aculeatus. The sequence continues at coordinate 1,292,372 of NW_024044839.1, read as the reverse complement.
CCAAGGGGCACCTGGGTGGACCCCCGCCCAACTTTAGTCCCAGGAGAGAGGAGAGGGTGGCTCTGTCTTTCCTCTGCAAGCCCTGGGGGTGTTGCCAGCACTGGCATGGTTGGTGCCAGTGGGCTCATTGGAAGAGCGAGGAAGAGGCCTCTTCTGTCCCCAACATGGGCAGCCCCCCCGAGCCAGTGTCTGCCCCTGCCCCCTCCCAACCCCCCAGAGCAAGGCCCAAGAGTGTCTGACCCGCTGTCCCTGTGGCCTAGAGTGACCATACAGGACATTGAAAAGGAGCTGGGGGAGTTGAGGCAGAAGCAGGAACAGGGCAAAGCCAAGCTGGAGCAGTCGGTGACCGATGCCTCCATTTACCTGCAGGACCAGGTCAGCGGGGGAGCGGGAGGGTGGCTCCATCTGTCTCTGGAGCTGGCTGGGGAAGGAGGGGACCACTCCTAGACACCCACCTTCCATCCGGGCCCAGACCACCTCCCCCGACCCCAGAGCCTCGGCAAAGGGAATCTCGGTTGCCAGGAGACCCGCACCCGCTCAACACCAGGAAGAGGGAGTGGAGCGGTGGCACGGGGCTACCTTTGACAGCAGCCCCATGTCCACGGGGCCTCAAGCCTCCTCCTCTCCGGCTTGCAGCTGGACAAGCTCCGGTCCATCATCGAGGGCATGCTGGCTTCTTCGTCCACCCTGCTGTCCATGAGCCTGGCCCCGGCCCAGCCCCCGACCCCTCTGGAACCCAGCCAGATAGACCCTCATGCCACCTGCCCGGCCTGCAGCCTGGACGTGAGCAAACAGGTCAGCCAGCTGGTGCAGCGCTACGAGCAGCTGCAGGATCTGGTCAACAACCTGATGGCCCGGCAGGCCGAGAGCCGATCCACCCGGAGGTCGCCGCTCTGGGGCCAGGTGAGGTCCGCCTCCTGCCACCCCTTGGCCCCGGGGAATCTTCCCCACGGGGTCTGAACACAGGAGACAGAATGGGTACCAGCCGGCGGGCACCATCCCGGCCCTCGGGGCCTTACTCCCTCAGTGAGGATGGCGACAGAGTTGTGCCCAGTGGATGGCACTACTAGAGGATGGCAAGGGGCAGTATATGTGGCGGCCGCCCGGGGAGTAGCCACCTCATTCTCGCCTTGGCCGCTGGTTGGCCCGGCCCCACTGCTTCTCCCGGGACCCCGGGTGGCCCCCGATTCAGACCCTCGTCAGCCTTCTTCCTACATGAGGGGTCCTCCCGGACAGGTCCCGCGGGGGTAGGGTGGGGAAACAGCAGGGCAGAGCAAACTCAAGCTTGGGAGTCAGGAGACCTGGGTTCGAGTCCCAGCTCGGCCTCTTGTCCGCTCTGTGGCCTGGGCCAGGTCTCTTAATTTTTCTGTCCCTCAGTCTCCTCATCTGTAAAGTGGGGATGTCCTCCCTCCCCTTTGGAATTGGGAGCCCCATAGGGGACGGGGTGGGTCTGATCTATGAGTGAATGAATGAGTGATGTGTCTGCCCCAGCTCTTAGGATCACACAGAGCTGACCAAATCCCACAATTATACTTCCTAGTGGAATTCTTCACAGAGCTGTCGCAAGTTCAAATCCAACTCGAGGTGGCCGTGGGGTGGGGTCCCTGTCCCCCTGAAGGGGCGGGGAGTGGGACGGTCTGCCTGAGCTCTCTCTGGCCTGACCGCGCAGGACGAAGAGTTTCTGGGCCGCATCCAGGCCACCATCCTGCAGGTGCAAGGGGACTGCGAGAAGCTGAACCTCACCACCAGCAGCCTGATTGAAGACCACCGGCAGAAGCAGAAAGATATCGATGTGAGGGGTGGGGTGTGACCCTCGCATGGAGGAGGGTTCCGGAAGCCATCTGGGAGCCCCTGCCCAGACCCCCACCCCCAGAGCCCCGTTGAGGCTGGGCTTGTACCAGAAGGGGTTGGGAGGAGGGGGAGGGAGGGAGTCTTTGCTCTCCCTGAATACCCCTGTTCCTGCTTCCCCCCAGTGTCTGTACCAATCCCTGGAGAAGCTGGAGAAGGAGAAGGCAGACAGGGAGCAACTGGAGATGGAAATTGAAGTGGTGAGTGAGGACATCTATCCACACATGCCTTCACATGTCTGCACTCCCTGCTCACACACCTGCCCTCTCTTCAACCACTTGTTTATCCACTGTTGTAATGTCTGGGGGCTGCGGGAGAGTGGAGATGGCCTAGGGCCACAGCAGGGGTGAGGGGAACAGACTTGGGGCTGGGCGGGGGGCGGTCTGTCCGAGTGGGAGATGAACAGGGGAGGGGGAATCTGAGCCCTCTCCTCCTTTCTCCCCACGGCAGAAAGCAGATAAGAGCTTGCTGGCCGCCAAGGTCAGCCGGGTCCAGTTCGACGCCACCACCGAGCAGCTGAACCGGATGCTGCAGGACCTGCTGACCAAGCTGACCGGCCAGGAGCAGGACTGGCACAAGGTCCTGGAACAGCTCCTGCTGGAGATGGACAACAAGGTCAGGGATGAGCTGGGTACCCTGAGGGGAGGGGGCGGGACAGCTCCAGAGAGCTGGACCCCACCCCATCTCCCAGGTGGAGGGAGGCAGCGAAGCTGGGTGGAGAGGTATGGCCAAAGCCCCAGCGGGCCCGGTCCTGAGCCTAAGCCATGGTCTCCTGACCCCTGACCCCGGCCCCGCCGGCCGCCCCCACAGCTGGACCGCCTGGAGCTGGATCCGCTGAAGCGGCAGCTAGAGGAGCGCTGGAGGGCCCTGCGCCAGCAGCTGAAGGAGCGCCCACCGCAGTTCACGGCTGATGATGCTGCGGGCATCCGCAGGTGGGTACCGGTGTGGGCAAGCAAGGCCAGGGCAGTCCCCCTACCCATCCTGACCCACCCTCAAACCCTGACCCAGCCCCTCCCTGGCCCACAGACCACACACATACCTCCTCCAGGAGGCCTTCCCAGACTGAGCCCCTTCCTTCCTCTCCCCCTCGTCCCCCTCTCCATCCCCCATCTTACCTCCTTCCCCTCCCCACAGCACCTGTATATATGAATATATGTTTGTACATATTTATTACTCTATTTATTTATTTATTTTATTTGTACATATCATCAATCGTATTTATTGAGTGCTTACTATGTGCAGAGCACTGTACTAAGCGCTTGGGAAGTACAAATTGGCAACACCCAGATATCTATTCTATTTATTTTATTTTGTTAGTATGTTTGGTTTTGTTCTCTGTCTCCCCCTTTTAGACTGTGAGCCCACTGTTGGGTAGGGACTGTCTCTATATGTTGCCAATTTGTACTTCCCAAGCGCTTAGTACAGTGGTCTGCACATACGATTGATGATGATGATGATGATGATGTGGCCTCCATTCTGCCAGGTCGGATGAGGCCGAAGTGACCTCTGCAGGAAGGATCACCGGACCTAATAATAATAATTAATAGTTGTGGTATTTAAGTGCTTATTACGTGCCAGGCACTGTTCTAAGCACTGGGATAATTGCGGGCAGATCAGGTTGTACATAGTCCCTGTCCAACATGGGGGTTTGTCTTAATCCCGATTTTACAGATGAAGTAGCTGAGGCCCAGAGAAGTGAAGTGACTTGCCCAAAGTTGTGTGTGTGTGTGTTTGTGTCACACACACACTCTCTCTCTCCCTCCTTCCTTCCCAAGGGCTTCTACAAGTTCTGTGCCCCCTTGGCAGATCAGGATAGCACTGCTGGAGGAAGCAGTATGGCCTAATGGATATAACACAGGCCTGGGACTCAGAAAGACCTGGGTTCTAATGCCAGCCCCATCACTTATCTGCTGTGTGACCTTGGGCAAGCACTTCATTTCTCTCCACCTCAGTTGCAGACTAAGCTCGTTATGGGCAAGGATCGTACCTGCTCTTTCTGTTGCACTGAATTCTCCCAAGTGCTTAGTACAGTGCTTAATAAATACTAATAATAATAATGATGGCATTTGTTAAGCGCTTACTGTGTGCCAGGCACTGTTCTAAGCACTGGGATGAATGTGGGCAAATCAGGTTGTGGGCAAATCACTACTTATCTGCTGTGTGACCTTGGGCAAGCACTTCATTTCTCTCCACCTCAGTTGCAGACTAAGCTCGTTATGGGCAAGGATCGTACCTGCTCTTTCTGTTGCACTGAATTCTCCCAAGTGCTTAGTACAGTGCTTAATAAATACTAATAATAATAATGATGGCATTTGTTAAGCGCTTACTGTGTGCCAGGCACTGTTCTAAGCACTGGGATGAATGTGGGCAAATCAGGTTGTGGGCAAATCACTACTTATCTGCTGTGTGACCTTGGGCAAGCACTTCATTTCTCTCCACCTCAGTTGCAGACTAAGCTCGTTATGGGCAAGGATCGTAACTGCTCTTTCTGTTGCACTGAATTCTCCCAAGTGCTTAGTACAGTGCTTAATAAATAATAATAATAATGATAGCATTTGTTAAGCGCTTACTATGTGCCAAGCACTGTTCTAAGTGCTGGGTGGGATACAGGGTAATCGGGTTGTCCCACATGGGGCTCAGTCTTAATCCCCATTTTCCAGGTGAGGGAACTGAGGCCCAGAGAAGTGAAGTGACTTGCCCAAAGTCACACAGCGGATAAGTGGCGGAGTCGGGATTAGAACCCATGACCTCTGACTCCCAAGCCCATGTTCTTTCCTCTAAGCCACTCTGCTTCTCTAAATACCACTGATTGATTGATTGATTGATTGACCAAAACTGTGAGCTCTATGTGGGACATGTACTGTGGCCAACCTGATTAGCGAGCCCACTGTTGGGTAGGGACGGTCTCTATATGTTGCCAATCTGTACTTCCCAAGCGCTTAGTACAGTGCTCTGCACATAGTAAGCGCTCAATAAATACGATTGATGATGATAATGATCTACCCCAGCACTTAGTAAGTGCCTGGAACATAGAAAGCACTTAAGAAATACCATGGTTGGGGGTGGGTGGGGGAGAAGTGACCACCAAAGAAGCAGAAGCTGCATCGGAGAAGCAGTGTGGCTCAGTGGAAAGAGCACGGGCTTGGGAGTCAGAGGTCATGGGTTCTGATCAATCAATTGTATTTATTGAGCACTGTGTGCAGAGCACTGTACTAAGTGCTTGGGAAGTACCAGTTGGCAACATATAGAGACAGTCCCTACCCAACAGTGGGCTCACTGGGCTAATCCTGGGTCCGCCACTTAGAGAAGCAGAGTGGCACAGTGGAAAGAGCCCGGGCTTGGGAGTCAGAGGTCGTGGGTTCTAATCCCGGCTCTGCCACATGTTTGCTGTGTAACCTTGGGCAAGTCACTTAACTTCTCTGAGCCTCAGTTACCTCATCTGGAAAATGGGGATTAAGACTGTGAGCCTCATGTGGGACAACCTCATCATCTTGTATCCCCCCCAGCGCTTAGAACAGTGCTTTGCACATAGTAAGCGCTTAACAAATGCCATCATCATTATTATCGTCGTCAGCTGGGTGACTTTGGGCAAGTCACTTGACTTCTCTGAGCCTCAGTTACCTCATCTGTAAAATGGGGATGAAGACTGTGAGCCCCACGTGGGACAACCTGGTCACCTTGTATCCCCCCCAGCGCTTAGAACAGTGCCTCGCACGTAGTAAGCACTTAACAAATGCTATTATTATTATTATTATTACCCATGGGCTTTAAAGGCACAGACTTTAGTGTGGAAGGGGAAGACACGGTCTGCCTTAGGGCCACTAGGGGGCGCCACTGTCCCACAGGTGGGCACCGACTTGGGGCCCACTGGAGCAGCCCGTGTGGCACACCAGAGCCTCCAAGGGGGCACAGGGGCAGGAGAGGGTCCCACCTTCCCACCCTTGCAGGGGTGGGTGAGGAATTGGGACAAGGGTGCCTTGCCCGGGGGTGGGGGCAGAGCCTGACATCAGTCATTCCCTTTCCCCATCTGCCTCCCACCGTGGGCGTATAATGAGCTCGTGGGCCGGGAATGAGCGTGGGGCCACTCCGTCGTGCTTGGCCCAAAGCGTGTAGCACAGTGCATGGCACCAAGGGGACGTTCAGGATGAACTGTTACAGTTCGTGGGACTGGACCCAAGCCCAGACTGGGCAGGGGATGGGAGAGAAAGGGAGAGGAAGGGGGCAAGCTTGCCAGGCCCTGCTCAGTCTGGTTTTACCCCGCCTCGCCACAGGCAGCTGTTAGCACATTTCCACTGCATCTCATGTGACCGGCCCCTGGAGATGATCGCCCCTGGACCGTGAGTGCCCTTTTGAGATTCTTCCCCCCGGGAGGGCTACCCCCTCGCCCGACTCACCCTATAATAATTATGCTTCCTAGGTGCCAACCACTGGGCTTAGATACAAGCTAAGCCAATCGGGCACAGTCCCAGCACCAGGCGGGGCTCCCAGCCTAAGGGGGAGGGAGACCAGGAGTTGGCTGCCCCTCCCACCCAAGCCCTTTGGTCTTCCCTCAACTCTGGCCAGGATGGTGCTGTCCGTCCCCAATGTCCCCGGGCTGCCCGGGCACCGCTCCACCCGGCCCTTCACCATCTACGAGCTGGAGCAGGTCCGCCAGCAAAGCCGCAAGTACGGGCAGGCTCTGGAGGGCTGAGGGAGGAGGAGGGCCCCTATTCACGCTCCCTTCCTCCAACTCTATGGAGCCGGGGTTTCACCCTCTCCACGGGGCACCACCGGCAGGACCGGGTCAAAGTCGGGGAGGGCCGTGGCCCGGCTCGACGGGTGTCTGACGCCACTGTCCCCCTCCCCCTCCCACTGGCACCCAGCCTGAGGTTGGGCAGCGCCTTGCCCCGCCTGGTGCAGGTAGAGCACAGCGTGGGCCGGTTGTACTCCATGCACTCGCGGATGCTCCAGGACATCGAGAAGGTGCAGCTCCGCTTCGGCGGTTCCACCAAGGCCAGCAGCCAGGTCATCCGGGAGCTGCTGCGGGCCCAGTGCCTCACCTCCGGCCGCTACCTCAGACGGTGAGGGCCAGGGGAGGCCCAGGGTGCCCGGGCACTTGCCAGGAACAGCTCCGGGCAGGCCCTGACCTGATCCTCTGACCACCCGTGGGAGCGTGAAGGCCGGGGCTGGTGCCCCCTCCCCTGCTGCACCCCCCCCAAAGAGTCAAGGGCTGAGTTCTGGAAGTGGCAGCTGGGTGACTTTTAGGACAAGAAGCAGCGTGGCTCAGGGGAAAGAACACGGGCTTTAGAGTCAGAGGTCATGGATTCAAATCCTGGCCCCGCCGCTTGTCGGCTGTGCGACTTTGAGCAAGCCATTTAACTTCTCTGTGCCTCAGTGACTTCATCTGTAAAATGGGGATGAAGACTGGGAGCCCCCCCGTGGGACAAACTGATCACCTTGTAACCCCCCCCCCCCAGCGCTTAGAACAGTGCTTTGCACATAGTAAGCGCTTAACAAATGCCATCATTATTATTATTATTATAAATGCCATCAAAAAAAAAAGAGCACCTGCTGGGAGCAGAGCACTTTACTAAGCGCCCGGGAGATCGAACAAAACCACAAGCCATGTTTCCTTGCTCGTCCAGAGCTTCCCATTTTAACAAGCCTGTCTGTCTATCTGCAGGCCCCTACTACCATATGCTGTCATATATTTTTTTTTGTGTGTGTGTGTGTGTGTGTGTGAGAGAGAGAGAGATAGTAAGGGGGTTTGTGAGTATTCTGTCAGGTGTGTGTCTGTGGATCAGGTGTGTGCATTTAGCTTTAATTCTATTTGTTCTAACGATCTGACACCTGTCTACATGTTTTCTTTTGTTGTCTCCCCCTTCTAGACTGTGAGCCCGCTGTTGGGTAGGGACCGTCTCTATTTGTTGCCAATTTGTACTTCCCAAGCGCTTAGTACAGTGCTCTGCACACAGTAAGCGCTCAATAAATACGATTGAATGAATGATGTGGGACAATGTGAACAGTTGTACCTGGGTGGGGGGGGGGGGTGAGTGTGTGTAGAAAATTATGTGTATAGAGGTATGTGTGTAAGTATTCATAGAGGGCAACTGTGTGTGTGTGTCTCCCTGCCAGTCCCATTGCCCGCCTTATACTACTGCGCCCAGGCTGAGGGTCCATTGTCTCCCCCTTCTAGACTGTGAGCCCACTGTTGGGTAGGGACTGTCTCTATATGTTGCCAACTTGTACTTCCCAAGCGCTTAGTACAGTGCTCTGCACAGAGTAAGCGCTCAATAAATACGATTGATTGATTGATTGAATGACCGGCTCTGAGGTCAGGCAGCCCCCAGGCACCCCTGGCTTCACTGCCATCCTATACCTACCCACCTCTCTGACGGATCCAGGTCTCCGTCCCCCATCCCGGCACTGAGGGCAGACAGGCCTGCTTGGCCCCAGCCTGGAGTTCCAGGAGGATGCGGGAGAGGGGAGGTGGGCAGGGGGAGGACGCGGCCCCAGCCACACCTCCCCTCCCTCCCTCGCCAGCGACAAGACACTGGAGCTGAGTGAGTGCACGCCCCTGTCCGTGCCCCGGCGCTGTGGAGGCAGCCACACGCTCACCTTCCCATACCGCCGCTATGCCCGCCTGCAGTACCTGCCCCCGGAGGGGGAGACCGCCTATGCCATCCTGAAGGTAGTGCGGGGGCGGAGGTGGACAGGTGGGGAGCGGAGGGGGACCGGGAGCCGGGCACCGCTCGGTCCCCGGACTCACAGTCTGGATTTCCTAACCTGGGCGGTTCAAAGGTCATCCTTCCAATCCCCCTGCCTCTCCAGCCCAGGCGGGTCTCTCATCCTCCCACCACACCCGTCCGTCTCTCCCGGGGGTGGGGCCCGGCCGGTGATGGGGAGAAGCAGCCAGCAAGGTCTGGTCTCTCCCCAGCAGGACGAAGTGGACATTCTGGGTCTGGACGGGCATATCTACAAAGGCCGCATGGAGACCCGACTACCGGCCATCTGCAAGGAGGGTGAGTACCCAGGAGGTACCCCAACCCTGGCCCTGAAGAGTCTCTGCTCTGCCTCTTCTCACTCTGCCCTTCCCAGCCCCTCAACCACCCAACCAATCCCAGGTGCAGGTGCCCAGAGGAAAAAGCAGGAACTGGTCCAGGCATCCGAAGCCCACGAGCCCTCCCCGGGAAATAACCACCAGCTTCCCTGGCGGCCCCACAGCGCCAAGATGTCCACCCGGAACAGCTCAGGTAGGTCTCCCCCACCCACCAGGGTCCCCGGCCCTCGGGGTGGCCACGGCCCTGACCCCCGTCCTCTCTTGCAGCCAGCAGCCAGCTGCTGAAGGAGCGGCCCCTGTCCTCCATGGGCCGCCTCTCCCAGACCAGCCTCGACGGCGGCCCCACGGACCTGCACCCGGATGGGAGCCCGGGCCCCGGCGAGCAGCTTCCCCGGCTGGTGCCGCCTGGGAGGCAGTGACCAGAGCCGCCAATAAAGTTGGAGCAGAAAGCTGGCTGGGCAGCAGGATGCTGGGGGAGGGTGGCCGAGGCATGGCAGGATGACCCTCCAGCAGCTCCTTGAGCTGGGTCCCCCAATACCGCATCCCCCCACCCCTGCTCCTGGGCCCCATCCCACTGAGCTCCATGCCCAACACCTCCACCCACCCTGCAGCCTGCCCTGGGCAGAGAGCAGCAGCCCAGGATGAGGGGTGAAAGAGACAGGTGCCAGCCTCCCCTAATAGGGAGGAGGGAGATCCTCGCCTGCCTCGGTCTCCTTCCCGACCACGTACAAACAGCCCCTGGGGACCCTCCCAGCTGCAGGCAGAGACACTGGGGATGGGAGGTTGGTGCCTGTGTCCGTCCCCAAGTGCCTCCCAGTGTCCCCCACTCGGCCCTGTCCGACCTCAAAGAGGGAGTGGGGCTCATCTCCTCATTCTGCAAAGCAGGAACCCGAGGCTGAACGGGAAAGGGAGTCATACTCAGTGCAGAGCCGGGTCTAGAACCCTGGTCTCCCAGGGTTCAGGCCCAGTGGGTCTCTGCTGCCCTTCGGGACTCATCTGCCCCGGAGGGGCCTGAGCTCCAGGGTGAGTATGGACCCCCGGGGAAGCAGTCAAGAGGTTCCCAAGCAGAGAGCCAGGCTGCCTGCCAGGCGGCACCAGCTCAGAAGTGGCAGAGACTGGTCCTGCCCCTCATTTCCCTCCTTCGAGGGCCTTCCCCCACCCCCTCAAATGTCACAAGGTCAGTACCATCTCACCTTCCTCTTTCTCTGAAATCCAATACACCCTCCACCCCCGAATCACATGACACATGCATTCATCTGGGGCCTTTAAGGGAGTCCCCCCCTTCCCTCGGGGTGGGGCACAGGTGCAGGGAAGGGGGGAGGGGATGCATGCCACTGAGTCATGTCAGGAAGTAAAACCAAAAGGGGCGGCGGTTCGGGGCTGAACTGCCAGCAAACACCCCGGCCTGGGGAGCTGGGGGGACCGTTGTTCTCTGTGTGCATGAGGGGTGTGGGGGATACCCCCTCTGGTGGGGCCGGGGAGGGGGTTAATGGGGTGAAAGGTGGGCTAGCCAGGGAGAGGCCCTGGCACTTATAATGCCGGCTCAGCACACTGTATGACCAAGACTCGTGACCACCTCAGAAGGGAGACAGGAAACCTCAGACAAAGGTTTCAGCCCTTCCTGTCTGCCCAGGGCACTGGTACACCCCCACCCCCCAGCACACACGCTCCTTCGGCCCACGGGAATGGGGGGCGGAGGGGGTGGGCAACACCAGCTAGGCCACTGCCCACAGGTTCGGGGGTCTCGTGCTCCCCTGCCCAATCTGGGGATGCCAACTTTCTCCACCCTGGTCCGATGGTGAGAGCCCAGAGCCGGGAGGCTCAAGGCCGGGAGCCAGTTTCCTCTTCCGTCTCTTTTGCCAGGGCTGGTGGAGCCTCAGCAAAATTTAGAGGGGGACGGAGGGGTTCGAATACGTGCACTGGGGCCCTTCCAGTCAAAGGCCAGGCTGTTACAGACTCTCCACCGGCCCTAACCCCACTCCATCGGTCCCCTACCCCTGCCTGCGAGCCCAGACCCCGGCGGGGAGAAGAGCGGCAGTGATCGAGCCAACTGGGAAAACACGCGGCAAGGTTAGAAAAACTTTGCTTTTCTGTTTGTCTTTTTTTTAATTTTTAAATAATAAAAAAAAAACCTCAAGCTGGCATGAGCAAGATTCAAATGGGAAACAATGTCACGAGAAGTGTCCTGGGGTATCTTTGGGCACCCCCCCGCCCCCCATGCCCTTCAGCAAACTGGGGGGCTTTCTGAAATCCACAGCTGAATGGGGAAATCTACAGAGAGGGAGCCCCTTCACCCCTACCCGTTCAGTCCACCCTCTCCCTGCAGCCCCCAAGACCCCGGGGGGAACAGTACAGACATAGAAGCTGTGTGCCTCGCCTGGTCTGAGCACCGGAGGGGGGGCCAGGCCTGCTGCTGCACAAGAAAGGGGGACCCGCACTCCCAAACTGTCACCATAGCAGGTAAGGGGGATGTGAACCCCAAGTTGGGATCTACCCCTCCTTCCCCTGCCTTCGGCATCAGTGCTCAACCGCCCTAACCCCCCCAAAATTGCCTGACGCCCCACTTCCCTCCAGCTCCTGGGGCAGGGCCTCACTCCCCTCAGCTGTTCACCCCTTCCCCCCACAGACTCAGTCTCCTCAGGGCCGGGTCCCCCCCTCTTACATTAGATATATTTATATATTTATATATATTATAGTTATATATTAAAAAGAGAAAAGACCAGTCACGGATTTTCCTGAAGAAAAAAAAAACAAACCCCGTGGGACCCAAACGGCCCAGGAAGTTTAAAAAAAAACCAAAAAAAAAAGTCTTATAAAATTTTCCAGTGCGATCTTCAGGAAACTTTCCCCCACCCAGTTCTCTCTCCGCCCGCCCTCCCCCCCGCCCCCCAGGCTCCCTCCCGTCCCCCCACCCCTTCAGCACCCCCCCCGCCCCCCCGCCAGCCCCCCGTCCAGTCTTATCTCTGCCCGTTCAGTGCCACCACGGCTTTCTGCTGGGCCGGGCCCTGAGGGGCCCCCGGGGGCCACGTGGGTGTGGGGTGATGGAGATGGTGGAGGCCGTGGGCCGTGGGGGACGCGGGGGGCACCCAGGAGCCCGGGTGGCCGGGTGCGGGGGGCGAGGCCCAGAAGGGGCTGAAGCCGGCGGGGGGCGAGCAGGCGGTGGGGGCCATGGGGCCGGGGCTGCTCTCAGAGGCGTGCAGCTTGGAGAACATGGCCAGGGCGTCGGGGAAGTTGGGCGGCGTGGCTGGCGTGTTGCTGGGCGTGCACATCTGCGGGGGCGGAGGGCGACAGAAAGAAAGAGAACACACACTGAGGTCCCGGGAGCCTCCGCCCCTCCCCTGCCAACACCTCCTAGGCCAGGAAGAAGAAGATGGGGCGGATAGGGAGTGAGAGGAATCCCTTCCTCCACCCCTGCTGACTCCCCACCACAGGGCCACGTGGCCTGGTGGAGAGAGCTCAGGTCTGGGACTCAGGCGACCTGGGTTCTAATCCCGGCCCCGCCCCTCAGCTACTGAGCAGCGTGGCTCAGTGGAAAGAGCCCGGGCTTTGGAGTCAGAGGTCATGGGTTCAAATAGCTCTCTTCCTCCCTTCAAGGCCCTACTAAGACCTCAACTCCTCCAGAAGGCCTTCCCAGACTGAGCCCCCTCCTTCTTCTCCCCATTCCCCCGCCGCCTTACCTCCTTCCCCTCCCCACAGCACCTGTATATATGTATATATGTCTGTACGTATTTATTACTCTATTTTATTTGTACATGTTTATTCTATTTATTTTATTTTGTTAATATGTTTTGTTTTGTTCTCTGTCTCCCCCTTCTAGACTGTGAGCCCACTGCTGGGTAGGGACCGTCTCTCTATGTTGCCAACTTGGACTTCCCAAGCGCTTAGTACAGTGCTCTGCACACAGCAAGCGCTCAATAAATACGATTGAATGAATCCCGGCTTCGCCAAATGTCAGCTGGGTGACTTTGGGTAAGTCACTTCACTTCTCTGGGCCTCAGTGACCTCATCTGGAAAGTGGGGATGAACACTGTGAGCCCCATGTGGGACAACCCGATCACCTTGTAATTTCCCCAGCGCTTAGAACAGTGCTTTGCACATAGTAAGCGCTCAATAAATGCCATCATTATTATTATTATTATGACTGCAGTGGCACTTCAAACAAATCCTTTGACCTCTCTGGGCCTTAGTTCCCTCACCCGTAGAACGGTACCTGTTCTCTCTCCTGCTTAGACTGGGAACCCGCATGGGACACGGACTGTGCCTGTCTTGATGACCTTATAGCTACCCTGAGCTTAGCAGTGCTTGGCACAGAGTAAGCACGAAAATACCAGTTTTGTAATAATAGTAACAATAACGATGGTATTTGTTAAGCACTTACTATGTGCCAAGCACTATTATCACTACTACTACGTACCCCTCCCTCCTCTGCCACCCCCAGGGCCCACTTGCAGCTACGAGGACCCCAGCCTGGAAGAGGCAGGCCGGAGTGGACATTTGCAGGAGAGGCAGAGCTCGCCCTGAGCAGCCGGGCTCTCCAGCATCGGGCAGGGGGGCAGAGTCCCAGAGCCGCCCACCGTCGCCCGGGTACGGACTCAGCGCTCACTCTGTGCCAAGCGCCACGCTGAGGCAGATCCAAGACGATCGGATCAGACACCGTCCCCGCCCCTGGCTCCGAGTCTAAGAGGGAGGGAGAACGTGGAATCAACCCCGTTTTACGGTAAGCAACCGCCTCCGGTTCGCTGGGCGATCCCAGGCGAGAGCCGGGGCCAGAAAGCGGGTCTCCTGCCTCAAAAAGGGAAGTGGTCCCCACAGGCCGGGCTAGGGCCTGGCCGGGGGTGGTAAGCCCAGAGCAGAAACCGAGGCAGCACAAATGGAACCGAGGTGACTTGGCATCCCGTTTCTCTCAACGGCCTTCTCTGAATCTCTCCTAATTTTAACCGAGGCCTTCCCTCCCCCAGCCCCTCGGGGAGCGGGGCAGGAAAGGCTCAGCGCCCCCGCCCTCAACCCCCGGGGAGGGGAGAGCCCCAGCAGCTCTGAAGCGGCAGCCACCCCCTTCCCAGGCAGGAAGCGGCCCCCGGGGGAGCCGGCCCGTTGCATCACCAGTGACCACGATGTACTGGCTTCCGCTGCGGGCCGGCCCCCTTCCAGAAACCGGGCCCGACCGGGCCTGGGAGAGCCTCACCCGGCCCCACGCGCACTCCCCAACGAGCGGAAGCAGCGTGGCCTAGCCGACGGGACCCCGGGCCCGGGACTCAGAAGGACCCGGGTTCTCGTCCCGGCTCCACCGCTCGTCTGCTGAGTTACCTCACTTCTCTGGGCCTCAGTTCCCTCAACTGTATGAAGACTGTGAACCCTCTGTGGGCCGGGGACTGTGTCCAACCTATCGACCCCAGCACTCAGAACAGTGCCTGGGACAGTAAAGGCGATCGACTGACTGACTGGCACATAGGAAGCACTTAAATACCATTTAGAAAGAAGCACCCAGGCCAGGTGATTCAATCAGTGGTCTCTGAGGGCTTACTATGTGCGGAACACTGTACTCGGCGCTTGGGAGAGCCCAATCCAATACAGCTGAATTAGCAGATGTTTTCCCTGCCCATAGAGTGCTGAAGCGAGGGGAATGGAGGCCGCTGAGGTGGGCAGCGGCCGGAGCCCCAGGGCCGAGAAGCGTGTAGCTCTCTTGGCTCTACCTCAGTTCCTCCCTAGGCGCTCGGATCTCCCCACTGACTGGCAGGGGGGAAGATTGGGAGGACGAGGCAGGCAGCAAATGGTGCAGCGGAAGGGCTTAGTGGAGACAGCCCAGGCCTGGGACTCAGAGGTCCTGGGTTCTAACCACTGCTTCCCTGCTGGGTGACCTTGAGCAAGTCACTGCACTCCTCTGGGCCTCAGTTTCCCCCCTCTGCAGCCGGAGGGCTTAATATTGTTCTCCCTTTTAGACTGTGAGCCCCTGTGGGGCAGGGACTGTGTCCGATCTGCTTGATGTATCTACCCCGATACTTAGCATAGTGCCTGGCCTGGAGTATGCACTTTATTATTGTCCTAGGAACCGGTCAGGTGCTTATTCTGAGAAGCAGCGTGGCTCAGTGGAAAGAGCCCGGGCTTTAGGAGTCAGAGGTCATGGGTTCAAATCCTGGCTCTGCCAACTGTCAACTGTGTGACTCTGGGAAAGTCACTTAACTTCTCTGTGCCTGTTACCTCATCTGTAAAATGGGGATCAATCAATCAATCAGTCAATCGTATTTATTGAGCGCTTACTATGTGCAGAGCACTGTACTAAGCGCTTGGGAAGTACAAGTTGGCAACACATAGAGACAGTCCCTACCCAACAGTGGGCTCACAGTCTAAAAGACTGTGAGCCCCCCGTGGGACAACCTGATCACCTTACCTCCCCAGTGCTTAGAACAGTGCTTTGCACATAGTAAGCGCTTAATAAATGCCATCATTATTATTCCTTTTGACCCTCAACAACTATTGCCCAGAATGCCCTGGGGCCTGGGAAGGTAGGTCCACCTATCAATAATACTAATATTTGCTGGTATTTTCCCCAAACGCTTTCACATTAGTCTCATTTTTTTTTAATCCTCACATCTCTGTGAGGGATGGCAAAGATCTCATCCCCATTTTTCGGGGGAGGAAACAGGCCCAGAAAGGTTAAGTAGCTTGCCCTAGGTCATGTGGTCGGCCAGGAGCCGAGCTTTTATTTTTTTTTCTTTTAATGGTATTTGTTAAGTGCTTACTAAGTGCCAGGCACTGGAGTGGTTACAAGATACATGGGACGCAGTCAATGTCCCCAGTGGGGCTCACGGTCTTAATCCCCATTTTACAGATGAGGTAATGGAGGCGCAGAAATTAAGCCCACAACTCCCAGACCAGTCAGTGAGGGATGTCAAGGATTGAATCCCCTTCCCCAGTGGCTTCTCCTCTCCCATATCAGGGGCTTATCCTTCCTCAGGAGCCGAGTCAACCAAATCTCTCTGGCAGCACCCCCTGGACCACCCAGCCCCACCGGGCAGGACAGGGGGTTGGGAAGGAGGAGATCCCAACCTCTCCTGCATCTCCTCCTTCATCAAGCGCTCAGTAAATACGATTGATGAAGGAGGAGATGCAGAGCAGGAGATGCAGATGGGCTGGGCTTCAGGAGGCCGTATTAGCCGGGTGGCAGTGGTAGCAGTCCCAGTAGTAATGGCATTTACCTAAACACTTGGATCCTCACTCCCCTGTAGTACTTATCTCCTTATCTTTGAACTCTGTGGCTTTCCCTTCCTTGTAATTTACTTTAGTGGCTGTCTCCCCAGCTACACTCTAAGCTCCCCCAGGCCAGGGATTGTGTCTACTGACTCCATTGTCCTTTCCCAAGGGCTCTGTAGCCCCCACTCAAAAAATAAGTACTCGCTAAATACCACCGACAAGTGCTTTCTGTGTGCGGAGCACTGTTCTGAGCTCTGAGAAAGAGCACAGCAGGCAAAAACTACCCTAGTCCTCAAGAGGCTCAATCCAAGAATGACAGATGCGGTGAAGAGACCAATGGCAAAACACTAAAAACACAAAGACGAGACACAAGCTTCCCGGATTAAGCCCTCTTTTCCCCTACTCCCTCTCCCCTCTGTGTCCCTTCTAAACCTGGATCTCTACCCTTCGGGAACTTGGCAGTCACACCACCCAGCATTTACATAAACATTTCTTTATTTACATTTTCTGTCTCCTTATATGTTGTAAACTCCTTGTGGGCAGGGACCGTGTCTACCAACTCTGTGGCACTGTACTCTCCAGAGCGCTTAATCCAGTGCTCTGCACACAGTAAGCGCTCAATAAATACTTCCCAATCAATCGATGGTACCACAGCTGCCACACCTCCCCACAGCCAGGTTTTGCCTCCGGTTTCTCCCTCTTCATAAAGCCGAGAGGGCCAAACCCCCTCCCCGGCCCTCAGGGGCGGTGGTTTGGTTTTTTTTTTACATTTTGTTCTCAATTCCCTCCTCAAAAGGATAAGCATTTCCAAAGTAATGGTAATAATAATTATGGTACTTGTTAAACACTTACTATGTGCCAAGCACTGTTCTAAGCACTGGGTAGTTACAAGGTAGGTTGGACACAGTCCCTATCCCACAGAAGGCTCACACTCTTAATCCCTATTTTACAGATGAGATCACTGAGGCCCAAAGAAGCCAAGTGTGCCCCAGGTCACACAGCAGAAAAGTGGTGGAGCTGGGATTAGATCCTCCTCCCCGTCCCCTCCCCTCACTGTAGGGGTTCCTCAAGGGTCAGTTCTTGGTCCCCTTCTGTTCTCTATCTACACCCACTCCCTTGGTGAACTCATTCGCTCCCACGGCTTCAACTATCATCTCTACGCTGATGACACCCAAATCTACATCTCTGCCCCTGCTCTCTCTCCCTCCCTTCAGGCTCGTGTCTCCTCCTGCCTTCAGGACATCTCCATCTGGATGTCTGCCCACCATCTAAAACTCAGTATGTCCAAGGCGGAACTCCTTATCTTCCCTCCCAAACTCCCTGACTTTCCCGTCACTGTAGACGGCACTACCATCCTTCCCGTCTCACAAGCCCGCAACCTTGATGTCACCCTCGACTCCGCTCTCTCGTTCACCCCACACATCCAATCCATCACCAATACCTGCCGGTCTCACCTCCACAACTTCGCCAAGATCCGCCCTTTCTTCTCCATCCAAACCGCTACCTTGCTGGTTCGATCTCTCATCCTATCCCGACTGGATTACTGCACTGGCCTCCTCTCTGATCTCCCATCCTCCTGTCTCTCCCCACTTCAGTCTATACTTCACTCTGCTGCCCGGATCATCTTTGTGCAGAAACGCTCTGGGCATGTTACTCCCCTCCTCAAAAATCTCCAGTGGCTGCCTGTCAACCTACGCATCAAGCCAAAACTCCTCACCCTGGGCTTCAAGGCTGTCCATCACCTCGCCCCCTCCTACCTCACCTCCCTTCTTTCCTTCTCCAGCCCGCTCCTCTGCCGCTCACCTCCTCACTGTGCCTCGTTCTCGCCTGTCCCGCTGTCGAACCCCGGCCCACATCCTTCCCCTGGCCTGGAATGCCCTCCCTCCACACATCCACCAACCTAGCTCTCTTCCTCCCTTCAAAGCCCTACTAAGAGCTCACCTCCTCCAAGAGGCCTTCCCAGACTGAGCCCCCTTTTTCCTCTCCTCCTCCCCATCCCCCCGCCCTACCTCCTTCCCCTCCCCACAGCACTTATGTATATATTTGTACAGATTACTCTATTTATTTTACTTGTACATATTTACTATTCTATTTATTTTGTTAATGATGTGCATATAGCTTTAATTCTATTTGTTCTGACAACTCTGACAGCTGTCTACATGTTTTGTTTTGTTGTCTGTCTCCCCCTTCTAGACTGTGTGCCCGTTGTTGGGTAGGGACCGTCTCTATATGTTGCCGACTTGTACTTCCCAAGCACTTAGTACAGTGCTCTGCACACAGTAAGTGCTCAATAAATACGATTGAATGAATGAATGAATTAGAACCCAGGTCCTTCCTAACTCCCAAGCCCCAGGGTCTATCCCATAGGCCACGCTGTTTCTCAGCCAGCACCTAGGAAAACTAGCCTTTCCCTTGGAATACTCAGCCCCACCCACTCAGGAATTTCCCTGTTTCAGGCTGCTTGACTGACACCTTTTCCTTCAGCCTCATTCGGCTAGGTGAACATAATCAACTGTCACCATCTTTTCTTTACTCGGTTTCCTTGATTTCTGTCGGTCTCCCCCATTAGCGTAAGCTCCTTGTGGGAAGGAAAGTTAGTTTTCCGTATCTATTGTACTTTCCCAAACACTCAGCACAGTGCATCGCATCCAGTGGGCACTCGTAAATACCATTACTGTTACTTTCCCTCCTACCTTCCCCGCTCTCTGTCCTACCTGAACTGTTGGGATCAAAACCTGTTTTTCGTAAAATATAAATGGGGACGAAGACTGTGAGCGCCATGTGAGCCAGGGACTGTGTCCAACCTGATTACCTTGTACTTACCCCAGCATTTAGAACAGTGCCTGGCACATAGTAGATGCTTAAAAATACCATTTTAAAAAAAAACTGGGTCAAGAGGAGCTTATCGTGGGCAGGGAATGGGTCTACCAACTCTCAGACTGTACTCTCCCAAGCGCTTATTACAGTGCTCTGCTCCCATTAAACGCTCAACAAATTTGATTGATAGTGACAGAGTACACAACACCCTCACCCCCTTCAGGGGTTGGGCCTAGGCAGGTGAAGAGATTAACTGGAAATCTGGGCCTTATCTTTCCCAAACCAGAGTCCAAGCTCTGAGAAGCTGCTGCCTGCTCCCTTCCAGGGCTGCCAGCCTCCGGGTGTGTCTATTAGGGAAGCACTGTGGCCTAGAGCCCGGGCCTGGGAATCAGAAGGACGTGGATCCTAACCCCAGCTCGGGCACTGAATAATAATAATAATAATAATAATAATAATAATAATAATAGTGATGGCATTTGTTTTAGACTGTGAGCCCACTGTTGGGTAGGGACCATCTCTATATGTTGCCAACTTGTACTTCCCAAGCGCTTAGTACGGTGCTCTGCACACAGTAAGCGCTCAATAAATACGACTGATTGATTGATTAAGCGCTTACTATGTGCCAAGCACTCTAAGTGTTGGGGGGGATACAAGGTTGTCCCACATGGGGCTCACCGTGTTAATCCCCATTTTACAGATGAGGTAACTGAGGCCCAGAGAAGTGAAGTGACTTACCCAAAGTCACACAGCTGACAAGTGTCACGGCTCAGTGCAAAAAGCCCGGGCTTTGGAGTCAGAGTTCATGGGTTCAAATCCCAGCTCCGCCAATTGTCAGCTGTGTGACTTTGGGCAAGTCACTTAACTTCTCTGTGCCTCAGTTACCTCATCTGCAAAATGGGGGTTAAGACTGTGAGCCCCCCGTGGGACAACCTAATCACCTTGTAACCTCCCCAGCGCTTAGAACAGTGCTTTGCACATAGTAAGGACTTAATAAATGACATCGTTATTATTATTATTAAGTGGCAGAGCCGGGATGGGATTAGAACCCATGACCCTTTGACTCCCAAGCCCGGGCTCTTGCCACTGAGCCACGCTGCTTGCCTGCTGCGTGACCTTGGGCAAGTCACTTCGCTTCTCCATGCCTCAGTTACCTCTCCTGTGAAGTGGGACAGGGGCTGTGACCAACCTGATTAACTTGTGTCTACCTTCTAGACTGTGAGCCCACTGTTGGGTAGGGGCCGTCTCTAGATGTTGCCAACTTATACTTCCCAAGCGCTTAGTACAGTGCTCTGCACACAGTAAGCGCTCAATAAATACGATTGATTGATTGACTGATTGATTTTATTTTGTTAGTACGTTTGGTTTTGTTCTCTGTCTCCCCCTTCTAGACTGTGAGCCCACTGTTGGGTAGGGACCGTCTCTAGATGTTGCCAACTTGGACTTCCCAAGCGCTTAGTACAGTGCTCTGCACACAGTAAGCGCTCCATAAATACGACTGAATGAATACCCCGGCGCCTGGAACGGTGCTTGATACTCAGTCGGCGCTTAACAAAGCCCATCATCGTTGTTGTTATTATTATTATTGGCACCCTCACCACGTTAGTTGGGGAGGGGAGCCGGGGAAACCGATCCAAAAGACGAAGACTGTGAGCCCACTGTTGGGTAGGGACCGTCTCTATGTGTTGCCAACTTGTGCCTCCCGAGCGCTTAGTACAGGGCTCTGCACACAGCAAGAGCTCAATAAATTCATTCATTCATTCAATCAATCGTATTTATGGAGCACTTACTGTGTGCAGAGCCCTGTACTAAGCGCTTGGGAAGTCCAAGTTGGCAACATCTAGAGACAGTCCCTACCCAACAGTGGACTCACAGTCTAGAAGGTAGACGCAATCAATCAATCAATCGTATTTATTGAGCGCTTACTGTGTGCAGAGCCCTGTACTAAGCGCTTGGGAAGTCCAAGTTGGGAACATATAGAGACAGTCCCTACCCAACAGCGGGCTCACAGTCTAGAAGGTAGACACAATCAATCAATCAATCGTATTTATTGAGTGCTTACTGTGTGCAGAGCACTGTACTAAGCGCTTGGGAAGTCCAAGTTGGCAACACATAGAGACAGTCCCTACCCAACAGTGGGCTCACAGTCTAAAAGTTAATCAGGTTGGACACAGCCCCAGCCCCACTTTACGGCAGAGGTAACTGAGGCACGGAGAAGTGAAGAAGAAGCAGCGTGGCTGGGTGGAAAGAGCCCGGGCTTTGGAGCCAGAGGTCATGGGTTCAAATCCCGGCTCCGCCGCTTGTCAGCTGTGTGACTCTGGGCAAGTCACTTCACTTCTCTGAGCCTCAGTGACCTCATCTGTAAAATGGGGATGAAGACTGTGAGCCCCAAGTGGGACAACCTGATCACCTTGTAACCTTCCCAGCGCTTAGAACAGTGCTCTGCACATAGTAAGCGCTTAATAAATGCTATTATAAAAAAAAAAAAAGTGAAGTGACTTGCCCAAGGTCACACAGCAGGCAAGCGGCGTGGCTCCGCGGCGAGAGCCCGGGCTTGGGAGTCGGAGGGTCATGGGTTCTAATCCCTGCTCCGCCACAATCATAATAATTCTCCCCCTTTTCGACTGTGAGCCCACTGTTGGGTAGGGACTGTCCCTGTATGTTGCCAATTTGTACTTCCCAAGCGCTTAGTACAGTGCTCTGCACATAGTAAGCGCTCAATAAATACGGTTGATGATGATGATGATAATAATAATGTCATTCATTTATAATGTCATTTCAGCGCTTAGAACAGTGCTTTGCACATAGTAAGCGCTTAATAAGTGCCATCATTACTTATTATACGATTGATTGAACCCAATGCCCTCCCCCTGCCCCCCTGGGTGGGGGGCAATCAGGGTGGAAATGGCACCCGGGAAAAAGCGGGCCGGTGGGCAGCCCCCACTTGGGCCCCCCCCTCCGCTGCCTCTCCCTGCCTCAGTTTCCCCTCGGGCGGGCGGGGTGGCGCGGTTGGGCTGGGTCCGCGTCCCCGGCGGAGTGGCTCTTTCCTGGAAGACATTTTGCCTCTTTGTTTACATTGGCAGGCGCGGCGCTCCCCGGGAACATGGCTGGCACCGGCACCGGCGGGGACCCCGGGGAAAGAGGAGGAGGAGGAGGAGGAGGAGGATGGCCGGATGCGGGGGGGCCCCACTTACCATCTGATGGTGGGGGTGGCTGCTGGCAACGTTGGTTTCTTGGAAAAACGTGCTCAGGGCGGTCTGCGGGCCAAGCGGAGCGCGGCCGGGGGTCAGACCCCGGACCCCCCCCTCCCTCCCGGACCCCCGCCGCCCCCTCCCCGGTCCCCACCCCCCCCCATAATTTCAGGATGGGACAGGCACCTCGAACTGCCAGTGGGCCGCCTGCAGCAGCTGCTTCGCCTGGTCGGCCGCGCAGCCCGCCGCCAGCACGAACTGGTTGATCATGACCTGGTGCCTGAGCTCGTCCATGTTCACCGACATGGCGGGGAACGGGGGGGGGCCACCGACCTCGTGGTGACGGCGGCGGCGGACCGGGGGAATGTCGCTGCGGGGCCCGGCGGCGGCCGCCCCCAGCGCCGCAAACAACAGCGCGGGGCGGGGCGGAGTCCCAACGTTCGAAGCGCCCCGATCCGCGCCCTCCCATTGGCCGGCGCTCCTCGCCCCGCCCCCTCCAGTCGCTACTGTTTCTCCCTTCCGAGCGTTCCCATTGGAGGAGGCGGCGCCCCGCCCTCCCGCCCGCCCCTCCTCATTGGTCGCTCGCCGTGTTTTGGCTTCACGCGGCTCCGCCTTCTCCCATTGGCCGGACGCGCTCCCGTTTGAAAGCCCGGACCGCCCGCTGATTGGCCGAGGCCGTCGGGGCGGCCCTTCGGCCTCATTCATGACTTCGCCCGGAGGGAACGTGCTCGGCTGGAAGAGCGAGCTCGGGTGTGCTGGACTCGTTTCCTCTCCGAAGATGCGCTCACCCTGAGAACCGGGACCGGCAAAATAGAGAGCAGACCTCGTTGCCGCCGCCAGCCCCCCGGGGCTTCTGGGCGTAAACTGTGAGTGATGGATTTACCGACCGTTCAGTGGTATTGATTGAGCGCCGACGAGGTGCAGGACGCTCCACTAAGCGCTCGGGAGAGCCGGTTGGGAGGGCCCTCCCTACCCACGGGGAGCTTACGGTCTGTGAGCCCACTGTTGGGTAGGGACTGTCTCTATAGGTTGCCAATTTATACTTCCCAAGCGCTTAGTACAGTGCTCCGCACACAGTAAGCGCTCAATAAATGCGATTGATGATGATATGCTGCCAACTTGTACTTCCCAAGCGCTTAGTACAGTGCTCTGCACACAGTAAGCTCTTACGGTCTGCAGGCGGTGAGCCCACTGTTGGGTAGGGACTGTCTCTATAGGTTGCCAATTTGTACTTCCCAAGCGTTTAGTACAGTGCTCTGCACACAGTAAGCGCTTACGGTCTGCAGGCTGTGAGCCCACTGTTGGGTAGGGACTGTCTCTATAGGTTGCCAATTTGTACTTCCCAAGCGTTTAGTACAGTGCTCTGCACACAGTAAGCGCTTACGGTCTGCAGGCTGTGAGCCCACTGTTGGGTAGGGACTGTCTCTATATGTTGCCAATTTATACTTCCCAAGCGCTTAGTACAGTGCTCCGCACACAGTAAGCGCTCAATAAATGCGATTGATGATGATATGCTGCCAACTTGTACTTCCCAAGCGCTTAGTACAGTGCTCTGCACACTGTAAGCGCTTACGGTCTGCAGGCTGTGAGCCCACTGTTGGGTAGGGACTGTCTCTATAGGTTGCCAATTTGTACTTCCCAAGCGCTTAGTACAGTGCCCTGCATACAGTAAGTGCTCAATAAATACTATTGATTGATTGCAGGCGGAGACAGAGAAGCAGCGTGGTTCAGTGGAAAGAGCCCGGACTTGGGAGTCAGAGGTCATTCATTCAGTCGCATTTATTGAGCGCTTACTGTGTGCAGAGCACTGTACTAAGCGCTTGGGAAGTACAAGTCGGCAACATATAGGGACAGTCCCTACCCAACAACGGGCTCACAGTCAGAGGTCATGGGTTCTAATCCCGACCCCGCCACCGCTTGTCAGTCAATCGATCAATCAATCGTATTTATTGAGCGCTTACTGTATGCAGAGCACCGTACTAAGCGCTTGGGAAGTACAAGTTGGCAACATATAGAGACAGTCCCTACCCAATGGTGGGCTCACAGTCTAGAAGGTGGGCTCAATCAATCAATCAATCAATCGTATTTATTGAGCGCTTACTGTGTGCAGAGCACCGTACTTAGCACTTGGGAAGTACAAGTTGGCAACGTATGGAGACAGTCCCTACCCGACAGTGGGCTCACAGTCTAGAAGGTGGGCTCAATCAATCAGTCGTATTTATTGAGCGCTTACTGTATGCAGAGCACTGTACTAAGCGCTTGGGAAGTACAAGCTAGCAACATATAGAGACAGTCCCTACCCAACAGTGGGCTCACAGTCTAGAAGGGGGAGACAGAGAACAAAACCAAACATACTAACAAAAGTGAAGGCTCACAGTCTAGAGTGGGCTCACAGTCGGTTGCCTGACTTTGGGCAAGTCACTGAACTTCTCTGGGCTTCAGTGACCTCATCTGTAAAATGGGGTTTAAGACTGTGAGCTCCGCTTGGGACAACCTGATCACCTGATACATTCAACCATATTTATTGAGCGCTTACTGTGTGCAGAGCACTGTACTAAGTGCTTGGGAAGTACAAGTTGGCAACATATAGAGACGGTCCCTACCCAACAGCGGGCTCACAGTCTAGAAGGGGGAGACAGACAACAAAACAAAACATATAAACCAAATAAAATTAATAGAATAAATATGTACAAGTAAAATAAATAGAGTAATAAATATGTACAAACATATATACATTGTTGTATATCCTTGTATCCACCCCCAGCGTTTAGAACAGTGCTTTGTACATAGTAAGCGCTTAACAAATGCCATTATTATTATTATTTAAATAAATTACTGCCATTAAAATATGCTATGGATGCAGTGGTTGGTAGTCAATCAATTAATCAGTGGCCTTTATTGAACACTTATTGTGTGCAGAGCCATGTACTAAGAGTTTGGGAGAGTGCAATACAACTGATTTAATAATAATAATAGTAATAATATCACACTACTTGTTAAATCCTTACTATGTGCTAAGCGCTGGGGGAAGATACAAGCTAATCAGGTTGGACACAGTCCCGGTTTTACATAGGGCTCATAGTCTTAATCCCCATTCTCCAGATGAAGTAACTGAGGCCCAGAGAAGAGGAGTGATTCCCAAGGTCACACAGCAGACAAGTGGGATTAGAACCCAGGTCTTCCTGACTCCCAGCCGCATGGTCTATCCACGAAGCCCCCGTCCCCTCGTCCCCCTCTCCATCCCCCATCTTACCTCCTTCCCTTCCCCACAGCACCTGTATATATGTATATATGGTTGTACATATTTATTACTCTATTTATTTATTTATTTATTTTACTTGTACATATCTATCCTATTTATTTTATGTTGTTGGTATGTTTGGTTTTGTTCTCTGTCTCCCCCTTTTAGACTGTGAGCCCACTGTTGGGTAGGGACTGTCTCTATGTGTTGCCAATTTGTACTTCCCAAGCGCTTAGTACAGTGCTCTGCACATAGTAAGCGCTCAATAAATGCGATTGATGATGATGATGAAGCCAGGATGTTTCTCAGTAGCTTTTGGTAGACAGATTCCCCACCCACAATGAGCTGATAAGTTAGAGGAGCTCACAGTCCAGAGGAAGTGGTAATAAAGTGCAGTAGAATGAAGTGAGAAGTCACAATGTGGTGTGGTCTGTACACACACACATACACATTTTACATTTGTAATGGGGCTCTTCTTGGCTATGGAGACAGGCTAAAAACTTTAATGGCCTCTGAGGGTATCTTGGATGGCACTTCCCATCAGGAGCCACGGACGAGCCCCCGCCCTGAGTTGCCAGGAATAAAAACCTATGTGGAGGAATTAATGACAGCATGGGTGGTTTGCCCAGTGCCACCCACACTCTCTCGCCCCTGCCCGCTGCGTTCCCACGGGAGCCCGGAGCGCAACGAGCGAACAGAGGGGCGGCAGTTAAGCGCACAACAGATGCACCTGCATTTTCTGCCCAGGTTCACTGGCGACGGGAAAAACAGGGACTTGGAAACCCAGGTCTCCTGATTTTTTTTTTTTTTATGGCATTTGTTCAGCAATTACTATGTGTCACACAGTGTTCTAAGCACTGGGGTAAATACAAGTTAACTGGGTTGGACACAGTCCCTGTCCCACCTGGGGCTCTCAATCTCCGTTCCCCAGATCATCAGTAGGACGCTAAAGAGCTGCGAGTGAACGTGAAAAAGATTGAAACTGGATTCTATTTTTGTTTGCAAACTGGGACCTTAGGAAGTTAGGACACACTCGGGCAGGTTTTCAGAAAGGGACCAAATGAGGCATTTTACCTGCTCAGACTTGTACGTTTCTCTTGCGCTAATTGCACCAGAGACACCTGAAACAGAACAGGGCAGGGGCACCCAAAGTAGAGCCAGAAAGTCAAGAACAACCCTCGGCTGATCTTTTCCCGTAATCGCTTGGCACAACGAAAGGGAACGGCCGGCCGTCTCTATGGTCGGGGAACTCAGACAACAAGCAGGCACAAGCCGGGGAAGTAATTGTAGCTGTGAGAAAATAGCGAGAACCACGTATAAGCAAGTGTAGGGACCACGAGATCCGTGAGTAACCTGGCATGTATTGATGCAAAAGATTTCAGACAGGACGGGTTAATGCTGCAAAAACCGAGAAGGAGCTTTAGTTAATGAAGTCGGAAAGCAGTGAGGCTGCAAACGTCAAAATAGCAGAACGGATTATTGTCAAGGCATAATCCTCTGATGTTCCCCGGGCCCTCTGTCAGCAGGTAGGTCCAGCTCAAAGGGGAGGCAGTGATTTCCCCCACCACCACCAAGATGTCTGACCATGTTCTGTTGTCCTCTCCCAGTGCTCTGCACACTGTAATCGCTCAGTAAATACGACTGACTGACTGAACTCCCAGGCTCGTTCAGCACAGCATCCTGGCAAGACTCGAGGGTTTCCAGTCAAGGCTGAAAAGACTCAAAATGGTGGCTCAAGGCCCAGGGGTTTCTAGTCAGGGCTGACAAGACTCAAAGTGACGGCTCGAGACCCAAGGGTTTTCAGTCAGAACAGAAAAGACTCATAATGGTGGTTTAAGACCCGGGGGTTTCCGGGCAGTCAGTCAATCAATTGATTGATGGTGATTTTTGAGCCCTTACTCTGTGTAGAACACTGTATTAAGCACTCAGGGCTTTACAGTCAGGGTTGAAAAGACCCAATGTGGCGGCTCTTTGACAGAATATGGGAAATGTGTCTACTAACTCTGATGTATTATTCTCTCCCAAGCACTTAGTTCAGTGTTCGGCACACAATAAGCATTCAGTAAATACCACTGATTGATAAGTGCGTACGAACATGCTCTGGAAAAGTGCTCAGATGAGAGCAGGAGAGTAGGGACGAGAGAATCAAGAGGGGAAGACCTCCTTTGAAGGTGGGTAGTAATAATACCAATATATGTCATGTGCTTAGTATCTTCTGGGTTAGAGACAAGATAAATCAGGTCCGTCACAGTCCCTGTCCCATCTGGGACTCACAGCCTAAGTAGGAGGAAGAACAGGAATTGAATCCCCATTTTGTAGATGAGGAAACCGTGGAACAGAGAAGTGAAGAGACTTGCCCGAGGTCACATAGCAGGCAAGTGGCAGAGATGGGATTTGAACCCAGGTCCCCCAACTCCTAGGCCCAGGCGCTTTCCACTAGGCCGGGCTGCTCCTGTCAGCTCCCCACTCCAATTTTCCTCCCTGCATTGCTAGCTGGGTAGCATTAACAGGGAGGAAAAGGGAAAAGGGGAAGACCCAGTTGGTGCCCACAGCAGTTAGGACCCCTGCTCCTGTGTGGCCTCATGGAAAGAGTCGAGACTGCTTGTACATATCTATTCTATTTATTTTATTTTGTTAGTATGTTTGGTTTTGTTCTCTGTCTCCCCCTTTTAGACTGTGAGCCCACTGTTGGGTAGGGGCTGTCTCTATATGTTGCCAACTTCCCAAGGGCTTAGTACAGTGCTCTGCACACAGTAAGCGCTCAATAAATACGATTGATTGATTGATTGAGACCTGAGGACCTGGACTTTAATTCATTCATTCATTCATTCATATTTATTGAGCGCTTACTGTGTGCAGAGCACTGTACTAAGAGCTTGGGAAGTACAAGTTGGCAATGTATAGAGACGGTCCCTATCCAACAGTGGGCTCACAGTCGAGAAGGGGGAGACAGACAACAAAACAAAACATATTAACAAAATAAAATAAATAGAATAAATATACACAAATAAAATAAATAAATGGAGTAATAAATACTTACACACATCTATACCTATATACAGGTGCTGTGGGGAGGGGAAGGAGGTAAGGTGGGGGGAATGGGGAGGGGGAGGAAGGGGAGAGGAAGGAGGGGGCTCAGTGTGGGAAGGCCTCCTGGAGGAGGTGAGCTCTCAGTAGGGCCTTGAAGGGAGGAAGGGAGCGAGCTTTAATCCCAGCTCTGCCACTCACCTGCTGTGTGACCTTGCGCATGTCACTTCACTTCTCCGTACCTGCATTTCCTCGTCTGCAAAATGGGGATTCAATTCCTGTCCTTCCTCCCCCTTAAACAGGGGGCCCAAGGCAGAACAGGAACTGTCCCCCACCGGATTATTTACTGTGTCTGCTCCAATGCTAAGTACAGTGCTTAACACAGAGTAAGCGCTTAACAGATAGCACAATTATTATCATTGTTACAGTGCTCTGCCCACAGTAGAAGCTCAGTCAAGATGATTGATTCCAAACAGACAGCGAGCTCTCTTAATGCTGTGATTCTGGGGATTCGACCAGAGGTGGGTAGTGGTGATTACAGGGATTCTTTGTGCCAATATGGATTCAATCGATCAGCATGAAGCAGCCTGGGCTAGTGGATAGAGCATCGGTCCTGGGAGTCAGAAGGACCTGGGTTCTAATCCCGGCTCTGCCACTCATCCTTCGTGACCATGGGCAAGTCACTTCACTTCTCTGTGCCTCAGTTCCTTCATCTGTAAAATGGGGATGGAGACTGTGAGCCTCATGTGGGACAGTGACTGTGTCCTCCCTGATTAGCTTGTATCTACCCCAGCGCTTAGTACAGTGCCTGGCACATAGTACGTGCTTAACAAACACCGTAGGAAAAAAAAAATCAGTCAATCTTTGGTACTTATCGAACACTTACTGTATGCAGAGCACTGTACTAAACGCTTGGGAGAGGACGACACAGCCGAGTTGGAAGACATGTTCTCTGTCCCCAAGGAGCTAGTGGCAGAAGCAGTGAGGTCATCTTTGCTTTGAGTTCTTGGGATGAAAGGTATTCCAGGTACAAGGTGTAATTAATACAGGGTGTTATTAAGGTAATCTGAAAGGACAATGTACAAGAAGCAGAGGAAAGCACAAGCACTAATGACAATAATAATACACCGGTTGTGCCAGGAAGAAAAGTTCTCGTTAGGTTAATGGCTCAAGTGATCTCGGCTGCACTGTTGGTCATTCGGGGTGAGCGGCAGGGCTCCCCAGAATTTCCTCCGAGGAAGATAATGAAGAACGCATCGGGTACGAGGGAGGGAGTCGATCCAGAGACAGGAACACCGGAGTCGAGTCTTTAGGCTGGGCAGAGGAGGGCTTATCGCAGGGACATCTAAGTGCTCTCCGATGCAGGGTGATCTGTTTCCAGTAAACTCCGTTAAAGAGACTGCATGCTCCAGGGACTCTGTAACAGGGAAACTAGACTGGAAGGGAAGCAGAGAGGGAGAGGGAGGGTGTCTGAGCATTGATAGGGGCAGTGTGGCCCAGCAGAAAGAGCTTGGGCCTCAGAGTCGGAGGCCCTGAGTTCTGATCCCAGCTCCACCACTTTCCTGCTTCACTTCTAGGTGCCTCAGTTTCCTCATCTGCAAAATAGGGATTCAATCCCCTTTTTCCCTCCTTACTCTGTGAGCTCCATGTGGAACCTGATTCTTTGGTAACTGTGTTTTGTGCAGCGCTGGGCACACGGTGAGCATTTAACAATAACCACAGTTGTTATTCTTATTATCATGTGGGTGGTTTTTTTTGTAGCATTTATTAAGCGCTTACTATGTGCAAAGCACTGTTCTAAGCGCTTGGGAGGTTACCAGGTGATGAGGTTGTCCCACGTGGGGCTCACAGTCTTAATCCCCATTTTACAGATGAAGGAACCGAGGCCCAGAGAAGTGAAGTGACTTGCCCAAAGTCACCCAGCTGACAAGTGGCAGAGCTGGGATTTGAACCCATGACCTCTGACTGCAAAGCCCGTGCTCTTTCCACTGAGCCACGCTGCTTCTCACAGTGTTGCTGACTCTACCCTGGACTCAGTGTCTTTTTGAGGCGAGGGCTGTGAAAGGAACAGAGAGGAGACCCCACAAAATATAGAAAGAAAAGGTGATTAGAGAGAAAGAGTCCGGGGCTCCTGGAAATGATACTGATTAAGCACTTGCATTGGGATAAATGCTGAGATAGAGTCAAGACAATCAGTCAGCCGGTCAATGGAATTTATTGCTTACTGTGTGCAGAACACTGTTCTAAGCTCTTGGGAGAGTACAACAGAACAATATGAGGCACATTCCCCACCCACAGTGAGCTTACAGTCTAGAGGGGGAGACAGGCATTAATATAAATAAATACATTACTATCAGCTAGGCCTACTTTGACCCCCACACTGTCTGAGAGAGAAAACAGGGATCTACGCCCCATTTTGCAGATGAGGAAACTGAGATTCAGAGGAATAAGGGCCTTGCCCCGGGTCACGGGGCAGGGCGGTGGCAGAGCCGGGACTAGAGCCCAGGTCTCCTGACTCCCGGCCCTCACGCGCTCTCCGCTAGGCTTAACTGTCTCCCGGCTGATTCAGGGAGGATTGGGATCACCCCCGAGGGTCTGGGATCCCTGTTTCCGGGCATGAAGGGGGAGAGGAGTGTGGTGTGGGGGTGGGGGGCAAGGTTCAGACTTAATAGTTGTCCGTGGGACAACTTGATCACCTTGTAACCTCCCCAGCACTTAGAACAGTGCTTTGCACATAATAAGCACTTAATAAATGCTATTATTATTATTATTATTATTATTATTATTATTAATAGTTTGGCCTCTGCCACACCCCTAACTGCAAAATCAGGTGACACCACTGGGAATGTTGCCAGTTCCCAGAAGCTCCCCTTCCACCCCGGAAGTGCCGTTCATTCATTCATTCAATCATATTTATTGAGCGCTTTCTGTGTGCAGAGCACTGTACTAAGCGCTTGGGAAGTACAAGTTGGCAACATTTAGAGACGGTCCCTACCCAACAATAGGCTCACAGTCTAGAAGGGGGAGACAGACAACAAAACAAAACATGTGGACAGGTGTCAAGTCATCAGAATAAATAGAAATAAAGCTAGATGCACATCATTAACAAAATAAACAGAACAGTAAATATTTACAAGTAAAATAAATAGAGTAATAAATCTGTACAAACGTATATACAGGTGTTGTGGGGAGGCGAAGGAGGTAGGGCGGGGGGGATGAGGGGAAGGGGAGGAAAAAGGGGGCTCAGTCTGGGAGCTATTTCCACTAGCATCATATTTAGGTGAAAAAAGTAAAGTTTCTCCCTTTGAATGAATGGGTTGTCTTTCTCGGGAAGGTTATCAAGCCATGTGCAAGAAGACTCCCCTGACTTCTTTCTTCACGGGAGTGCTGTGGGCTGCTGCAGCAGAAAACTGGTCCGGAGCCTGCTGCTGTTCGTCACTGAGCTCAGGAGCCTTTCTCCGGTTGAGGGGCATTGGCTGATCTTTTTCTGTTTATTTGTTTCTGTGGTCTGTAGTAAGCGCTTACTATGTGCCAAGCACTGAATTCAGCTCTGGAGTAGATACAAGCTAAGGGTTGGACGCAGGTCCTGTCCCACGAGGTGCTCACAGTCTTAATCCCCATTTTACAGCTGAGGTCACTGTGGCACAGAGGAGTGAAGTGACTTACCCAGTGTCACACAGTAGATGAGTGGCAGAGCCGGAATTAGAACCCAGGTCCTTCTGAATCCCAGGCCTGGGCTCTATCCACGAGGCCTCGCTTCTTCGCCACTCTGTTTTGCCAGGGCCAAGACAGGTCGGTTGCCTTTCTCTTCTCTTTCACGTGCCATCCAATTCTTCCCCCTTACCCACCTCACCTCCAAATCTTTCCATCCCTTTGCCTCCCCCAAGCTGTAATAAAAATGCTCTCACGCCTATTCTGGAATCACCAGAAAAAATCTGGAGATTTGTCTCTCTAAGAAGGTGGAGATTATTTTTTTCCCTCGCCTCAGGGCCTACGGATGTCTGAAACCAGGCCTGCTCGTCAAATCCTCAAGGGCAGGGTGCAGGGACTTTAACTTTTATCACCTGCTTCCTGCACCCAAAACAGTGCTCTGCCCAGAGTAAATGCTCGACGAATCCTGATGACTGAAGTGACTCCCTGTATATATGTATATATGTTTGTACATATTTATTACTCTATCTATTCTATTTTGTTAGTGTGTTTGGTTTTGTTCTCCGTCTCCCCCTTTTAGACTGTGAGCCCACTGTTGAGTAGGGACTGTCTCTATATGTTGCCAACTTGTACTTCCCAAGTGCTTAGTACAGTGCTCTGCACACAGTAAGCGCTCAATAAATGCGATTGATTGATTCATTGATTGATTCCCCACTTGCTCCTGGAAAGGCAGGCTTTGCCCAAATGGAGCGGTTTCCCAGAGGTCAAAGGTCGGGCCATTCCCCCTTCAGCCAGACCCTTCCCCAGGACAGCAGTGGGTACTTTCTGTGCTAGGCTGCTGTCTGCCCGGAACAGGCCAAGGTAGCGATAAGCCACATTTTGTGTGGTTTTGTGTGTCCCCTGGGGGAAGGTGAGGCTTTGTCAGTGATTGCCCATGTCAAGGCAGAATCTTCTCCAGCTTCTAAGGACGGGGCCCTCCGATCTGAAGGCCGGCGGCGGGTTCTCATCTGGGAGTGAAGTGTGTCACTCCTGACTGCCTCTCCATCAGTCAATCATATTTACCATGTGCAGAGCACTGCAGTAAGTGCTGGGTAGAGTACAGTAGAACAATATAACAGACATTCCCTGCCCACAGTGAGTTTAGAAGTGGAGACAGACATTAATGTAAATCAATGGATTAAGATAATAATTGTGGTATTTGTTAAGCACTTACTGTGTTCCAGGCACTGTACTAAGCGCTGGAGGGGATACAAGCAAATCGGGTTGGATACAGTCCCTGTCCCACATGGGGCTCACAGTCTTAATATCAATCAATCAATAGTATGTATTGAGCGCTTACTGTGTGCAGAGCACTGTACTAAGCGCTTGGGAAGTACAAGTCGGCAACACATAGAAACAGTCCCTACCCAACAGCGGGCTCACAGTCTAGAAGGGGGAGACAGAGAACAAAACCAAACATACTAACAAAATAAAATAAATAGAATAGATATGTACAAGTAAGATAAATAAATAAATAGAGTAATAAATATGTACAAACATATATACATATATACAGGTGCTGTGGGGAAGGGAAGGAGGTAAGATGGGGGGGATGGAGAGGGGGACGAGGGGGAGAGGAAGGAAGGGGCTCAGTGTGGGAAGGCCTCCTGGAGGAGGTGAGCTCTCAGTAGGGCCTTGAAGGGAGGAAGAGAGCTAGCTTGATGGATGGGCAGAGGGATTGGGGGCATTCCAGGCCCGGGACATAAGTGCCATGGGGCTGGGAGGGGGATGAATTAAGGGAGCAAGTCAGGGTGACACAGAAGGGAGTGGGAAATGAGGAAAAGTGGGGCTTAGTCGGGGAAGACCTCTTGGAGGATATTTGCCTTCAGTAAGGCCTTAAAAGCGGAGAGAGTCATCATCTGTCGGATGTGAAGAGGGAGGGCATTCCAGGCCAGAGGCAGAACGTGGGCGAGAGGTTGGCCCACTCTGGGCCCGTGGACCGGGCAATCATGGCACCTTGCTGCCCTCAGCCTTCTGGATAATTCAGTCTCTGATGCTCAAGAAGGGGAAGGAGCGCCCATCTCCAGCAGTTCGTACCCCGGAAGTGCGTTGTGTAGCTATGAGGGCTTGGGCTGATCCATCTACACTCCCTTGCCCTGTCACTACTGTAGACCACCCCACAAACTCCTGGCTGGGGGGTGGGGAGGGAAGGTCAAGAATACCCCTATTGAGGTGTGGGAGCCAACTGTTGTTTTCTCAGAAAATCCTCACTGAGGAGGAAATAAAACACTAATGAAATCCTCTCTGAGGAAAGACTAATTGCTACATTAACCAGTTGACACTGGTGTTTATTTCAGTCATTCGATCAATAGTATTTATTTAGCACTTATTACATGCAGAGCACTGTCTTAAGCACATGGGAGAGTACAGTAGTTTGTAAACTGAGGGCAGGGATCATTCTACCACCTCAACTGTATTGTACTCTCCCAACTGATAGATTATTATTACTAATAATAATAACTGTGGTGTTTGTAAAGGCCTTACTAGGCACCAAACACTGAACTAAGCGCTGGGGTAGACACATGGCAAGGAGAGTACAGTAGTTTGTAAACTGAGGGCAGGGATCATTCTACCACCTCAACTGTATTGTACTCTCCCAACTGATAGATTATTATTACTAATAATAATAACTGTGGTGTTTGTAAAGGCCTTACTTGGCACCAAACACTGAACTAAGCGCTGGGGTAGACACATGGCAATAATCAGGTCCCACATGGGACTCACATTCCAAGTAAGAGGGAGCATAGGTACTGAATCCGCATTTTGCAGATGAGGGAATTGAGGTACAGAGAAGTGAAGTGATTTGCCCGAAGTCACACAGCAGGTAAGTGGTGGAGCTGGATTAGACCCCAAGTCCTCTGGCTCCCAAACCCGTGCTCTTTCCATTAGGCCATGCTGCTTCTCTGTTGATTACAATAGTGGGTTTTTTTTTATGGTATTTCTTAACGGCTTACTATGTTGTCAAGCACTGGGGTAGATGCAAAGTTGATCAGGTTGGACAGACTCCCCGTCCCACATGGAGCTCACGGTCTAAGTTAGAAGCCACGGTCTCTGCTCTCAAGGAGCTTACAACCTAGCACGGGAAACAGACACTTCAATAATTACAGTTTAGAGGAAGTAGTAGAATGTATAAGATACGCGTGAGTAAGCAAGCCTCCTGGAGGAGGTGTGATCTCCGAAGGGCTTTTGAAGATGGGGAGCGCTGTGTTCTGTTGAAAATGAAAATGAAAATAATTTATTTTATTTTGTTAGTATCATGTTTGGTTTTGTTCTCTGTCTCCCCCTTTTAGACTGTGAGCCCACTGTTGGGTAGGAACTGTCTCTATGTGTTGCCAGCTTGTACTTCCCAAGCGCTTAGTACAGTGCTCTGCACACAGTAAGCGCTCAATAAATACGATTGATGATGATGATGAAAGGGGAGGGAGCAAACCAGAGGTCGGGGTGGGAGAGATGAGAATAAGGCACAGAGATAGGGAGTCGGAAGGACCTGGGTTCTAATCCCCACTCCCCCCGTTTTTCTGCTGTGCAACCTTCGCCAAGTCACTTCACTTCTCTGGCCTCAGTTCCCTCATCTTGTAAAATGGGGATGAAGACCGTGAGCCCTATGTGGGTCATGGACTGTGTCCAACCTGATTAGTTCGTATCTACCCCAGCGCTTAGTACATTGCCTGGCACATAGTAAGCACTTAGACAAGTACCTTTTTTTTTAAAAAAAAAAAGATAGGCTAGCTTGAGTGTTGTTCAAGTGTAAAGAGGAAGGAAGCATTTGTGGAGAAACCCCATTTATAGTACTGTACACATCAGAATGGAGAAACGACCGGAATAGAAAGTCGGGGCAAAAGCATGATTCATCATTGTAAGAAATAACAAACATTTTTTGCAGTGGGTCGGTTTGGTTTGAAGCTCCTTGTGGGCAGGGATCATGTCTACTAATTCTGCTGTGTTATACTTTCTCAAGCATTTAGTACAGTGCTCTGCGTACAGTAAGTGCTCAATAAACACTGTTGATTAATTGAGGCCAATGGAAGAGGAGTCAGATTCCCTGGCCTCCTGGGACATGAATTCTAGGATTAAAAATATGGAGCAGAACAGGTTTTAGGGCTGGGAAAATGAAACGTTCACCCTCTCAGATTGTAAGCTCCCGGAGGGTGGGCAGGATGTATCTTGCTTTTAGTGTACCCCCTCAAATTCTTACTACAGGGCTTTGCACTCAGTCGGGTGGGGGGTATTAAATAATAGTTGTGGAATTTGATGTGTTTACTCTGTGCCGAGCACGTGGTCTAGTGGCTAGGGCCTGGGAGTTAGAAGCACGTGGGTTCTGATCCTGGCCCCACTACCTGTCTGCTGTGTGACCGTGGGTAAGTCATTTCACTCCTCTGGGCCTCAGTTCCCTCATCTGTAAAATGGGATTAAGACTGTGAGCCCCACATGGGACAGGAACTGTGTCCAACTTGATGACCTTGTATCTATCCCAGTGCTTAGACCAGTGCCTCGTGTATAGTAAGCACTTAAATATCATTTTAACAAGAAGCACTGTACGAAGCACTGTGCAAGATAATCAGGTCAGAAAAGAGTCCCTGCCCTACATGGGGTTCACAGTCAAAGGAGGATAGATTGTGAACTCCTCGAAGGACAGGGTCCGTATCTAATTCCCACCTGCATACTCTTTCCTAGTGCTGAATACAGCATTCTGTGCACAGCAAGCACTTAATTCATTCAATCATATTTATTGAGCACTTATTGTGTGCAGAGCACTGTACTAAGCGCTTGGGAAGTACAGGTTGGCAACATATAGAGACGGTCCCTACCCAACAGCGGGCTAACAGTCTAGGAGCACTTAATAAATACTATGAGGGGGAAGAGGTATTTGTCCTCCTTTTTATATATAATGAAATTGAGGTAAGTGACTTGCCCAAGGTCACACAGAAGGCAAACATCAGTTTCTGGATTAGAATCCAGCTCCTTTGACTCTGCGGCCCAGACTCTTTCTACGAGGCCACACTGAAGGGGACTGTGGAAAGAAATCTGCATCAGCGCTTGGCTGACGGTAGGTTGGAGAAGCAGTGTGGCTCAGTGGAAAGAGCACGGGCTTAGGGAGTCAGAGGACATGGGTTCGAATTCCGACTCCACCGCTTGTCAGCTATGTGATGTGACCTTGGGCAAGTCACTTAACTTCTCTGGGCCTCAGTTCCCTCATCTGTAAAATGGGGACTAAGACTGTGAGCCCCATGTGGGACAACCTTGATCACCTTGTATCCCCCCCAGTGCTTAGAACAGTGCTTGGCACATAGTAAGCGCTTAACAGATACCACCGTTATTATTATTATTGGTCTGCGCGACCTGAGCCAGTATTCGTTGTGGGCAGGGAACGTGTCTACCAGTTCTGTTTTATTTTCCCAAGTGCTCAGTGCAGTGCTCTGCACACAGCGCTCAAAAAGTATGATTGAGTGATCCCTGGCCAGGGGTTGTGTAGCATTACATCTGTCAGTAAATCAGTGGTGCCGATTGAAACTCTACTGTGTGCAGAGCACTGTACTACCTAGGAAGCGCTTAATAAATGCCATCATTATTATTATTATTATTATTATTACTAGGTGCTTGGGAGAGTACAAGTGAGATCCTTGCCCTCAAGGAGCTTAGAGTCCAGAGGGAGAGGATTGCATCTGTCAATCTTCCAGGTTGCAGGATCAACCAGGTGGAAGCAGGCATGGCCCAGTGGATAGAGCAGTGTCAGAACGACCTGGATTCTCTGTGCCTCAGTTACCGCATCTGTAAAATGAGGCTTAAGACTGTGACCTGCAAATGGAACAAGTACTGTATCCAACCTGAATAGCTTGTATCTCCCCCAGCGTGTAGTACAGTGCCTGGCACAAAGTAAGCGCTGAACAGATGCGATAAAAAAAAACAAAAACGTGACTATTTCGTGGTCCCTGCATGCTGCAGGGGAGAAGACTGGTGTCAATTTCATCTATGCCATCTGGGACTTAAACGACCTTACGCGATCACTGTGCCTCTCAGCAGCCTGGCTTTCAAGAAGGCAGTTTGTGAGCTTCTGCACCTGGTTCTGTAAATCTCTCCACACTGGAATCGGGCTCCCTGGTCCAAACGGGAGCGCATAGGGACTGAGAGACCGCATAGGGACTGAGAGACGGGAGAACCTTAGTTCTAGGCCTGGCCCTGCCCCTGACCTGCTGTATGACTTTGGGCAAAATTCTTAACCTCTCTGGACCCCCATTCTACATCTGCAAAATGGGGTTAATCATACCCATCTGTCCTTACTCAATCAATCAATCAATCGTATTTATTGAGCACTTACTGTGTGCAGAGCACTGTACTAAGGGCTTAGGAAGTACAAGTTAGCAACATATAGGACAGTCCCTACCCAACAGTGGGCTCACAGTCTGAAAGAGGGAGACAGACAACAAAACCAAACATACTAACAAAATAAAATAAATAGAATAGATATGTACAAGTAAAATAAATAGAGTAATAAATATGTACAAATATATATATATATATATATATATATATATATATATATATATATACTCCACAAGGACAGTGCTTGGCACATAGTAAGCGTTTACAAATAGCATTCTTCTTCTTCTTAGGATAAGTCAGGTGTTGGGTTCCAGCATTAGAGATGATTGACAGCTGGGAATCTGGGCTCAGTCCTCAGGGGGTGAAGCAGGGGAGGTGGGGGTGGGTGGGGAGAGGGGGTTCGTTCATAGCCCAAGCTTCTGCTCCATCCTCCGGCCTCTGAAAAGAGGAAACTTAATGGCCCAAACCCCAATTCTAGAACTTCTGGTGTTTGTTTTTAGGAGATTTTGGTTGTCTAAACTTCCCACTGTGGCTCTCTGCTTTCTATGGGTCACAATTCAGTTGTCAAGTTCATGGGAACTCATTAATATTAATAATTGTTATCATTAATATTATTAATAAAATTATGAGACCCCATGAATAATGAGACTGAGTAGTGGTATTTCTTAAGTGCTTATTCAGTGCCAAGCGCTGGGGTAAGAACAATCATCATCATCATCATCATCAATCGTATTTATTGAGCGCTTACTGTGTGCAGAGCACTGTACTAAGCGCTTGGGAAGTACAAGTTGGCAACATATAGAGACAGTCCCTATCCAACAGTGGGCTCACAGTCTGAAAGGAGGAGACAGAGAACAAAACCAAACATACTAACAAAATAAAATAAATAGAATAGATATGTACAAGTAAAATAAATAAATAGAGTAATAAATATGTACAAGCATATATACATATATACAAGATATAATCAGATCAGGCGCGTTCCTCCTATCACATGGAGCTTACAGTCTAAGAGGGAAGGAAGAACAGCTATTTCATTCCCATTTTCCAGATGCATAGGGTGAGGCACAGGGAAGCTGAGTGACATCCCCAAATTCACACACTAGGTGCTCAATCAGTGATATTTATTTAGCGTTTACTATTTAGACTTGGTCGACACGTTCTCTGTCCTCAACAACCTTACAGTCTAGGGGACGTGGTGGAGCTAGAATTAGAACTCAAGTCCGTACTCTCAATCCTGTACTTTACCCAACAGGCTGCATTGCTCCTTTCTCCCTGTCACGCCAGGTATGACTCGTTTTTCTTTGGGGTGGGTTCATTTTTTAAATGCAATTTCTTGTCGTGAGGCGGGAGTTTGCAGGCTAAAGGTTAAAGGGATAAGAGTGCTGTGAGCGCTTCTGTCTTCTTCAGACTTAGTTGGGAATCCCACACGGGACAAGGACTCATTGAATTATCCCGTTATCTTCCCCAGTACGTACTACAATCCTAGGCGTGTAGTAGACACTTCACAAATACACAATTATTGTCATTCTTCAGGGCTGATCCTCTCAGCCTTGGGATCCACGTGAATTGCTGCTGCTGGAATCGTATGGGACGAAGGGGGTTAAAGTAGTAGCAGTTGCAGCAGAGTACAACCCTGCATGTTTTTCAATCATCCAAACACACTTCCACCGAGTTAACCCTCCCAGCTACCAGGAATTTGCAAAGGACTCGGAAAACCTTGGGGTTAAGGAATTAGCTCCCCCCTTCCCTGCCAAGTGTTAATCCCAAATAATCCGCAGTCTGCCCCTCTGGACATCCTTCAACCCGGGCTGAGGAGGGAGAATTGAGACCACAGAGAGAGTAAATGCTCTTGGGAGAGGTTTGTTTTTATTTTTTAATGCATGGAGGGCCTTGAGGTTAGACTCTGTGGCCATCCCCAAAGATTTACTTGAGGAAATCCAGCCGGGGGTGGAAGGGGGGGTCTGGGAGTAGCTGCCACACATGGAGACCAGGAGGTGCAAACCTCTGCGTTTCCTGACTCTGGGAATTACCAGTTTTTAAATCAAATTGGGGAGGAGACCAGGAGACCCTGAGGGGTTTTTTCAGCTTGGAAATGCTTCCACCCTGCTGAGATTTCTCCTCTGACAGGGCACTTTTCCCAGCTCCACGTTTCTCTGCTGTCAGTCTCCCCCTTGGCCCCCACCCCCAGCTCCTGAAACCCTTGTGCTTATAATAAAATTAGTATTTGTTCATTCATTCATTCAATCGTATTTATTGAGCACTTACTGTGTGCAGAGCACTGTACTAAGCGCTTGGAGAGTACAATAGGGCAACAGTTAGAGACAAGCCCTACCCAACAGTGGGGTCATAGTCTAGAACGGGGGAGACAGCAAACAAAAAAAAAACCAAGTAGGCATCAATAACAAAAAAAAAACCAAGTAGGCATCAATAGCATCAAAATAAATAAATAAAATTAGAAATATATTCCCATCATTAATAAAATTAATAGAATAATAAATATGTACAGATATACACCAGTGCTGTGGGGCAGGGAGGGGTATAGCAGAGGCAGGGGATAGGGGAGGAGGAGCAGAGGAAAATAATAAATAATAATAATGATGGCATTTATTAAGCACTTACTATATGCAAAGCACTGTTCTAAGTGCTGGGGAGGTTACAAGGTGAAAGGGGGGCTCAGGTTGGGAAGGCCTCCTGGAGGAGGTGAATTCATTGTTGACTATGTCAGTGCTTAGAACAGTGCTTGGCATTCATTCATTCAATTGTATTTATTGAGCGCTTACTGTGTGCAGAGCACTGTACTAAGCGCTTGGGAAGTACAAGTTGGCAACATTTAGAGACGGTCCCTACCCAACAGCGGGCTCACAGTCTAGAAGGGGGAGACAGACAACAAAACAAAACATATTAACAAAATAAAATAAATAGAATAAATATGTACAAATAAAATAAAAAAATAGAGTAATAAATACATACAAACATATTGGCACATAGTGAGCGCTTAACAAATGCCCTTGTATTTTTTTATATTGATGTCCATATTTATTTATATTGATGTCCATTGAGAAGCAGCGTGGCTCAGTGGAAAGAGCCCGGGCTTGGGATTCAGAGGTCATGTGTTCTAATCCCGGCTCCGCCACTTGTCAGCTGTGTGACTTTGGGCAAGTCGCTTCACTTCTCTGTGCTTCAGTGACCTCATCTGGAAAATGGGGATGAAGACTTTGAGCCCCCTGTGGGACAACCGGATCACTTTGTAACCTCCCCAGCACTTAGAACAGGGCTTTGCACATAGTAAGTGCTTAACAAATATTATTATTATTATTATTATTATTATTATTCACGGGCTTTGGAGTCAGAGGTCCGGGGTTCAAATCCCAGCTCCGCCAGTTGTCAGCTGGGTGACTTTGGGCAAGTCACTTCACTTCTCTGGGCCTTAGTTGCCTCATCTGTAAAATGGGGATGAAGACGGTGAGCCCCCTGTGGGACAACCTGATCGCCTTGTAACCTCCCCAGCGCTTAGAACAGGGCTTTGCACATAGGAAGTGCTTAATCAATGCCATTATTATTGTTATTATAAATAGGACTGAATGACTGACTGATTCATTCATTCATTCATTCAATCGTATTTATTGAGCACTTACTGTGTGCAGAGACTGACTGATTCATTCATTCAATCGTATTTATTGAGCGCTTACTGTGTGCAGAGACTGACTGACTGATTCATTCATTCATTCAATCAATCGTATTTATTGAGCGCTTATTGTGTGCAGAGACTGACTGATTCATTCATTCCTTCAATCAACCGCATTTATTGAGCGCTTATTGTGTGCAGATACTGACTGACATTCATTCAATCGTATTTATTGAGTGCTTACTGTGTGCAGAGACTGACTGACTGATTCATTCATTCATTCAATCGTATTTATTGAGCGCTTACTGTGTGCAGAGACTGACTGATTCATTCATTCATTCAGTCGTATTTATTGAGCGCTTACTGTGTGCAGAGACTGACTGACTGATTCATTCATTCTCTGTCTCCCCCTTTTAGACTGTGAGCCCACTGTTGGGTAGGGACTGTCTCTATGTGATGCCAATTTGTACTTCCCAAGCGCTTAGTACAGTGCTCTGCACATAGTAAGCGCTCAATAAATACGATTGATTGATTGATTCATTCATTCATTCATTCAATCGTATTTATTGAGCGCTTACTGTGTGCAGAGACTGACTGATTCATTCATTCATTCAATCGTATTTATTGAGCGCTTACTGTGTGCAGAGACTGACTGAGTGATTCATTCATTCAATCTTATTTATTGAGCGCTTACTGTGTGCAGAGACTGACTGACTGATTCATTCATTCATTCAATCGTATTTATTGAGCGCTTACTGTGTGCAGAGACTGACTGAGTGATTCATTCATTCAATCGTATTTATTGAGCGCTTACTGTGTGCAGAGACTGACTGACTGATTCATTCATTCATTCAATCGTATTTATTGAGCGCTTACTGTGTGCAGAGACTGACTGATTCATTCATTCAATCAATCGTATTTATTGAGTGCTTATTGCGTGCAGAGACTGACTGACATTCATTCATTCATTCAATCGTATTTATTGAGCACTTACTGTGTGCAGAGACTGA